>NC_134101.1:150516083-150826583 GCF_000715075.1 Nicotiana tabacum
ACACTATTTAGAGCATTTTGTTGGTAATTTATCTATAAAATAACAACAAAGTATGGTCATATTAAGGTGTAAATATCAACTATATAGCCTACTATCAACTCCCCACACTTAAATCATTGCTAGTCCTCGAGCAATCCACACACTCCATCAAAATTCCTTCCCTAAGCTTTTCCCTTACGACTCATACCATGAACATTTTACAAAAGTTGTACCTAGTAGTGAACAACCTTTACCTCAAGAGTCAAACCTTTTATGTCATGCAACATCAGCACTTACTCAAACCACTCTATACAAGAGTCAAGACTTACCTTTCCTTCGTGAATCACATGCCCTCATATCACACAAGAGAGTAGTTCCACATATGATGATAATTAGAACAAGTAGGAACTAAGATAGACAAAATTCGCTCACTCTCAAAAAGAACATTCACATGCCACAAAGATGCACTATAAGCTTGCATGTAGTGTAATACTCTACTAATTGAGCCCACTCAGTCTAAGATCAATAGGACTTTCTTTGGTTGTAATGTAGGCTAAGGGATGGGTAGGATATATTTAGATATAATGACTAACCTCCCTAAGCACTTTTAATAAAAGTACATTAGACTTAAAGATTATATTTGTGCCAACCAAACACTCCACCACATTTATTTAAAACATCCTCATTCATTAGGTGCAATTTGTACAAGCCACCACTTATCAACCACTATAATTATTTATAACTTCTTTTTTTTCGTGGTGCTTCTTCTTTTATGCTTCAAAATTCAACACCTTTTCTCTATCTCAATGGTTCCACTCAAAAACCAAACCCTACCCCACACTTTTGCCTTTGCATAATTCTCAATACCATTCAAGTGCTTATGTGAGGAAAAAGGGTTCAAACAGAAGGCTATTCAAACAATTGGGTAAGGTTTGCAATGTGGTTGCCAAAGAAATAGGCTTATAGGCTCAACGGGGTTAACTAAGATGTATTGCAGTTAGGTGGGTTTACTTTATAAATCTGGCTCAACAAAGAAATGCCTATATCACTTCTAAAACTGAAAGAAACTACTATTTCGCTTTGCAAACACACAGGACAAGTTCTAGGCATCAAATATGAACATGGAACACAGTAAAACTCACACACACATGGCATATGACTCACTCCGGATTGGTTTATCAAGACATTCTCTTTTGAGTGTTCAAGTTAGATACAAACGTACAATTTTAAGGCACTCTAACAAGATTCAACCAATAAAGCTAGGCGTTATACTCTAGTGTCTATTGTGCTCAGGTGTATCAACGCTAAGGGTTTTCCTTCGAATTTAGCTCGTAGCCCATTAGCCCATTAGCCCTACTCTAAAAACTAAAAAGAACAAAAATAAATAAAAACTGCTTATACCCGGTTCAAGCTAAACCCTTGGAAAAGAACCATGGCCCAAAGAAAAATCAAGGGGGAGTTACTACACTACCTAAAATAAAATTAAAAAAATCTTTTTGGTCTTTTCTCTAGACTAACTTCCCTCAAGAAAATTGTCTAAAGGATCCGTCATCAGGAAGAGTTTCCATATTCCAATTTTTTTTTCTCGACTTAGTCCCTCAAGAACCCCGCCGAAAGAGATCCGTCGTCGGGACAAGTCACTTACTATTTTAACTTTCCTAATGAACTATTACTCTAACATCAAAACAATCAAAGCAAGACAAAACAAACAAAATCAAACAGTCAATTGTTACAATTACAAACATACAATGAAGTATCCCCACCCCACACTTAAAACTAAGACATGTCCTCATGGCTTAAAAATTTAAAGAACTGTGAGTTTAAGGAACTTCCCTGAAGGCTCACTCCTGATCGGAGACAGTGTCTGGGTTCACGTTGCACGCACGTCCTAGAGCTCTCAACCAGCCCAAGAATTTCTTCTCCGACTTCACTTGCCTCTCAGCCACCGCATCAACACGGGCACCCAAATTAGTGACTGAGGTACGCAACCCAGCCATATCCTGCTCCAAAGTTGTCATACGGGTGCTCCGGCATGGCTGTGATGGGCCTGCCACATCAACTCTCGGAGGAGGAGGAACCGCAGCTACCTCAACATTATCATCATCATCATCAGCGGAATCATCATCAGAGTCATCAACATTCACTACCGACTCTCGTCCAATTCCAATTGTTTTTGCCCGAAACGGGTCTTTTAGTGGCAATCTCCCATCAACCCGATGGTCTTCAGGGAATCTAGCAATACGGAACAGCCGGGTGATCAGCGAAGGGAAGTAGTGGCCCTTGGTTAGCTCAGGTGATCTAATGAACATCTCTTTATGGATGAGTCGGGCCACATCAAAATCACTGTGGGACATGAAATAGTAGATTGCGGACGCTCGTGGTAGATTAACATCTGTCGTATTGCTGGATGGCAACAATCGACTGTTGACAATGGTGAGCCAACACTTAGCCTCCCAATTCAGACAGTAGGAGTTGAGAGTAATCATGTGCTTGATCCATAGGTGTTCTCCGTCCGGCACACAGATAGTATCAAGAAGAGTTCCCCACAAGGCCCGTGTACCGCTAAAAGTACGATAAGGATCAAATTCACCCCGAAACACTAGAAGCCTGTATACCCTGCGGATGGTGTCGAAGGATGCGTTTACCGGGGTATTGCGCACCGTCACAACCCCATTCTCATATTCTGGCAAGTTCGGATAGAACTCCCTTACTAGTTGAACATTAGCCTCCTCCGGTACCTCGAAGAAGATGTCTAGCTGACACCGCCTCAGCTCATTAAACATATTGGGGCATTCCACCTCCAAAGTCGTGCGATCAATGTGTACCTCATGTTGTAACTTCTTAGCTGCTTTCTGGTTGTACCTATCCTCCGCTGCTCTGGATACAAACCGAGTGCTATCGAACTGAGGTGCACTGGCTTGGCTCCTAGCTTGTGAGGAGCCTCCCGGTCCACTAGTGGAGGGCCCAGTGTTTCGTCTCTTTCTAGCTGAACTCATTGCACCTGTCAAACAACGAGACGCCTATTAGTCAGTGCGCAAAAAATGTGACTATGGATGGTTACTCAGACTTCACCATAACCATGTCACAATAGCTTCTTATATCTCCATTGGGGCAATTTCCCAAACACCTTGTGGGCGGGGCATTATCCAAACACATTTAGCCCTCATGAGTCTATAAAAACTCCTCCCAAATCAAGTATACAACTACACCAACACACCCCCACACTTGTGTCATTCAATCACCCACCAACAAACACCATTCCAATCATTAATTACATATCCCCTTCACCAAACATTCTCAAAAGCGAAATTAAAATAGAAAAAAAAACAAGAAGAAAAAACTACCCAAAAAATAATCTACAACAATTACAACACCATATCAACCTCAAACAATCATATAAACAACAAAATACAAAAGGAAAAGAGAAGGGAGGGTTAGAATCATACCTTAAGGGAGGAAGGAGGAGAGGAATGGAGATGGGGGGTAGTGTGTGTGAAGGAGAAGAAGAAGAAGAAGAAGAGGAGAGGAATTGGGGAAGTTAGGGTTTAGAGAGAGAGATGGAGAAATTTGGGGGAGGGGGATCAGGTAATGTAAAGTTAGGAGGGGGGTTTGGGTTTTAAATTAAAAGAAGAAGAAAAGAAAAAACAGAAAAAAATGGGAAAAAATAAAATAAAAAAAATTCAAAATACCTGGTACCCTCGCGGTCGACCGCTGTCCACCGCGGTCGCGGTGGGTTTAAAAATTTGAGGCAGAATGTTTATGCCTCAATTCGAGGTAGAATGTTTGCCTTCCACCGCGGTCGCGATTCTAGCGCTTTTTTTTAAGTTACATGAACACACTCGTGGGTTGCCTCCCACGCAGCGCCTGATTTAACATCGCGGCATGACGCAAGCATTTGACCATCACTCCTCATCCGCGTACTAGGGCTCTCCCAAAGTGATTACCACTCTATCCACTTTTTCTTCAACCATTCCAAGGTAATGTTTCAACCTTTGCCCATTTACTGTGAACTTGTTTGTCCCATTTTCTGATTCAATCTCTACAGCTCCACTTAAGAACAATTGCACCACTCTTAAGGGTCCTGACCATCGGGACTTTAACTTACCTGGGAACAATCTCAATCTCGAGTTGTATAACAACACTAGATCTCCAGGTTTGAAGTTTCGATCCAAGATGTGCTTATCATGCATTAATTTCATCCTTTCTTTGTATAATCTAGCACTCTCAAAGGCCTGAAACCGGAATTCCTCTAGCTCATGTAACCCAGCGATTCTGTTAGTACCTGTTGTCTCCATGTCTAAGTTTAACTGCCACAATGCCCAAAGTGCTTTATGCTCTAGCTCAACTGGGAGGTGGCATGCCTTGCCAAACACCAACTTGTACGGTGACATACCAATTGGGGTTTTGAAGACTGTGCGGTACGACCACAATGCATCATCCAATTTCTTTGCCCAATCAGTCCTTGTTGCATTCACTGTTTTTGTGAGGACACTTTTAATCTCCCTGTTGGACACTTCAACTTGCCCGCTTGATTGTGGGTGGTACGGGGTGGTCACTTTATGATGAACTCCATATTTTCCCAATAGCCGTGCGAATGCTCTATTGCAGAAATAGGTTCCGCCATCACTGAGTATAGCTCTTGGGGTACCAAAACGTGTGAAAATGTTCTTCTTTAGAAAGCCTAGTACCCCTTTAGCATCATTGGTCGGAAGAGCCATTGCTTCGACCCACTTGGAGACATAGTCAACTGCTACCAATATGTACTTGTTACCATACGAGCTGACGAATGGCCCCATGAAGTCAATACCCCACATGCCAAAAATGTCCACCTCTTGAATTATGGTCATTGGCATCTCATGTCTACGAGATATGTTGTTAGTTCTTTGGCATTCATCGCAGCTTTTAACCCAAGCATGGGCATCCTTGAACAGAGTAGGCCAGTACAAGCCTGACTCCAACACCTTAGTTACTGTCCGAATTCCTCCAAAGTGTCCACCATATGGTGAAGCATGGCAAGCCTGCAAAACAAAATGTTAATCTTTCTCGGGGATACACCGCCGGATCATGTTATCTGCACATATTTTAAACAATAGAGGTTCATCCCAATAATAATACCGACAATCACGAAAGAACTTTTTATTTTGTATTGAGGAGAGTTCATAAGGTACAATACCACTTGCTAAATAATTAGCAATATCAGCATACCATGGTGCCTCCTCCATTGTCATTGCCAGTAACTGTTCATCCGGGAATGTCTCTGTTATATCCTCAACCTCTACCTTCTTTTCAGATCCTTCCAACTGTGAGAGATGGTCAGCTACTTGGTTCTCTGTCCCTTTTTTGTTACATATCTCCAGATCGAATTCTTACAACATAAGAACCCAGCAAATCAAGCGTGGCTTTGACTCCTTCTTTTCTACCAGGTACCTAATTGCTGCATGGTCAGTGTAAACAATAACCTTTGAGCCAATCAAGTATGACCTGAATTTGTCGAATGCAAAAACAACAGCCAACATCTTCTTTTCCGTCACAATGTAATTGAGTTGTGCACCGCTTAGCATTCTACTTGCATAATAAATCGGGTGCATTAGTTTACCCTTTCGCTGCCCCAAGACTGCTCCTATGGCATAGTCACTTGCGTCGCATAAGAGCTCAAATGGTTGCTCCCAGTTGGGTGCAACAATGATGGGTGCAGTCACCAATCTCTTCTTCGGCTCCTCAAATGCCAACCTGCAATCATTAGAAAACACAAAGGGGTGATCCTTTTCAAGGAGTTTGCATAATGGGTTAGCAATTTTGGAGAAATCTTTTATGAATTGACAGTAGAACCCGGCGTGCCCAAGGAAACTTCTCACCGCCTTGACTGAAGTGGGCAGTGGTAGTTTTTCAATAACGTCAACCTTAGCATGGTCGACCTCAATTCCTTTACTGGACACTCGATGTCCCAGGACTATCCCTTCCTGTACCATAAAATGGCGCTTCTCCCAGTTCAACACTAAATTTGTCTCCACACATCTTTTGAGCACTCTTCTTAAGTTGTGAAGACAGTCCTTGAATGAATCTCCCACCACGAAGAAATCATCTATAAAAACCTCCATAATATCCTCCACTATGTCTGTGAAAATGGCTAACATGCACCGTTGAAATGTCGTCGGTGCATTGCAAAGTCCAAAAGGCATTCTCCGAAAGGCGAAGATGCCATACGGACAAGTGAAGGATGTTTTATCTCCATCTTCGGGGGCTATTGATATCTGATTGTACCCCGAATATCCATCCAAGAAACAGAAGTGCGATCGCCCGGCCAGCCTGTCCAACATTTGGTCAATGAAAGGCAAGGGGAAGTGGTCCTTCTGGGTGGCTGTGTTCAATTTTCAGTAATCCATGCAAATCCGCCATCCCGTGACTGTACGAGTTGAGATCAACTCATTGTTCTCATTTTGCACAACAGTCATTCCCGCCTTTTTAGCACACATTGGACAGGGCTAACCTAATTGCTATCAGAGATGGGGAAGATGATTCCCGCATCTAACCATTTGATCACTTCCTTCTTTACTACCTCTTTCATGTTCGGGTTCAGCCTTCGTTGATGTTCTCTGAAAGGTTTGTGCCCTTCTTCCAAGAGAATCTTGTGCATACAGAAGGCTGGGCTGATGCCCTTTATGTCTTCCATAGTCCAGCCAATGGCAGTCTTACTTTCCTACAATACATGTAAGAGCTGTTCTACCTGCACATCTAGCAAACCGGATGATATAATAACAGGTAAAGTAGAATCAGGGCCTAAGAAAACGTACCTGAGGTGAGCTGGGAGCGGCTTCAGCTCCAGCTTGGGTGGTTCCTCTACTAATGGCTTTGCTGGAGGTGTAGCCCTTTTTTCTAACTCAAGGGACTCGAACTGAGGTTCCCTTTTCCAGAATCCTTGGCCTTCAAGTGCCATGACCCACTCAACTAACCCTTCACCATCCATCTCTTCTAAATTTGTCAGACATGCCTCCAATGGATCTTTAGCAGTCAGGGTCACATCATCTTCTTGCAGGATCACATCCACTGCCTCCACTAGAGAGCAATTAGCATATTCACTGGGTCTCCTCAGAGATTGCTGAACATTGAATATGACTTCTTCATCGTTCAGTCTCATTTTTAATTCCCCAATCTCACAATCGATCAGTGTTCTCCCAGTGGCCAAAAATGGCCTACATAAAATGATAGGTATCTCCTCATCTACCTGACAGTCCAGAATAACAAAGTCTGCAGGGAACACGAACTTCCCCACTTGCACCAACACATCATCAAGAATCCTAGTAGGCCTTTTTACCATGCGGTCAGCCAGCTGTAGCAGCATCGAAGTCGGTCTAGCTCTACCAATGCCCAGTTTGGTGTATACAGCCAGAGGCATCAAATTTATGCTGGCTCCCAAATCACATAATGCCTTTGCAAAGGCATAACTACCAATCGTGTATGGAATAGTGAATCTACCTGGGTCGGACATCTTTTGAGCCATCGGTCTAGTCACTACTGCGCTGCAGGTCTGCGTCAGAGTCACTGTGGATAGGTCCTAAAAATCAAACTTTTGTGACATTAGGTCTTTCATCATCTTCGCATAACCTGGCATCTCCCTCAAGGCATCCATCAAAGGAATATTTAACTGAATTTGACGCAGCATCTCCATGAATTTCTTGTATTGATCTTCCTTCCTTTGTTTTACCAGTCTCTAAGGGAATGGTGTAGGTATCACCCTTTGTGCACTGCTTACTGGCTTCTCTCTGTTGGGGTTCTATGGCACAAGAGGCATCACCTGTTTTGCATCTTGTTCATTTACCTTAGCCTTACCCTTTTCATCTTGACCCTGTTTAACCACCACTTCAGTCAGATTTGATGGTTCATCTACCTCTAGTGGGATTGGAGTGGCTGGCGTAGTCTCTTTGCTGGCTTGTGCAACCTCCTGCTCTTTGTCTAAATCTCTCCCAGTCCGGAGACTTACTGCCATCAGCTGATTTGGATTTTGCTCCTTGGGGTTAATATTTGTGTCTACTGCAATGTTCCTTGGGGGCGGTTGTTTAAAGACATAGACAACTGCCCCAACTGAGTTTCAATGTTCTTTATAGCTGAATCATGTACTGGTAACTTTTCTTGCATCTTACCATTTCTCCCAATGAGTTGCTGGAGCATCCCCCTGATCTCTACCATGTTGTTATCTTGTTGCTGAGGAGGTGGCTGATATGTCAACTGTTGCTGGTTCTGCTGTGGGTAGCCCTGTTGTCTCCAGTGATATGGCACCATTTGGCCTTGAGTTTGCATGCCCCCAGGCTGAGGCATGTTGGGTTTGTATTGCTAATTTGGTGTCGGTCTCCACTGTTGTCCTCCTTGTCTCTGACCCCCAAAGTTGTTAATATAATTCATATCTTCCGTTGCCCCTTGATTTTCACCTTCTCCGCTCCATGAACACACATAAGACTGATTAACACAGGGTGTACGCAGTCCTACATTTGTTGTGTCAATAATATGCACCTGGTTGGTGCCCATTTCATCTATCTTCATTGTCAAAATACTCATCTGAGTCATGAGTGTGGCCATGTTCTCTGCATGTGAATTATTTGGGTCAAGAGGAACTGAATGCACTATGGGTGCCAGTGTTGTACCTCTAGTCATCCACCCTGAATTCTGGGACATCTTGTCAAGAAGGACTTTGCACTCGGTGAATGTCTTACTCAAAAATGCACCTCCAACTGAAGCATCCACATTGGCCTTTAGATTGTCAGCTAACCCCATGTAGAACCTCTGGCCAAGCATCTGGTCTGGAATGCCATGGTGAGGACACTTCACCAGCATCCCTTTAAATCTTCCCCAAGTTTCCTACAAGGTCTCAGTCGGCTGCTACTTGTATTGCAATATTTCATCAATCTGCCTTGCAGTCTTGTTGGGAGGGTAGAACTTATTCAGGAACTGCTTTACTAATTCCTCCTAAGTGACAATGGAATTGATTGGGAGCGAATTCAGCCAGGTCTGAGCTTCCCCAGTCACAGAGAACGGGAACAACAATAGCTTGATAGCTTATGGGGTCACATTTGGCTGCCTTTGAGTCATACAAATTGATAGAAAATTTTTCAAATGTAGTTGAGGGTTTTTAATGTGTGACCCGGAGAACAATCCCTTATTCTGCAGCAGATGCAGCATGTTGTTGGTGATCTGGAATGTCTCCGCTTGAATTGCGGGCATAGCTATGGAAATTGCCAGGTTGTCAGCTGTGGGTTGAGCCCAATCATAAAGTGCAGCTTCTGGTACAAGAGGTGCCACCACTCCGACATTTGGGTCAACTGGCTCATCCCTGATGTTTCCGTTGACGTTCTCTATGTAACCCATGTCAAATCAAGCTGGTGTGGTTGCTGTGATTGTTGGATCCTCCTGTTGGCACGGTTCAATGCCCTTAATGTTTTCTCGGGGTCAGAGAGTCCTTCAAGCAGTTCTCCAGTCCTCGAAGAATTTCTAGGCATACACCTGAATTCCACAAGAGTTCAAACGTTAGAATTACAATGAAAATTGTTTAACACCTTTGAAAATTGATTTGAACTAATAATTTTAACACTACTTCTAAGTTGTAATAAACAAAACCGTTAGTTCCCCGGCAACGGCGCCAAAATTTGATAACACCCAACTATGCCTTTTAAAGGACAAAGCGGTCACTTGCAAATATAATCCGGTTTTAAGTCTGGAATCGAATCCTCAGTGAACTAACCTATCTATTATACTCTAAGGCAATGTTATTATCAACTCAATCAATCTCTAGATGCAAGATTTTTGATCAATAAAGATTGGGTTTTTGTTTAACTACTTCAACTATTATTAAAAACAACAGTAAGCTAAAATAAAGATAATTCAATGGTAAAAATGTCTAGGGCAGTGATTTCCCTAATTGTTAGTTTAGGTCTTGACTCTTCCTCTATAATCTCTCCGTAATACTTTATGAGGATTAAGAGTTATGAGTTATTATAATTATCTCTCGATCAACTACAATAAATTACTAGAGCATTCTCTCGAACTACTCTAGCTGACAATATGTGAGCAACTCTAAATTATCCCACCAAAGTTCCGTTATCTCTAAACCCACTTTTAAGTTCAAGTAATGAATCTCTTCAATTACCCAAAAGTGGTGTTGTTCAACAGCTGTCTAACCTAATACTCTTTCTCAAGCAATATAAGATAATTAGACACAATTAATCAAGGACCCATTCAATTAATCACCATACAAAATGTAGTTGAACAATCATATCATAAATCCGGCTTGATTATAACAACTTGAGTCAAAACTTCAACCAACAATTGGTTTCATCAACCCTAGATAAGTGTTTAGCTACTCATAACAAAATAAGAGAGAACTATTAAATTGTTCATAATGTAAAATTGCAAGAATTAAAAGGAGATAGAAAAACTCTAATGTTTGGTTGATCTTCTCATACTTGTTCTTGCCTCCAAAAGTAGTTTTAGAATCAGCTTAACCCAATCTTTGGCGAGTTTCTAAAGCATATAAGTGTTTTACAAAAAGTTTCCCCGATTTTACACTTTGGTCCTCAAACTTTCCAGCAGCGTGAACAGTGCACCGCGAACGCGGCCAATCGCAGTCGACCGCGGTGAATGCTGACCTTTCTGCCTTGCGTTATTAATCTACCGCGGTGCCACCGCGGTCGCGGTGGCCTTCTTGCCCAGGTCATTTATGCTTCTTTGTGTTCAGGTACTTTTTGAGTGGGCATTTTTCTTCACATTATCGCCTCCAAAACACTCCATGTTGCTTCCTCTCATATAATATTCCCTACTAGACAAAAGAACACTATTTAGAGCATTTTGTTGGCAATTTATCTATAAAACAACAACAAAGTATGGTCATATTAAGGTGTAAATATCAACTATATAGCCTACTATCAGTCGTCATGTGGCTTCCCCTCCTCCTCCATGCCACTTGATTCTCACTACGCTTGCGGTCTTGAATCTCTAGATCAAACTCTTGCAAAAGCACTCGCGCATCAACCTTGCCTTAGAACCTTTATTTCTCATCAAATACCGAAGCGCCGCATGGTCTGTGTGCACAATCACCTTAGTACCCATCAAATATGGCCCGAACTTCTCCATAGCAAAGACAATAGCAAGTAGCTACATTTTGGTCACGGTGTAGTTGACTTGGGCATCATTCATGGTCTTCTAGAATAATAGACCAGATGGAAGATTTTGTTGATTCTTTGACCCAACACCGCTCCAACCGCAACATCACTAGCATCACATATGAGCTCAAAAGGCAAGCTCCAATCCGTTACGGTAATAACAGGAGTAGTAGTCAACTTGAACTTGAGCAACTCGAATGCCTTCATACAGTCTTCATTAAAATGGAACTTGGCATCCTTCTCCAAAAGTTTGTATAATGGGTTCACCACCTTGGAAAAGTCCTTGATAAATCGGCGATAGAAACCTGCATGACCCAAGAAGCTCCTCGCTCCCTTCACGGATGCAGGGGAAGGGAGTTTGGAGATCACCTCAATCTTGGCTTTATCAACCTCAATACCATGCTTTGAAATTTTGTGGCCGAGGACAATGCCCTTCTCAATCATGAAGTGACACTTCTCCCAATTCAACACCAAATTTGTCTCCTCACATCTAGCAAACACACTATCCAAATTGTTCAAACAATCTTCAAATGAATTCCCAACCATAGAAAAATCATCCATAAAGACCTCAAGAATGTCCTCCACCATGTCGGTGAAAATAGCCATCATGCATCGTTGAAAAGTCGCTGGTGCATTACACAACCCAAAAGGCATCCGCAAGAATGCGAAAGTACCATAGGGACAAGTGAAATTGGTCTTCTCTTGGTCCTTGGGAGCAATAAGGATTTGGTTATAACAACGAAAATCCATCCAAAAAGTAATAAAAAGCATGCCCGGCCAACCTATCAAGCATTTGGTAAAGAAATAGAAGCATGAAATGATCTTTTGGTGTAACTTTGTTGAGCTTCCTATAGTCCATGAACACCCTCCACCAGTAATGGTTTTTGTTGGGATCAATTCATTCTTATCATTTGTCACCACAGTCATGCCCCCTTTCTTTGGGACACATTGCATCGGAGAGGTCCACGAGCTATCAGAAATGGGGTATAAAACCATGGAATATAACCACTTGATTATCTCCTTCTTCACCACCTCTTACATTGCTTCATTCAATCTTCTTTGATGTTCAATGGAGGGTTTGTCCCCCTCCTCCAAAATAATCTTGTGCATGCAAAAGGCGGGGCTTATGCCCCCAATATACGCCAAAGTCCAATTGATTGCTCTTTTCCTCCTTTGTAGCACCTCCAAAGTTCACTCTACCTGTATGTTAGTTAAGCACAAAGAAAGGATAACTATTAAAGTAGAGGAAGGGCCAAAGAATTTATACCTAAGGTGCAAGGGCAATGGCTTTAGCTCCAAGGTGGGAGGCTCCTCGATTGAGGCTTTGTTGGAGGAGTCTTCCAGTTTTCAAGATCCAAAGATAGCTTTTGAGGCTCATAAGTGTATGACCCCATCCCTTGCAATGCATTTACATACTCCATATAGCCATCACTCTCCTCCTCATCATCTAGGTTGAGCAAAACAACTTCAAATTTGTCCTCAACATTCATTGTTGCACTAGCATCATCAACTATCGCATTGGTCACCACATCCACAAATGAACAAACTTCATTACTATTTGGTTGCCTCATTTATTTGCACACATGGAAGACTACCTTTTCGTCACCCACCCGAAAAGGGAGCTCACCGGCCTCCATATCAACAAGTTCCTTCCCCGTAGCAAGGAAAGGTCTACCCAATATGATAGGCACTTCATAGTCCACTTCACAATCTAAGATCACAAAATCCGCTGGGAGGATGAACTTGTCAACTCTAACCAATACATCATCAATGATACCCAAAGGCCTCTTCATTGTCCGATCCACCATTTGCATCCTCATGGATGTGGATCTTGGTTGCCTAATTCCCAGAGTTTTGAACACCGAGTAGGGCATCAAGTTGATACTTTCCCTGAGATCACATATTGGTTTGACAAAATTGGCACTCCCAATAGCGTAAGGAATGGTGAAAGCGCCCGGATCTTCCAACTTTGGAGCCATTAAGTACACAATAGCACTCACTTGGTGAGTCATCTTGATGGTTTCAAAATTCATCAATCTTTTCTTGGTTACCAAATCCTTCATAAATTTTGCATATCCCTACATTTGTTCCAACGCCTCAACCAATGACACATTAATGGACAAACTCTTCATTATATCAATAAATGTTTTGAACTGATTCTCACTGTTTTGCTTTGCAAGCCTTTGAGGGTATGGAGGAGGAGGCCTTGGCGTTTGTGTCTTAGCCTTTGGCACCACCGGTTCCGGCATGTCAATCACGTGTTCCTTAGACGGGTTCACTTCTTCTTGCATCTCCTCCAATCTTTCATCTATATCAATTCTCACTTTTTCATTAGCTTGAACCACATTGCTTGGGATTTCATCCTCTTGAACCACAACACCTTCATTCACAATCCTTATTTTATTTGAGGTGGTTGCATCTCCACCTTTTCTACTTCTAGTAGTCACGGCCATAGCATGTCCCATATTATTCCCACCCTTCGGGTTCACCACCGTATCACTAGGTAGTGCCCCCTTAGGATGAGTGTTCAAAGCTTGTGAGATTTGGCCTAGTTGAACTTCCAAATTCCGAATAGAAATTTTGTGTGAGGCTATTTGAGCATCGGAGTAGGTATTCTTCTCCATCATCTGTTTAAACATGTTTTCAATTCTACTCATCTCATTGTAAGAAGAGCTCGGGCCTTGAGAAGGATAGGGAGGTGGATTTCTTGGTTGTTGGAACATCGGAGGCCTTTGAAAACTCGGCCCCCGGTTGTTGTTGTCGTTCCACCCTCCTTGATTATTGCCTCCCCAGTTGCCTTGATTGTTGTTTCCCCAATTTACTTGATTTTCTTTATTGTTCCAATTGCTTTGATTAGAATTACCACCACTCCAATTACCTTGTGGTTTTGGTTTTTCCAATTACCTTGGTTCCCTTGTGACCTCCATTGTTGTTGGTTTTGCCCTTGAGCGTTGTTTCTTTGACCTTGGTAATTTTTAACATATTGAACTTCTTCGTCTTGGTCATTGAATGAATCACCTTGATCATAACTAGTATCATCTTGCATGAATTGTTCCGGATGGCTTTGCATTTGTTGACCTTGTTGCCGCCTATTGTTTACCATCATATTCACACCTTCCATTGCATGCACTTGTTTCAGCCCTTGAACTTGTTAAAGTTGATCCTTGGCCAATTGATTCATGGTAGTTTCCAACTCCGTTATAGCCTGCCCGTGGTCATGTAGCTCCTTGTGTAGGTGAATAACATTAGGGTCACCTTGTGGCACATTGGCTCTACTTTGCCACGCCGAAGAGGTATCTGTCATCTCATCAATAATTTCACAAGCTTCGGCATATGGCGTGTTCATGAAGTTACCCCCGGTGAGTTGGTTAACCACATATTGATTAATTGTGTTGATCCCCCTGTAGAAGGTCTGTTGGATCATGGCCTCAGTCATATCATTGTTCGAACATTCTTTAACCATGGTACGATATCTTTCCCAAATCTCATGCAATGGCTCGTTGGGTTCTTGCTTGAAGGCAATAATCTCATCCCGAAGCGTTGCCATATGTCCCGGAGAGAAGAATTTGGAAATGAACTTTTCTACCAACTCATCCCAAGTGGTGATGGAATGTTTGGGCAACCTCTCTAACCAGTCGAATGTGTTTCCCTGTAGAGAAAAGGGAAATAGCCTTAACCTCAGTGCGTCCTCAGAAACATTTGTTTGTTTTCTCCCCCAACAAGTATCGACGAACCCCTTGAGATGCTTGTAGGCATTTTGGTGTGAAGCTCCGGTGAAGAAACCTCGCTGCTCAAGCAGTGTAAGCATCACGTTGTTTATTTGGAAGTTGCCCGCCCTAATGCGGGACGAGACTATAGCACTTGCATAACCCTCATTTAGAAACACCCGGTGCGCTGCTCTTGGTGGAGATGGGGGAGGGACGAGCACATTATCGTGAAGCAGGCGGCCTTGTCTATTAGCTTGAGGTTCAATAGGGACCTCATCTATGGCATCATCGTCCATGTCCTCCCCCAAGTGCACATTGCCGATAGGCTCGTTATTGAGAGCCATTTTCGTACCTAGAATCAATTCAAATACAAATTAGTAACTCGGAAGAAAAGAAAGACAAAACATACAAAAACCTAGATATATAGCAAAATCTGTTTAACTCCCCGGCAACGGCGCCAAAAATTGATCTCGGCCAAATCCACACCACAATTAAGTAGCGAGGCGGTTGATGCAATAATAACCCAACAAAGGTCGAGATCAAATCCACAGGGAGTTAGAATATGGGATTAGGTATATATCTAAGTTGATTGCAAGTTTTGGCTTAAATTTTACTTCCACAATGTTGAGTGGTGTATTACTTCTATTTTTTCTCTAATGCATGCAAAGATAAAACTAAAGGACAATAATTTTGGTTTTGAGTTATTTTTCAATTGATAAAGGAATCTAGGGTCGTGACTTCTACCTAGGTGGCAACTTAACAGGTTGTAAACTATAGGGCAAGTTTGATTTATCGAGTTTGTGGTATGGCAAATACACGCAATTACTCACTCTATACATCTCGGTAGTTTGAGTGATTTTGCCCGATTTGGCTTCCTCAAGCCCAAATGGGTATTTGCACAAATCAAGTGATATATGCTCAAGTCGAGTCTTACTATCTCTAGATTTGACCCTTTAATTGGGGATATCAATTTCTTGAATTCACCCCAATTCCTTGCTAGCCAATTTTTCCTAAATCTAGTCTATCTTTCCCAAGCAAATACTAGGCCAAAAAGGCATGAATCAATGTTTGCAACCATTAATTCTATAATTTAAGCATAAACAAGGCTAGATATCACTAACTCAATCACAAACAAGCCCTAAAATTAAATATCCATTAAGTATCCACACTAGGGTTGAGTTACAACCCTAGCTGAAGATCTAGCTACTCATAGAAAATGAAGAAATACAAGAAAAAATTAAGGTAGAATGCACAATCATATATTAAACTAAGAAAACTAATGTTAAGAAGTCAATCTAATACAAATTTACTCAAAGAAGTAAAGAAAAACATTAAGGTGCACCTCTGCAAACTAAACTTAACCTAAAAATGACAAAAAGTTATATTTATACTAAGCTGAAAATATCTGGAAAAAATGCCCCTACGGGTTATGCGGCTACATAATTCTGATGCGGACCGCAAAATGACCTCATGCGGCCGCACAATTCTGGTGCGGTCCGCACACCTAGGAACTTGGGACTGGAACTTGAGGTCTTCTGCTATCCACATAAAAGTGATTGCGGCCACACAAAAGTGATATGGTCCACACTCTTCAGCTTTTGGACTTTGATAAACTCTCTGATTCTTCAATCTTGCGGACCGCATAATAATGATTGTGGCCGCATTTGTCCTTCTGTGGCTGCACATTTTTGGTGAGGTCTGCACTGTCTGAGTTGTCAATAACCACCTCTCTGAATCTCATTCTGCGGCCGCACTAGAATTATGCGGTCCGCACTGCTGGCCTTTTTGCCCTGTTTTGGCTCTTGTTCATTGTTGACTCCTTTATGAGTTGATTTTGACTTATTTGGCTTGTTTTCCAATACTCCTGCAACTAAGCACATTTTGTTAGTTTCTAGGATACTTTTAAGAATTTTTGAGCTAAAATGCAAGTAAAAGAGAGAAAATAAGAGGTCAAAATCCCTACTTATCAGGCACCAGTTTACCGTTCACTAATATCACACCAAGGTTTCGTTATTCCTAATCCCACCTTCAAACCTTTCGTATTGATTCCTCACATATGTCAGGAGTGATGTTGTTCAACAACTACCTAAATATGTATCATTTTCCAAGCAATACATACTAAATAGGCACAGTCAATTGATTGTCATTCAATCAACGACAGTAAACACATAGTTGAACAAGTAGAAAAATAAAACAACTCAATTATATAAAAACATAACAAGAATTTATCCTACAAAAGGTCATAGCAAAACCTTAGTTAACAAATTAACTATTCATAATAGTATGCAAAACTACAATACAAGAATTCGTATCCAATAATGGAAATAGGAAGACAGAAGTGAAAAATTCGTAGAAGAATTCTACGCCTTACTCCTAGTGTGTTCTTGCCTCCTTAGGTCAAACTCCCCCCCCCCAGAAAAATAGTGTTTAATGACTATTTATATGTGTATGGAAAGACCTAGACGAAATAACCAAGTTCAAAACCAAAAATAAGACAAAATAACTTTAAAACCAAGAACACGCGAACACCTCGCGACAGGCCTCGCACCGCGACTTCTATAGCATGCTCCACCTCGCTGCAGCCTTTGTGATGCCAGCTCTACCGCGAGCTTGAGCTCTCGTTAACCCATGCGGTGCACGCTCAAACGCGAGCAATTTCCCTCGCCTCGCGTGCTCTATGGCGAGCAAAGTAGCTCGTGTCGCCTGGAAGGTTGCTTTGCTTACATTTTTTATTTGCTGCCCAACTTTCATTTTTTTTTCTCATTCTCGTTTCTTTGTTTTGCTTTAAAAATACTTTGCCTTGTTTCTTTTTGTCTTCGTTTGTATTTTGTCTCTTCAATCATTGCTCCATAATATCATTATAATGCTTCCAATCAATAAATGATCATGGACTATTCTTGTAGTGTATAAAATACACACAAAATCTCTATTTTGCTTTTAATTTCGTCTTCAACGTACCTACATATAAAATAACTCAATTAAGCATAAATATAATATAGTTTAGCATTAATGCACTAAAAGTATATAATTATAGCCAAACATCACTACCCCACACTTAAACGTTGATCATCCTCGAGTCAACCAACAATTTACACTATCTTTGAGCACCTTATATTTACACAATCGAGGCACACTATCCCCAATAACTATGGTTGATAGCAACTATTAAGCTAGAGCATATGCCTTCAACACACACTTCCCTTTACTATATGTCATACTTCAAAAATTTATTCAATAACAAGACAACATGCTTATAATAATCCTAGCCTCACAAACCGACTCATTGTCACAATGCACTCATAACTTAAACACTCATTATCGTAGAGAAGTCTAATAATGTTACATATCTCTCATGAAACTATGTGCCCTCACAACAAGAATAAGAGAGTAAGTTGAATCCACATATTCAAATCAAATGCTCAAATATATTTTAAGGACTCATATATCTCAAAGAATATCACTCACTCTCACAAAAGAAGTCACATGCATGTAATTGGTACCATAGGCTTGCCCTTAATGTAAATCTCTACTAATGTAAGTTCACTCGATCAAAAATTAATTAGGACTTTTTCAAGGTTGTAATATGGGATAAGGGACGGATAGGATATATTTAGGAATAGTGGTTCACCCTCCGAGCTTCACCTAAAATTTCGCTTCAACTCACATATTAAGCAAGTTCTAGACAGAAGTTCAATACATAGACTACACAAAATCTCACCACATGTGGCATATGATTCACTAAGGACGGTCTCATTCCGATTCTCAAACTAATGCAAGTATTCACGGAGCCACAAGATATTAACCATTAAGCACAAAGTGAATATAAGTCAAGAAAATGAGACGTAGGCGTCACAAAACATGTTATCCAAATAACCATGGCATCATAAGCAATCTTAGCTCATAGGGAAGATACTACATATGCCAAAGCCTAAATATACTACTATCAAACAAGTCAAGAGCGCCTAGGAATCTCATCTTTCTTCCTCCATTTATTCCCTAAATTCTAATCTACTTTAAAAGAAAAAAAATATCCCGTTCAAACTACATCCCATGGAAAAGAACCGAGACACAAAGCGGGAAAAGTCCAATCTTTTCTATTTAAACAAAAATATTATTCAATTAAACTAACACAACTAAAATAGCATAGAAAGTCACCCAGACAATCTCCTCACCCCACACTTAAAATTGTGTATTGTCCCCAATGTACACCATAACTAATAAGAGGGTAAAAGAAACTCCTTGGTAGGCCAAAGGCTGAAGCACTAGCAGCTTATGGGGTACTCAGACTTCTCTAAGGCCTGGTCCTTCGTGTGAGTACCTCACACTTAGCTCCAACCATCTGGTTTGTTATTGCATCCTTCCTTTGCTTTCCTTGCTCCCAGAAAATCAAAAATCGACATTACAAAAATAATACAATTAAAAAATATTAAAAATAATAATAAAAAAGCAGTAAAGCTGGGTTGCCTCCCAACAAGCGCTTGATTTAACGTCGTGGCACGATGTGAATCACTTTCTGCCTCTACTTCGAACTTATGAATTGGACGCCAAGTTTTTATTCTGCTCTATGATCAGGCTCTTGGGGCGATACAAGTTGTTGCGAGCCAAAAATTAAATGGTTCTTTATGTACTTTTTGGCTTTTAACCAAGGAGTTTCACTTTGCCTAGACAGCCTTGAAAATTTCAGAATATAGAGTTCATCTACCTCTTCCTTTGACTCTTACATTGGCTCATACAGATCAATTTCCATTTTACCATATGAACATAATGTAGAGAATTGTTTGGAATGAGGTCCAACATTGTTACAACCCATATCCACATGTGTTAGTTCATGCCATATATTAGTTAACATAAATCCAAGAAGGAATTATCTTATAGATGATAAGAAGTCAATCCTATTGGTCTTAAGTGATACAAGAGTGTATAAGGGTGATTAACCAGTATTAGAAGTTAAATGAATCAAGGATGTTGTAACTCGTATTTTCAGGTAATCTAGTGGTTCTTAATACACTCAATAGGTCATTTATTAAGGTATTTTAATCATATAATATCCGTATCATAAGTCTTGAAGTCAAACGAGTTATGAAACAAAAGTCGACAAAAGTTGTCGCAACTTAGGTTCATAATTTTACTTAAACATTGGGTCAAATGTTTCTAATCTTTCCTCATAATTTACAAGGAATTACGGGGTGATCTACTAACAAAATTAAATATCTAGGAGTCTAGTTTCCAACGCATTAAACCGTTCATCGATACGATATCGGAGTAGAGAGATATTCGCGTTTTCGCGAGACTGCGCCAAGCACCTCTCTATGGGGCCCACTAAGTTGGTTTAAGATATTTGGACCTATATAGGATGACTCCAACCCGTTTTAAGTCATTTATTTTCACTATTTTCAGACCTTAGAACCCTAAGAACATCCTCTCAAGGTTCTCTCAAGATTCAAGACCCAAAACAAGGGCAAACAACACAAATCAAGTGTCGGGAATTCCGTGGCGCTAGTAAGTCTCTTGTTCTTCTTGTTGTTGCTCATTTTTGTGTCGTTCCAGCTCGTGTGGGAGGTTGTTTTAAAGGGTTTATGTTCTGTAAATACTCCCTCATATTCTTAATATCAATCCTAGGTGATTTCAAGCCTTCTAAAGTGATTCTAGTGCCGAAAAACACTAATTGATCGCTAGTTTCGCTTTTTTGTTGTTGTGGCAGCATTGGAGGGATATTTCATGGAAATTTAAGGTCAAATTGGAGTTGTTATTTCTGTATAAAGGTAAGGAACCTCTTACTCTATATGTATTTAAGATTATCCAAGTTGCAGCTAAGCCATTGAAGCTAGAACTTGTGAAATATATATCGAAAGGCTTGGAAGTAATGTTATTATTTTGTGGACTGTTTTGCGTTGTTGTTGGGCTGCATATTTTACTACTATCTTGTGGAGTTTTGGAGGAGGAAGGGTGTGGATAAACACCATATATATGTAGGGTTATGGGCTGATAGTTATTCGTAACATTTCCAGGTTGTTTGACACGACTACGGTGGTCGTCGTATGTATGGAGTGATTAGGCTGTGTGTGGACTATTTTGGGAGGCTCAATATGTTTATTATTGATGTTGTTTGGGCTGTTTGGTGATTGTTTTGAATGGTGTGAGGTCATATATATAGGGGAGGTGTTGTCCGTTTCATCGTAAAATAGGTTGTGGTCGATACATAATAGTTATGACGCTTAAATGATAACGATAGTATCGTTTCTCTTATTGTAGACTAAGGAGTTTTGACAATTGCATAGCTTGAGATTGGGGCAGTATATACAAGGTATGTTAGGCTATCCCTTTCCTTCTTTTGCACGACTCCGATTGTACATAATGTAATGAACGATCTTCCAAGATACTCTACTCTTAGAAGCTAGCAGTACTTACATTGTTTTCCCTCTTATGGAACGATTGATGTTAATGTTGCTTCTCTTATTCTTATGTTATCAATGTTGTTCGTACTTCCTAAATCTTATAAGGTTCATAGTGAAGAGTTAGTCCTAATAACGTGTACAGAGGATACCGACCTTACGTCACTCCAAAAGGTTTAGAATGTGATTCCATGAGTCGAGCATGCATTATATATATGTATCTATTTTACTCTACCGAGCCACGCTATAGTTGGCCGGGTACGACACCTATTGTGCAACCCCTGATCAGTTGGGTTTTACCGAGCTCCACGTGGCCGGGTACGATTCTACCGAGCCTATTATGGCCGGGTACGATATGATGATGATGATGCCCACAGAGGCGAATGCTTTAAAGGTTTATGTATTTATACATATGTATCATGCATTTCATGTAAGTAGCCCTCAGAGGTACTAAGATGTTACAGGTTGTATATTCTCTATCCTTGCTTACATTACTGATCGTATTTATGGTTCCTTGCCTTACATACTCAGTACTTTATTCGTACTGACGTCCTTTTATTTGTGGACGCTGCATGTCGTGCTGCAGGTCCTGATAGACAGGCAGGTGCAGCTCCCCCACCACAGTAGACTGTCCAGTTCAGCGGTGATTGGCGAGATCCCTTCTCCGGACTTGCCTTGGTCTTGGTATGCAATTTTTGTTATAGACATTATGGGTATGTCGGGGCCCTGTTCCAGCTATGTTGCAACACTTATGTTCTTTTAGAGGCTCATAGACAGGTGTCGGCTCATGTATAGTTTGGTATGCCTTGTCGGCTAGTTTTTGTTGTATAGTCTTTCATAGTAGCGTGGTAGCTCATACCTTATATGTAGTTTCTTGATTGTCTGGTCATCCCCTGCTATGTATGTTCATGCCGTCATATTTTATTGCTGGTTGTCCATGATCTAGGTCTACCATTTATATTGATCTCGTCAGCCTTAAAAGATAATAATGAAGGTTAGATGAAATGTACGTTGGTGCTCGGCAAGTGTGGTCGGGTGCTAGTCATGGCCCTTCAGTTTGGGTCGTGACAAACTTGGTATCAGAGCAAGTCTGTCCTAGGGGTTGTCTATGAGCCGTGTCTAGTAGAGTCTTGATTATGGATGTGTAGCGCGCCACATTTATAATCAGGAGGCTACATGACATCTAGGGTTGTTACCTTCTTCCTGAATCTAGATCGTGCATAGAGTTGAGTCGTAAGTGTTTGTCTCTAATATTCACCTTGTTTTTTTTCAGTGATGCCTTCGACTAGGAAGAAAACGATTAGTAGACGGCTTGATACAGCAGCGGGAGAGGGTACCAGTCAGGTGCCCCAAGTCAGAGCAGGACAAAGTGAGGCTCAAAGTGAGATGCCCTCTCATACCTCATCTACTCCATCTCCTCCAGAGGATATTAGAAGGCACCCAGCGCCTCCAGTTCCTCCGTCTGGCACTCCAGACCAGGATATGCAGAGTGCTTTGCAGTTATTGACTAGCTTGGTAGCTGCTCAGGCTCAGAGGCAGAATACAGGTGCTGCTGAGAAACCAGTTAGTACAAGAGTTCGTGATTTTATTAATTTAGACCCTCCAGTGTTTACCGGATCAGACCCCAACGAGGACCCACAGACTTTTATTGACCAGGTTCATCGTACACTTCGGGTTATGCATGTTAGTGATACAGAGGCAGTAGAGTTGGCTTCTTATCAGCTACGGGATTTAGCGGTTCTCTGGTATGATAGTTGGGAGAGATCCAGGGGTCCGAACCCTCCTCCAGCTGTGTGGAAGGAATTTTCTGAGGCCTTTCTTCGTCACTACTTGCCAGTTGAGATACGACGAGCTAGAGCTGATAAGTTCTTGAACCTTAGACAAGGTAATATGAGTGTGCGAGAGTACAGTATGCAGTTTGATTCTTTGGCAAAGTATGCTCCCCATATGGTGGCCGAGATGAGTGATAGGGTGCATATGTTCGTGAATGGGTTGGGACCACATCTAATAAATGAGTGTACGACAGCCTCCTTGGTGGAGGGCATGGATATTTCCCGTATTCAAGCTTATGCCCAGACCCTAGAGGATCGTAAGCGCCAGCAGAGGGCAGTTAGGGAGCAGGATAGAGGCCAGCATAAGAGGGCAAGATTTGCAGGGTATTCTGATGACTTCAGAGGCCGCATCAGGCCACAGTTTTCGAGGAGTTCGGCGCCACCTGTAGCTAGTGCTCCTCCACAGTTTCAGAGGCCTCGATATGATCGATCCTATTCTGGTCCAGGTCAGAGTTCGCGGGCATCTAGCCCGCAACATCACAGGGATACTAGTCAGATGAGACCCCCAACACCACACTGTGATCAGTGCGGCAAGGCCCACTTTGGACTGTGTCATCGAGGTTCTGATGCATGCTATTCGTGCGGGCAGCCTGGCCATATGATGCGGGATTGTCCTAATAGAGGAGGTGATGGTATGGCTCAGCCGACTGGATCTGTGTCTGGTTCTTCCTCATCAGTTCGACCTCTAGCACGGGGTTTTCAGCAGTCGACAGGTCGTGGTAGGGGTAGAGGTGCAGTGCCGAGTTCGAGTGGTGCTCAAAATCGAACCTATGCTCTAGTAGGTCGACAGGATCTCGAGTCGTCTCCAGATGTTGTTACAGGTATTATATCTGTGTTTTCTTATGATGTATATGCGCTGATTGATCCGGGATTTACATTATCATATGTTACACCCTTTGTGGCTAATAAGTTTGGCATTGAACCTGAATTGATAAGTAAACCCCTCGTGGTATCTACTCCGATAGGAGATTCTGTGATTGCTAGAAGGGTATATAGAGGTTGCACTGTGATGATTTGTAGTCGTCAAACCTCGGCAAATTTATTTGAGTTAGAAATGGTTGATTTTGATGTGATAATGGGAATGGACTGGTTGGCCTCATGCTATGCAAATGTTGACTGTCGTACGAAGATGGTTAGGTTCCAATTTCCGGGTGAACCCGTCATTTAATGGAAAGGGAACATTGCTACACCAAAAGGTAGGTTTATTTCCTATCTTAAGGCAAGGAAAATGATCTCAAAAGGTTACATTTATCATCTCGTTCGCGTTAGGGATGCGGAGGCAAAACCGCCTACTTTACAATCAATCCCTGTGGTTAACAAATTCCCAGATGCTTTCCCAGATGAACTCCCGGGCCTTCCTCCTGAAAGGGAGATTGAGTTTAGCATTGATGTGTTTCCTGACACTCAACCGATCTCTATTCCTCCATACAGAATGGCCCCAGCAAAGTTGCGAGAGTTGAAGGTGCAGTTGAAGGACTTGCTGGATAAGGGCTTTATTAGGCCTAGCACTTCACCTTGGGGTGCACCAGTCCTATTCGTGCGGAAGAAAGATGGGTCGTTACGGATGTGTATCGACTATCGACAGTTGAATAAGTCTACTATAAAGAACAAGTATCCACTTCCAAGAATTGATGACCTGTTTGACCAACTCCAGGGTGCCAAGTATTTCTCTAAGATTGATTTACGTTCAGGGTATCATCGGGTGAGGGTTAGGGAGAAAGATATTCCAAAGACGGCCTTCCGGACAAGATATGGGCACTTTGAGTTCTTGGTGATGTCGTTCGGGCTAACAAATGCCCCAGCAGCTTTTATGGATCTCATGAATACTATATTCAGGCCCTATCTTGATGTGTTCGTGATTGTATTCATTGATGACATTCTAGTGTATTCTCGTTCGGAGGCGGAACATGCGGGCCACTTACGGATAGTATTACAGACGCTTCAGGATCGTAAGTTATATGCTAAGCTCTCCAAATGTGAATTCTGGCTGAACTCAGTAGCATTCCTTGGCCATGTGATATCTGATGAGGGTATTAGTGTCGACACTCAAAAGATCGATGTAGTAAAGAATTGGCCGAGACCTACATCACTATCAGAAGTCCGCAGCTTCTTAGGGCTAGCAGGATATTATAGGCGGTTTGTAGAAGGATTTTCCTCTATATCATCACCATTGACTAAGTTAACACAAAAAGCTACCAAATTCCAGTGGTCTGACACTTGTGAACGTAGTTTTCAGGAGCTGAAGAATCGATTGACATCTGCACCAGTGCTCACTCTTCCTGAAGGAACAGAAGGTTATGTGGTATATTGTGATGCCTCAGGTATAGGTTTGGGGTGCGTATTGATGCAGCGTGGGAATGTGATTGCTTATGCATCAAGACAATTGAAGAAGCATGAAAAGAATTATCCAACCCATGATTTGGAATTGGCTGCAGTAATATATGCTTTGAAGATATGGCGGCACTACTTATACGGCGTCCATGTTGACATCTACACAGATCACAAGAGTTTACAATACATCTTCAAGCAGAAAGAGTTGAATTTGAGGCAGCGTAGGTGGCTTGAATTATTGAAAGACTACGACGTCGAGATATTGTATCATCCCGGTAAAGCCAATGTTGTGGCAGATGCTCTCAGCCGTAAATCAATGGGAAGCTTAGTACATATTGAGGCAGGTAGATGGGGGTTGATTAAAGAGCTTCATCAGCTAGCCAATATGAGAATCAGATTGTTAGACTCTGATGATGGAGGTGTTACTGTACAGAATACATCAGAATCATCTTTGGTAGCAGAGGAAAAAGCACGACAATATGAAGATCCTATCTTAGTACGATTAAGAGAAAGCATTCAACAGTGTAAAAGTATGGCTTTTGGGATCGGAAAAGATGGGGCACTGAGATACCAGAGCCGATTGTGTGTGCCTAATGTGGCAGGGTTGCGAGAGAAGATTATGAATGAGATTCATCAATCCCGATATTCCATCCATCCCGGCTCGACAAAGATGTATCATGATGTCAAGGAGCAATATTGGTGGGATAATATGAAGAAGTCTATTGCAGAATTTGTAGCCCAGTGTCCCAATTGTCAACAAGTAAAGATAGAACATCAGAAACCCGGTGGATTGCTTCAAAATATAGAGATTCCGACCTGGAAGTGGGAGGTGATTAATATGGACTTTATTATTGGATTACCTCACTCTTATCATAAGTTTGACTCCATCTGGGTGATAATTGATCGACTTACAAAATGTGCTCATTTTCTGCCAGTGAAGACAACTTACACGGCTGAAGATTATGCAAAGTTGTATATCAAGGAGATTGTTAGGCTTCATGGTGTGCCCATATCTATTATATCAGACCGAGGAGCTCAATTTACGGCTAACTTTAGGAGGTCTTTCCAGAAGGGTTTAGGCACACAAGTAAATCTCAGCACTGCATTTCATCCGCAGACTGACGGACAGGCTGAACGTACCATTCAGATACTGGAAGATATGCTACGAGCATGTGTTCTAGATTTTAAGGGGAATTGGGATGATCATCTTCCACTCATAGAATTCGCCTATAACAATAGTTACCATTCCAGTATTAAAATGGCCCCATACGAGGCACTATACGGAAGGAGATGTAGATCACCAGTTGGATGGTTAGAAGTCGGTGAAACAGAATAATATGGGCCAGATTTGATTCACCAAGCGATTGAGAAGGTGAAAGTGATACAGGAGCGATTGAGGACGGCACAAAGCAGGCAAAAATCTTATTCTGATGTCCGACGTCGTGATCTAGAGTTTGAGGTTGGTGATTGGGTTTTCCTGAGGATCTCACCAATGAAGGGTATTATGCATTTTGGGAAGAAAGGTAAGCTGAGTCCAAGGTATATCGGGCCGTATAAAATTCTTCGACGGATTGGACAGGTTGCTTATGAGTTAGAATTGCCATCCGAATTGGAATTTGTCCACCTGGTATTCCATGTATCTATGTTGAGAAAATGTATTGGAGACCCTTCTCGAGTCATCCCTATCAAAGATGTACAAGTTACAGAGGACCTATCATATGAAGAAGTGCCAGTGGCGATATTAGATCGGCAGGTCCGCAAGCTGAGAACAAAAGATGTAGCTTCCGTCAAAGTATTATGGAGGAACAAAAATATGGAAGAAATGACATGGGAAGCAGAAGAGGAGATGAAGTCTAAATACCCTTACTTATTCCAGAATGAAGATAACAAGGATGCTGGTGGAAGACAGGATACATTGGAAGGTGAAACGGCTCTATGAGGTAAGCAATAATTTGAGAATACTCCTCCTTAATACAAAATGGTGATATGTAGATAATGTAAATACGCATAATGCTTTATGTAGACTTGTGAAGCCATATGTTGGGCTTAATTACATGCAAGTTTTGCTAGTGACCATTTTATAGGGGAAAATTGATCGGAAATTTCCATTGGAATCCACGATGATTTAAACTCCCCATAAACCCTTACATTCGAGGACGAATGTTCCTAAGGGGGGGGGTGTTACAACCCATATCCACATGTGTTAGTTCATGCCATATATTAGTTAACATAAATCCAAGAAGGAATTATCTTATAGATGATAAGAAGTCAATCCTATTGGTCTTAAGTGATACAAGAGTGTATAAGGGTGATTAACCAGTATTAGAAGTTAAATGAATCAAGGATGTTGTAACTCGTATTTTCAGGTAATCTAGTGGTTCTTAATACACTCAATAGGTCATTTATTAAGGTATTTTAATCATATAATATCCGTATCATAAGTCTTGAAGTCAAACGAGTTATGAAACAAAAGTCGACAAAGGTTGTCGCAACTTAGGTTCATAATTTTACTTAAACATTGGGTCAAATGTTTCTAATATTTTCTCATAATTTACAAGGAATTACGGGGTGATCTACCAACAAAATTAAAGATCTAGGAGTCTAGTTTCCAACGCATTAAACCGTTCATCGATACGATCTCGGAGTAGAGAGATATTCGCGTTTTTGCGAGACTGCGCCAAGCACCTCTCTATGGGGCCCACTAAGTCGGTTTAAGATATTTGGACCTATATAGGATGACTCCAACCCATTTTAAGTCATTTCTTTTCACTATTTTCAGACCTTAGAACCCTAGGAACATCCTCTCAAGGTTCTCTCAAGATTCAAGACCCAAAAAAAGGGCAAACAACACAAATCAAGTGTCGGGAATTCCGTGGCGCTAGTAAGTCTCTTGTTCTTCTTGTTGTTGCTCATTTTTGTGTCGTTCCAGCTCATGTGGGAGGTTGTTTTAAAGGGTTTATGTTCTGTAAATACTCCCTCATGTTCTTAATATCAATCCTAGGTGATTTCAAGCCTTCTAAAGTGATTCTAGTGCTGAAAAACACTAATTGATCGCTAGTTTCGCTTTTTTGTTGTTGTGGCAGCATTGGAGGGATATTTCATGGAAATTTAAGGTCAAATTGGAGTTGTTATTTCTGTATAAAGGTAAGGAACCTCTTACTCTATATGTATTTAAGATTATCCAAGTTGCAGCTAAGCCATTGTAGCTAGAACTTGTGAAATATATATCGAAAGGCTTGGAAGTAATGTTATTGTTTTGTGGACTGTTTTGCGTTGTTGTTGGGCTGCGTATTTTACTACTATCTTGTGGAGTTTTGGAGTAGTAAGGGTGTGGATAAACACCATATATATGTAGGGTTATGGGCTGATAGTTATTCGTAACATTTCCAGGTTGTTTGACACGACTACGGTGGTCGTCGTATGTATGGAGTGATTAGGCTGTGTGTGGACTATTTTGGGAGGCTCAATATGTTTATTATTGATGTTGTTTGGGCTGTTTGGTGATTGTTTTGAATGGTGTGAGGTCATATATATAGGGGAGGTGCTGTCCGTTTCATCGTAAAATAGGTTGTGGTCGATACATAATAGTTATGACGCTTAAATGATAACGATAGTATCGTTTCTCTTATTGTAGACTAAGGAGTTTTGACAATTGCATAGCTTGAGATTGGGGCAGTATATACAAGGTATGTTAGGCTATCCCTTTCCTTCTTTTGCACGACTCCGATTGTACATAATGTAATGAACGATCTTCCAAGATACTCTACTCTTAGAAGCTAGCAGTACTTACATTGTTTTCCCTCTTATGGAATGATTGATGTTAATGTTGCTTCTCTTATTCTTATGTTATCAATGTTGTTCGTACTTCCTAAATCTTATAAGGTTCATAGTGAAGAGTTAGTCTTAATAACGTGTACAGAGGATACCGACCTTACGTCACTCCAAAAGGTTTAGAATGTGATTCCATGAGTCGAGCATGCATTATATATATGTATCTATTTTACTCTACCGAGCCACGCTATAGTTGGCCGGGTACGACACCTATTGTGCAACCACTGATCAGTTGGGTTTTACCGAGCTCCACGTGGTCGGGTACGATTCTACCGAGCCTATTATGGCCGGGTACGATATGATGATAATGATGCCCACAGAGGTGAATGCTTTAAAGGTTTATGTATTTATACATATGTATCATGCATTTCATGTAAGTATCCCTCAGAGGTACTAAGATGTTACAGGTTGTATATTCTCTATCCTTGCTTACATTACTGATCGTATTTATGGTTCCTTGCCTTACATACTCAGTACTTTATTCGTACTGACGTCCTTTTATTTGTGGACGCTGCATGTCGTGCTGCAGGTCCTGATAGACAGGCAGGTGCAGCTCCCCCACCACAGTAGACTGTCCAGTTCAGCGGTGATTGGCGAGATCCCTTCTCCGGACTTGCCTTGGTCTTGGTATGCAATTTTTGTTATAGACATTATGGGTATGTCGGGGCCCTGTTCCGGCTATATTGCAACACTTATGTTCTTTTAGAGGCTCATAGACAGGTGTCGGCTCATGTATAGTTTGGTATGCCTTGTCGGCTAGTTTTTGTTGTATAGTCTTTCATAGTAGCGTGGTAGCTCATACCTTATATGTAGTTTCTTGATTGTCTGGTCATCCCCTGCTATGTATGTTCATGCCGTCATATTTTATTGCTGGTTGTCCATGATCTAGGTCTACCATTTATATTGATCACGTCAGCCTTAAAAGATAATAATGAAGGTTAGATGAAATGTACGTTGGTGCTCGGCAAGTGTGGTCGGGTGCTAGTCATGGCCCTTTAGTTTGGGTCGTGACAAACATGCTCAAATACATGAACTCAAGATTTTACCCTCCTCAACACCAATCACACTAAAGTCAACTAAATTTGTATCTTCAATGTCCCTGGTTGATTCTAGCATTACTTCTTCAACATCGGCATCCTCAAATTCTAGTTGGTTAGATTGTTGGCGTTCTACTCTAACCTCCTCCATTAGAACTTCAGTTTTAATATTTAATTCATGCTCTTCTTGGCTATTATCTATAATATTGTCTTGTTGAGCATTAAATGCTTCAACTAGTTGACTCACTTATGCCTCCAGGTTGCGAATAGTAGCATCTTGCCTTTGTATGTGCAGTTGTTTCTCATTATTTTGTTCCACAAGGCACCTTAGCATATCTTTGATCTCTTTCAGGTCATCATCCCTTGGATCTTTGTTCCTATTAACTTCACAATAAAAAGAAGAACCATCAAAGTAAGGGGTTGGGGAAGATAATAAATATAAGCACAACCATGAAAGTGACCATCTTGACCACCACACATATCACCCACATTCCACATATAAGATTGAGTCGGTGCACATAACTCGCTATCGGGAATATTTTGATAATTTTTTCGTGGGTGATTTCCTCCACTATATGCATAAGGAGGATCAAAAGTAGAATTACCAACATCAAGACTCTCAGAATTTCAAGATGCCATATTTCAAAAATCAACAAGTAAAACAAAAAAAATCAAATACAAGAAAACAAAAATAAAAGTTCAAACTTGCAACCTAGCAATATGTACACCTACAGCTACACCGTTAGTTCTCCGACAACGGCGCTAAAATTTGATCACGTCCAACTATGCCTTATAGAAAGACTAAGCGGTCGTTGCAAATATAATCTGATTTACAAATCCGGAGTCGAATCCCACAGAGAACTAAGGCTTAGCTATAGTTGTTCAATATTGCTAAGAAACACAAGTCCAGAAAATTTTCTAGTTATAAAGATTTGATTTTTGTTTCTACTAATTAACTAACAAATATTATAAAGTAGTAAGTTTATCAGCTAACAAGGATGAAATTTAAGACAAGACTAAGGAGGTCAAGTGTTATGACTTCCCCAATTGTCGGAATCCTTCCCGCTATGCCTTTTATAATTTCGCCTAAGTACTCTCTCCCGATCGTGAGTATTTCGGGTGTCATAATTCTATTCTGAGCAACTACCACAATTTACTAGACATATTCTTTCGAACTACACTATCTGGCACTAGTTTACCGTTCACTAAGATCGTATCAAGGTTTCATTATTCCTAATCCTACCTTTAAACCCTTCGTATTGATTCCTCACATACGTTAGGAGTGATGTTGTTCAACAACTACTAAATATGTACTCTTTTCCAAGAAATACATGTTAAATAGGCACAGTTAATTGATAGTCATTCAATCAACAACAGTAAACACATACTCGAACAAGTAGAGAAATCCAGCAACTCAACTATATAAAAACATAACAAGAATTTATCCTACAAAAGGTTCTATCAAAATTCTAGATAACAAATTAGCTATTCATAATAGTATGCAAAACTACAATACTAGAATTCATAACCAATAATAGAAATAGGAAGACGGAAGTGAAAAACTCGTAGAAGAATTTACCGTCTTGCTCCTAGTGTGTTCTTACCTCCTTATGTCAAATTCGCCTCTAAAAATGATGTGTAATGACTATTTATATGTGTATGAAAAATACCTAGACGAAATAATTAAATCCAAAATCAGAAAGGAGACAAAATAATTTTTAAACCCGGAACACGCGAGCACATCGCGACAGGCCTCGCGCCGCGACCTCTATTGCATGCTCCACCTCGCTGCAGCCTTTGCGAAGCCACCTCTGCCGCGAGCTTGAGCTCGCTTTAACCCATGCAGCGCACGCTCAAACGCGAGCAATTTCCCTCACCTCACGTGCTGTAAAGTGAGCAAAGTAGCTCGCGCGCCTGGAGGGTTTCTTTGCTTACATTTTTGATTTGCTGCCTAACTTTCATTTCTTTTCTCATTCTCGTTTCTTTGTTTTGCTTTAAAAATTCTCTGTCTTGTTTCTTTTTGTCTTCTTTTGTATTTGTCTCTTCAATAATTGCTCCATAATATCATTATAATGCTTCCGAGTTCCGATCAATAAATGATCATGGACCATTCTATTCTTATAGTGTATAAAATCTTTATTTTGCTCCAAATTTTGTGTTTAATGTAACTACACATAAAATAACTCAATTAAGCACAAATATAATATAATTTAGCATTAAAACATTTAAATTTAAGATAAGTAATGTACTAAAAATATATAATTACTCATGCTTGGTCAATGAATCTACTAATGCTTGGTCAATGAATCTACTAATATCTCTTTTGCAGAAGGCGGAATATATCAGAAATTTTATCCCCTCTAACCACTTCTTCGCGTCATCTTCTACACCCACAGTAGCCCCACTTTCCATCTCCATTTTCACCCTAAATCAACATCATTCATTTCTCTATAACAAATCTACCAGACAAATTAAAAGGTTGCTAATCAACGAAAATTAAAATTGGTTCTGCCATTTTTATCCATTCTCACCCATTATTTTAGCCATTGATTCAAACTATTTTTCCCGGCCATCTTCGAATAACTACTTTTTTTAAAAAAAAATTCTAAAGAAATGCTTATAATGGTAAAACTTAGCTAGTCTATTTGAAAGACTTTGAACAATTTATGTGCTGGAGTGTTATGGCATACACGCTTTTGTTTTTGGTCATTAAGGAGAGAAGTCGATGTCGATGTCGCTGGAGAAATTCTGCAGCCGACGAAATCGAGTGTTGCCTCCTTGGAAACAACGTTCTATGGAAACCAATTTCTTTGTCAAAGTAAAATGTTCACAAGATTGAATCACTGGACCTAATTTAACAATATACATGAAATCTAAAAAATGTCCAACGATAGAGTTCCTAGTTAAAGCCTTCGCCGGAAGGCTATTGTCTAGTTAAATTCTTTTCTTTCTCTTCACAATCAAAGGATGAGCAAAAAAGTTAGTGAGAGGGTGGTTATGGTGGTTCTCCGTTGATGGTGGTCGACCGGCAAAGGTGGTGGTAAAAAGTTGTTTACTTCTTATTAACCATTAGGATAAGGGGGTGCCTACAAATGGAAAAATATAATTTTCTTAGAAATAGAAAAATAAAAAAAGACATGATTTTGGACTTACCCACGCGCCTAAGGGGATGTGAAAAATATTTTTTCCCATGGCAGCTTATTGTGTTTAATAGATACACATTGAATGAGGTTGAAGTATCTAATAGGTACAAGGCTTAATTGAAGTAGCTAGGTTAAAGCGAACAGTATATGTATTCCGCCTATACATTAATATCATATAATTTATAGACATATACTTCACATTCACTACCTTGCGTCTAACCATGTCTCTCGCATAGTTATACTTGATATCTATGTGTTTAATTTTACAATGAAACTTAGGGTCCTTGGTAGAGGATATTGCAGCCTCACTGTCATAGTAGACTAACATTGTTCAGTATTTTCTTACAATATCCAACAAGTGTTCCAAGAACATTTTCAACCAAACAACTTCTTGTGTTGCTGATGCGAGAGCCACATATTCGGCTTCCATAGTAGATAGTGATACACATGATTGTTTCTTAATACTCCATGATATGGCGCCATTACTGAGTAAAAAATATATCCTTAGGTAGAATTTCTTTCGTCTAGATCTCCTCCATGATCAGCATCACTCTATCCAACAAATCACAGATCCTTGCCGCCTTGGTAACAAAACACATAATCAGTAGTTCCCTTCAGATATCTCATGATCCTCTTTACTGCTTGTCAATGTGCTAAACCTGGGTCAGTTTTATATCTACTAACCAAACCAACTTCTTGATATATATATATATATATATATATATATAGTGCACAATATCATATTAGACTTCCAGCGTTCCTATAAGGAACTCAGCTGATTCTTTCTATCTTTTCAAGAGTCTTAGGACAGATTTGACTTCCCACTGCCTGGACTTTATTGATAAAAGTGTCAACTAGGCCACTATTTTGCATGTTGAATTGTTCAAGAACTTTTCTAATGTAATTCTATTGTGAGAGATACAATAATTTCTTTGGACGATCTCTTGAAATCTTAACTCCAAGAATATATGCAGCTTCACCCATATCTTTCATCTCAAATTGAGATGACTACCATGACTTTCTCTCGGTTATAAAATCCTTATTATTTTTATCTATAAGTATGTCATCTACATATAATTTTAAAATCACAAGCTTGTTCCTTGATTTTTTTGGTATGCACACAATGGTCTTCATCCATCATGGCAAAACCTTTGAATACGACAACATTTTGAAAGCGTATATATCACTGCCTTGAAGATTGTTTGAGGCTATAAATAGACTTCAAACCTTTTGTTTGTGGCCCTTTTCAATAAAACACTCAGGTTATTCCAAATAAATTTCTTTCAACAATAGCTAGAACCAGGCGAACAGAAGTAAATCATACAACAAGCGAGAGTCTCTTTGTAGTTTATTCCTTTCTACTATGTATACCCTTTCGCCACTAGTTGAGCTTTATATCTCTCAACTGTGCCATCAGCTTTGAGCTTTATTTTGAGAACGCATTTGCTCCCAATTGCTTTGCGTCCTTCAAAGAGGTCAACTAGTTTCCAAACGTTGTTGACTCTCGTAGACCCCAATTTATCTTCCATTGCTTTTGTCTATTTATCCTTATAAGGGCATGAAAGAGCCTCTTTGACATTTTTAGGCTCGTTTTCTTCTTGCAAGAGCATCATAAGTAGCTCGCCGCCTACAATATCAAATTCAGCGGGAAATCCTTTTACGAAAACCACGTTTTATTTGTGATTCATCATTGTTCCCATTTGGGTCAATATTGCTCCTACTTGGGTCAAGAATTTTCATCCTGCTCCCACTTGGAATATGATTTGTGATCATCTCACTCCAACTTGGAACAAGATCCATTTGGTCACTTTCACTAAATGTATAAGGATTACTTTCATTTGCTTCTGATAATAAAGAAGGTCGTTGATGAGAAACTAATTCATCATCTGCTAAAATTCTCTCACTCAAATGAAGTGATCCTTGTGCTTGTTGATCCATTATCTCAAACAAAGATAATGCTTGACCTATCTCTCCCTTCTTAGGAATCTCATCCTCTGAGAACGTGACATCTCTTGAATCAAAATTAGTTACAGTCCTACTGTCTTGCTGACTTATAAATACATAACATTTTGAGGTTCATAGTATATTATAAAGATAATTTTCTTTTCCCTCGGGCCCAATTTGTCATATTTGTGAGGGGAATCATGTGTATAGGCAGCATAACTTCAAGGTCTTAATACACTTAGGTCGGGTTGTCTTCCAGTCCATAACTCATATGGAATGGTAGTAACTCACAAGCACTCGGTTAAGTACATAGATAGCAGTAAGTAACGCATTACCCCCAATAATTAATTGGGAGGTTAGCTTGTGCTACCATTGACCTAACCATTTCTAAGAGCGTTATGTTTCTTCTCTCCGCAATATCATTTTGTTGTGGAGTATTTGGGATAGTAATTGATGAATTATTCCTTTTTCATCACATAACCCATTAAATTGGGTTGATAAGTATTCACGACCACGGTCAGTTCGAAGAGTTTTTATCTTCTTGTCTAATTGATTTTCCACTAAGTTCATATAGTGTTTGAAGCAACTTATTGCTTCTGATTTGTGAGAAATTATATAGACATAACTAAAATGAGTAAAGTCATCAATAAATGTGATGAAATAACTTGCTCCATGCCTAGACCTAATATTCTTAGGCCCACAAATATTGGAATGGACTAATTGCAAAGAATATTCAGCTCTAGTCGCCTTACCAAAAAGGTTTTCTTGCAGATTTTCCTGCTAGACAACTTTCAGAAGTAGACAAATTCACATGTTCAATGCTGTAAAGCAAGCCTTATTTTGCTAGCATTTGCATTATTTATTGGCCAATATGACCAAGTCTAGCATGCCATATATTTACATAACTATCATATTTGTGTTTATCGGTCTGTAACCCCTAATGTCGCCATAAACAGCTGCCTCAAAACCATCGCGCCACTATCACGAACACTGTCAAATTGAAGGTGCTGATTTTTTTTAAGAAAAAAAAAGAGGAAAGAAGAAACTAGAGTTTCTCTATGGCAGTGGCAGAATAATAAAAGAAAGAAGAGGAAAAAAAGTTTCTTTGTTCCAGAAATTAATGAAGATGGCGGCGCAAGAGACAATAAAGGAAGAGAAAAGAAACATGAGGTTTTTACTTTTTACTCCTAATCTTTATCTTTAAAACGGAAAAGGTTCAAAAATGCCCTTAACCTATTAGAAATTATTCAAAAATACCTTCCATCCACCTATTGGGTTAAAATTGCCCACAACGTTTTTTTGGGGATTAAAATTGCCCTCCCTTAACATCAGCTAACCTTTTCTTAATTAAACTATGAATTTCTAACCTCTTCCAAAAAATCCAATCCATTAAATAATAATCCCAACACCCAACTCTTTTAAAATAACGTATTTGTCAGATTGTTCCAATTCAGTTCTTCTCCTCTACGTCTTTTTTCTTCAACTTTTTCTTTTTATTTCAACTAGAGTTATTGAATTATCAATCTCCTTTCTTCCTTTTTTTCCTTCCGTTCACATTTGTTCTTTCTAAAGAAAAAAATAAATATAATTTTCGCAAAAAAAAACTACAGTTATGTAGCTGATTAACATAGCACAACAAAAAGTAGCCATAGATTAAACACAACAATTGTCACAATTAGTCATAAACTTGAACATTAACATAACCTTTCACCATATTTAATTGTCTAACAACCAGTACGAGCACAAATCAGCAAAAACACTAATTGTTTGAAGTCATTCCTTCATTCTCTTTATATAACACCAAAAATATTAAACACCCAACTAATTCTACATTCTTGTACCCCTTCTAACCTTAAGCTTGCAAATCATCTTCTCTTTTTCAGCTTGTAACTGTGTTGTAGTCATTGCTTCTTTTCCCTTCCATGTCAGTTTTTGTGGTGAATATGGAAGATTGGTTGGCATAGCACCAGTGTGATCTCCCATGAAATTTATTTTTCTGGTTCCAGTATTTTCCTTCATCATCCTAGTTTGCAGCCGGGTTTTTCCTTCTGAGACCACTTTAGGCCTTAAAGTGGGACCAGAATCATAATCCAAGACTGATAGTTGACTAGAATGCTGACTCCATGACTGATTGTTCTGTTGATTTAGTCCAGGTTTTGGAATGGAAAAAGATGCAGATTCTTGAGATTCTTGTGCTGATTGGGAATTTCCTTCATCTTAGAAGAAGTGTTTGCGCTTATCATTTGCCTACATGAGTTGCAAAGTATTAACATATGACAGTTAAAATATGACAAGTAAATGTAGAAAGGGAAGAATCATATTAAGTTGTGAGTATTACCAATGGGCACTTTCTTATATTGTGATTTGGCTGACCACAATATTCACAAGTCATTAACAGGCCTTTCCTAGAAGCAGACCATTTCCCTTGTCAGTTTTTAGCTTCATCATTTTCTCTTGTTCTCTTAACCTTTGGTGTGCCAACCATTTTAGCTAAAGTAGGGGGCTCCATGGCCTGGTGGGGCTCCACTTTCCAGAATTTTTCTCCCCTAACAGGTTGGAGTTTATGCCTATATACCATCGAATATGCCTCCTTAGAATAAAACCAATGTATTTGAGAAACATGATCTTGTCTCCCATAGAGAAATGCCTTAATGGCATGAGGGCATGGAATTCCAGACAAGTTTCATGCCCTGCATGTGCATCTCTTAAGCTCCATATTGACTGTATGCCTATCTGTACCCTCAACCACCTCATATCCAATGTCACCATTGAACACAACCTTACAGTTGTTGGCAATAACTCTGTAATCTTTAAAAAGCTGCATTGCATGTGGTGAAAACTCATCTTTCCAACGTAAAATCTCAGCTTCGTGATCCCTTAACATGTTCATAACCTATACAAAATAGTAAAATAATATAACTTCAACCAAAAAACTAAAAGAATTAAAACAATAAATAACAGAACATTAAAAGAATTGAAACAATAAAGTAATCCAACCTCACCCTAATATCTTCAAGCATCTTTATAATTGGTTTTTGTCTGGCCTCTACAATCCAAGAGTTGAAAGATTTTGTGAAGTTGTTGTCCACCATAAAGTACTTGCATTGGGTGTCAAAATAAGCTCTACACCAATTTTTGGGTGGATAGCTCACCAAAGCCTTAGCAGCATCCTCATCTAGCTGACCCAATTTCTTTAACTGATCTTTAAACTCCTTTTCATATGTGCTCCAGGCATACCACCAAAGAAGTTTTTTCATCTCCCCACTTTTTTATTTTTTGCTCCAATTAGCTTCAATGTGCCTAACACACCATCTATGATTTGCTTGTGGGTATACGTTACTAACAACATCCAACAAACCCTGCAAACATATAAATTCAGCTTACATTAAGTATAAATAACCATAAAAATCGTAAAACTAAAGAGGAAATAAAATTAAATTTGAGATACCTTTTCCATATATGATACAAAGGTAATTCTTTCACCATCTTTCAAATCCAAAGAGTGTTTCAACAACTCCACAAACCAGTTCCAAGTTCTTTTAGTTTCTTTATCAACCACAGCCCAAGCAAGTGGATAGAAATGATTACTCGAATCTTGTCTCACTGCAACCAACATTATTCCCCTATTTTTTCCTTTCAAAAAGGTACTATCCAATCCTATAAGCGGTCTCAAACCTCCTTTTCAACCTTCCTTCAAAGCTTGGAAGCACACATACAACCTTAAAAATCTTCTTTTGCCTTCTTCCATAGCATCTTTGGAAAAATTGATCACTACATCAGATCCTGGATTACTCTTCCTCAGTTCTTCTACATATGCCTCCAACTTATTATAATCATCAGTATAACTACCATCTAGTTTGTCCAAGACTAGGCTCTTAACCCTCTTCAACTTTGACTCATTTATATTAAGGCTAAATTCAGATTCCAAGTCTACCTTCATGTCTTTAATCTTATATTTAGGGTTATTCTGAACTTTCTTCTTAAAATAATGAGCTAAAGTTTCCACATTAGCTCTCCTGTTCTCAAAAATCTCATCACAATTGTGTTCTTGATTTAAGGTCTTGATCTTAAAGCCTTGATATTTCCCATCCTTCGAAATAAAACATTTAAGGACAACCATCGACACAACGATAACTAACTCTAGATTTGTCACTTTTCTTAACTATAACACTCCTCTTATTTGCAACTGCATAGAAGTCTATAACTTGTTTAGCTTCATCAAGATCTTTAAAGGTTATACCATTATCCAAAACTTTGTACTTGTCCAGTTTATCATTGATATCGAACTTCCTTTGTTTCCTATAAACTTCCAACTCGTCACTGTCATATTCACTAGATACAGTTTCACCACATTCCTCATCCTCACTACTATCACAATCTGTTCCAACATTTATATGAACATTAGTACTGGCATTGTGGTGAATAATATTTACAATTGACCCAATATCTCCTTCATAGTCATCAACCGCAAAGAAATTCACAACCTTGAAATTATCAGACAATAGATGTTGAAGAGATCTAATACCTTCATCTCCCTCGACCACAGAGAACATACCAGATGGAACAGTTACTAGAAGTTGCCTCACCTCACTAAAATCGAGTTTTTCTTTGAACTCTCAACATATATCAATATAAGATAGCAAGTCCACTTCATAACCTCTCCATACGTGAATCAATTTTTTATGGTACGCCAGTTGTGGTTTCCAAATCCACTGTCCCCCATAATTAAAAATCAAGTCTATATTTTCAACCATTCTTGAACCGAGTCACATGTAAAATATTAAAGAAAGGAAAACGACCATATTAGACAATATTCAAAGAGAAAAGGACCCCCACGGCCAATTTTTTAATGCAAAATTGAAGTCAAAAAGAATAAAAACCAGAGATGGACCACTACAAGTAATAAAGTATAAACAACACAAATATAAATTTAAAAAATATAATTTTAAACACACTAAAGGCATGGAAAACGACACCATTTACAACTACCCAAATATTCCCAAACCACAAGTAAACACCCAAAGCAGTAAAACCTTACCTTAGATTTTTTGGAATATATGAAGTAGGCGCATTTGAAGAAAAAGGAAAACTGAAGAACCCTAGGTTCTTGTCTGTGTCATGAAATGCAAATGAGTAAAGCATATTGAGTTTTATTAATGGGTATTCATTTATATGGGATCGGGTTTATGGGTTGAGTGTTGACCAATTGAATAATGTCACGTGGATTTTGAAATAGTCTTGCACAACCCAAAAGTCATACGTTAGTTCAAGGGGCAATTTTAATCCTTAAAAAAATATTGTGGGTAATTTTAACTCAATAGGTGGATGGAAGATATTTTTGAACCATTTCTAGTAGGTTAAGGGCATTTTTGAACCTTTTCCGTTTTTAAAAAAAGGAATGAAAATTTCAGAAGAAAAAGTCTTTTGAAAAATGTTGGTGGCGGCGGCTAATGCATGTTGCACATGAAGAAGAAAGTAGTTTCTCTTCCTAAAAAGCCTACACTATAATAAATTTAAAAAAAAAAGTGGTTTTTAGGAAGTTGGGTTCAAAAGTTGCTCGCAACTCTGCCAAATTGGGCTGAAGGCCCATAATTCCTTTTTTAAAAGAGCAAATAACATTTATAGCCATTCGGGCCAAACCTATAATATCCGGTAGCCCAAAATTAAAATACACATTTTATAGTCCAAAATAATTCTAGTGGTTATCCCAAAAGTACTGCGTTCTGCTTTTTTCTTCAGCAATTCCAATTTTTGTTCTGTGATTCCTCGATTGAGCTCTTCAGTTTCTCGATTCTCTATTTGATGACATCGTTCTCGTGAAGAAGCTGGAATTTCTCTTGCTCCAGTGCCGTTATCTTCTGTTTCAGTGCAAAGGTTTTCGACGCAGCATCGAATGTTTCATCGACGGCGATCTCCACCGGCGCATCGTCATAAACCTTGCCATTGGTAATATTTTCATCCGCCATAGTCAAACCTGAAAATAGTAAGCAAAATTGTTGAAAAATGGAGAATAGAAAAAATTGCAGTTTACTTCAGCAGCCAAAAATACAAAAATTCTCCTCAGAATTTGAAAAAATAATTCGAAAATGAGTAGATCTGCAACAGCGCCATGGAAGCAGCTTCTTCTCAAGTCCCTCAGCTCCAATTCCCATCTTAAGCATTCCACCTACTTTCAACTCATAAGATCCCTTCATTTTTGTTCCAATTTTTTCTTAATGTTATTAAAAAGAATTTCTAAAACAATAAAAAACAGTTTTTTATGATCTAATTTTGCTTCTGGTATTATTAGGCTACTGTTTGATCTAATGGCAGACCTTCTAATCGAACTGTTGTCTTCAGGTCTGTTTTTCAGCCTTTTGGGCTTATAATAATGCTAAAGTCAGAGATTATTTCATTTTTATTTTGGGTGTTATGTTTTGTTTTTTGTAGAGGGTTTCAAGATGGTACTAACAAGATTCAAACTAGTACATTAAATTATACAAAATTTATATATTGTAGAACAGTCTATACACTTTGGATACACAAAAGCACTCGGGATACATTAATGATATATTATGGATACATTGGAAGATGCAGTGATACACCCTATATACAAATTTTATGCAATGTATATACTAAATAGACTTTCACTATACAAAAAATATACTAATATAGACTGTCACTATACAAAATATATACAAAAATAGACTGTCATTATACAAAAAATATACAAAATAAACTGTCACTATACAAAAAAATGTACAAAATAGACTGTCATTATACAAAAATATACAAAATAGACTGTCATTATATAAAAAATATACAAAATAGACTGTCACTATACAAAATATATACAAAATAGATGTAACTATACAAAATATATAGAAAAAAAACTGTCACAATACAAAAATACATGATACACTCTAAATACACAGTTTGCACACATTACACATACAAACTGTGTATATAATTTATATACACTATGTTTACATATTAGAAAATACACATGTATATACAATTTTGATACATTGTTCAGACAAATTATACATTCACGATACAAAATACATTTGAGGTACACAGATATATACACTTTAGATACACAAGCACACTCGAGATAGGCTCAATATACACTAAGGATACACTGTCGAACTTAGGATACAATATTTATACATTGCAATATATATATATAAACTTTTCTGCAAAACTATAATATACAACTTTATACATACATATATATGCGCGCACACACACTTTATACATGTATATATGATTGAACTTTTCTCAATTATTGTTTTCCACTTATATGATTGAAAAAGACTAAGTCGAACTTGGAAATTAACTAAAGAAAGGAGATGAAAATCACCACTAATTATGTGTGAGAATTCCTAAAAAAGAAAACCTTTTGGAGGGAAGGGAAAAAAGGATTGGCGTGTGGTTTATTGTAAAAAGAAGCTTCACTCCTTTGTTTGGTTATAGAGCAACACTTGATATTTTTTAAAGCTGATGTAAGAAGTCTTGATTTTTATTGTTTTCCATTGAATCAAAGACTTAATTGTAATGTAATAAGGTATTACTGTTGGGAAAATAGTAAAATAATTGTTAGCTGATGAAAAAATCTTGATTTTTTTAATAACGTTTTATGTTCAATCAAAGATTTTTAGTAGTACTATTAACAAGAATAAAGCGAGGGAAAGGTGTTAAGAAATAAAATAATTGAAGAAAAGAAGTAAAAAAATATAAAAAAAAAAGTAAAAAGTCAAGTGTGATACTTAAGAAAGAGAAAACAATTTGGTATTGGGAAGTAAAAATATCTAGGGAAGATAAAAAAGTAAGAAAGAGAAAACAATTTGGTATTGGGAAGGAAAAATATCTAGGGAATATAAAAAAGTTAGTACCAAAATTTACTTTTGTCTTTTGTTTTTGGTCTGTTGGTTTTATCCGATGTGCTATAATTTGATATTAGTTTTATCCGATTGGATATTTTGGGTTACGTGCAAAACTTTGGGCTAATACTTTTTTTCAACGGCCATACACGGTAGTTTTCTCTTTTTAAAAAAAGACCTAGTTTCTGTAAAAAATATTAATGGGCAAATTCAAGAATTGGGCTAAAGGCCCAGTAAAAATTGCTTTGTAATTTTAAGGCTAATGGCCGAAGAAGCTTGGATGAATTAGTAAAAATAGCACGGTATAGCTAGTTTTCGGACTGGTCATTCAAAAATAGTCAGCGTTTATGAAGTCAATGAAAAATAACCACTATTTTGCTGCAACAGAGACCGGTCCAGCATAATATACTGGAGTTCGGTGCACCTATGTATAAACTCCAGCATATTATGCTGGACCGATATACTTTTCTGACTCAGTATAATATACTGGAGACTGGAGCACCGGTGCTCCAAACTCCAGTATATTATACTTACTGGAACTCCAGTATATTATGCTGGAGTTCTAGTGTACTTATGCTGGAACCCCATCATATTATGTTGGAGTTCCAGCATACTTATCCTGAACTCCAGTATAATATGCTGGAGTTCCAGCATACTTATCCTAAACTCCAGTATAATATGCTAGAGTTCAAGCATACTTATGCTGGAACTCCAGTATAATATACTGGCGTATTTTTCGGGTTTTGAACAGTATTTTCGCTCAGATTTATCTTTACATGAAAAGTGGCTAAATTTCAATTACTTTTGAAACTAGGCTATTTTTGAACGACCAGTTGTAAATCTGGCTATATTTGAATTTCTCCCGATGAATTAAGAAAATGGGCTTTTAGCCACTTTTAAATTGTCTTGATATTTATTGGAATTTTTACCTCATATAGCAAAGGTTAACACCTTATTTATTTTAAATAAATACCATTTAAAAAAATTATATTATATAGATATCTTTTAAGGTTTATGGCAAAATATTTAATTTTGGTTACCTCCTAACCCTAAGCCACTAAATACGCTAATCAGTTACACTATTTTCTTTCTCTCTCTACTTTGATACATCTCATTCTCTTCCCCCATCCCATTAAAATTTCTGATCTCCTCCTCCTTCCACCGGATTTGTGCAAAGCCTACTTTAGAGATGCTGATTTCGAATTGTTTAGTTCGTATGATACTTTTTCTGAAGTTGCTATTACTATGATTTAAGGGTTTTGGGAGTATAAATTGCCGCATACTATTCGATGTGCATGAAGAAGAGAAAGAAGATAACCGTGAAACGGAAAACAAACAAGAAAGAGATCGACGAAGAAATTGATCGGGAAATTGGTTTATTACATCCAAGAAACAGAAAACTATGACGTTTTCGGGGTTCCTCCTCTTAGAGAATTTAGAGATTTTAGCTTTCAATTGAATGTCAAAGAGAGGAAATTTTCTGATTTCCTGTCCTCAGTTCAATATTATCCTTTTTCAGCAGAAAGTAAAGACCGTATACTAAGTCCAAGATCCCATCTTTTTCCTTAGTACTTGTTCAAATTGAGGAAGATCAATGTATGTTGCTCGGCATTTAGTTGATTTTCTGTTAATATATTTCAATGTATTTTCATGTATTTCACTGTATTCATTGTCTTTTTTTCATTGTAATTCAATGTATCTCGTTGTATTCCATGTATTTCATTGTATTCACTGTCTTTTTTTCATTGTATTTCAATGTATCCCAATGTATTCTATGTATTTTATTGTATTCACTATCTCGCTATATGCCATGAATGTATTCATATATTTTTTTAACTAATATAATTTATGTATTCAAATGTATTATATAATTTCTCTGAAGATTGCTATATTTTTGGGGTATTATTTCGGTTGAGAATCTTTTTTATAACTGAAAATATAAAATTTGTGTGTTATAATTGAGTTTGTTGAGTTATATTAGGAGTCTATTATGTTAATTGATTCACTTTTCGTTTTAAAAATAGTGTAATCCCCTATTTCACGTCGTCAATACAGTCGAATACAATTAGCTTGCAGCTGTAATCCCATGTTTCACTCCATGAATACAATCGAATACACTCGAATACAACAACTGATTAGCTGCACTTCCCTGATTCACGCCTATTTTTGCTATTGTATTCATGAATACAATAGCTTAAATACGTCAAATACATCTTATGACCACAGAAAATGTATTTATAATCCGTAATATAGCAAATAGTATCTATAGATGACTAATTGCTACTAAAAGATAGTGTTTTATGAAAATTTCTCATATTTATTTGGGCTCATGGCCTAATTAAACAAAATCACAAAAGATTCTGTTTTTTTTTTTTTTGCTAATTTCATATTTCGAAAATTAAACATATAGACTTAAAATTTTAGAATATAAATTTAGTATATATATTCTTTTATGAAAATTATAATTCTTTTTAACATTAACTTTATTAATTTGATTAACATAAGATTTTTTTGTTAATTTATTTAACATTAAATTTATTTAGCATGCTTGAAATGTTAATTTGCTTATCATTATATTTACTTGTTAATTTGTTTAACATGTATAATTTGTTACCTAGTTTAACATTATATTTTTGTATGTGAATTTGCATAGCATGTAATAAATGAATTAATTTGACATTAATTTTATTTGCATGCTAATATTATGATCCATATGGGACTATAAAATCAGATAGATAATAATGTTGTCTTAAAAATAGTTAAAATGCTTGGCTAGATAATTGAATAGGTTAATTTTCATAATATTTTAATTTTTGGATGATGATTGAGAACATAGTGAACTTTCGACTCCATGATTATTATATATGTTTATTAATCAAATTAATTATTGCTTAGCGTCATAATATGTATGTTTGTTCAGCATAGTGCCTTGTGTCATTTTTTATTTTATTTTGTATGATCCTCATAATAGTTTTTTATTTTTATAAAGAATGACAATTGATTCAAAAAATATTGTTGCTGATAAAGAGTTGAAACTCAATGGTGATAACTACAAAACTTGGAGCTTGAAAGTTCAGTATGTGCTAGAGGAGCAAGAACCTCTAGAGGCCATTAACAATATCATGGCTGAGCCTGAGGATGACAACACTGCTCAGCATAGGCGTGAGCATGAAGCTTATGACAATTGAAAGAAAATGAACTCCATTGCTCGCATTACGTTGTTGAGCACCTTGGGTGATGATATCCTAAGAGATTTTAAGGATCACCAAAGAGCTATGGATCTTTGGAATGTTTGAGGAATACATTTGGTACCCATTCCACTACAAGGCTGTGATCCTTAACGATCGAATTTGATTCATATAAGAAATGCCTAGAACATTCATTGAAAACACACCTGAGACAAATGACAAATACTTTTGGGGAGTTGAAAGATGTTAGCCATGTGTTAACTGATAAACAAAAAATCCAAGTTGTCATACGCTCTTTACCTAGTTCTTGGGATTATATGAAAATGCATTTGACCCATAATGAGCAAATCACAACTCTAGAAGATGTCCGGAGGTATCTTGTGTCAGAGGAGGAACGACTTGAGGATACAAAGCCAATAGCCGAGTTGCACATGGAAACAACCTCCAAAACCAAGAGCGTTTGAAAGAAAAGAACTGGAGAAAGAAGAGAGAGCCACCTCAAACTCAACCAGCTCAGGCTGCTAAAAGTGCAAAGACTAAAAATGCAAGAGCAGATATCCCAAACATGTCAAAGTTGCTAAAATGAAATGATATAATTGTGACAAATGGATTCATTATGCCAGGGATTGCTCTGATACCAATGAAGAAACACGTTAAACTAAACACATTATATAGCGCGTGAATTGTAAAACGAGAACTTACTTGTTCGCGTAGCGAAAATGGAAGAAACAGATGAACCGCAACTAAAATTACTAGTCAGCGACGGTTGTCACAGTGTGTTGGATCAACCCCTAATTCAACACTTTAAACTCTAGTATGATTTTAGGAGAAGAGAGTGTAGAAATTACTACTGAGAATTTGTTTTATTGTACAGTATAAATGTACTTTTATAGAGAATATTAGAGTTAACTAATAACCTTATTGTACCTTAAATCACCCCTTATGGGCGAACCCAAAATTTCCTACATACAATTCTGTGAGTACTATTTCAAAGCCAATGAAAATCTATTTCATGCAAGCATAACCGTTTTTAGCTTTGCAAATCTACTTATCTCACTCTAAATTTGATAGACCAGATGTGAGAAACTGATCGGGATTGTTGTAATCTCCTGTGACAATTTTGCTACCAAGCAATTCAAGATTGGAGCACTCTTTTAGTTTTTCTTTTCCTTTTCAATTCTCCTCTTCTCCTTTCCTTTTCTTGGTGTATTAATGGTTTACTGATGGATTGGAGTAAGTGTATGACCCAAAAATATATCTTGATTTATTCAATTAGATTTATTGAAAGACATGATTAATCGTAGCCAATATTAATATTCAATGATAGATCAAGCACTTTATGGTGGATATTTGATGAATAGCAATAAATAAGATAATGTCGGATAGTGATGGAGCTATAAAGATTCAAAAATGTCACGACCCAAGTTCTCCCTCCATGAACTATCGTGATGGCACCTAGTCTCTACGACTAGGTAAGCCTACCAAATTGCGGAAAAAAAAGAAACGAAATACGAAACTAGCAAGTTGCGGATAAAACATAATAAAAGAGTTTAAAATATCGCTCGGCATATACAATACACACTCTCAAAACTGAATCAAAATCCCAAAATCCGGAATCTCATGAAATCACAAGCTATAGAAAACTACATAGTGTTCTAACTCCAGAATATCTAATCAAAAATAAATACAGAAAGTCTAAAGCTAAAGGGGAGAATAGAGAAGGACTTCTAGGTTTGCGAACGCGGCAGATATACCTCGAAGTCTCTGATATCGCCCGCCTCACTGATAGAATGGTTGAGCAGAAGAACCTGGATCTGCACACGAAAAAAATGTGCAGGAAAGGGCATGAGTACACCACAGCGGTACCCAATAAGTGCCAAGCTTAACCTCGGTCGAGTAGTAACGAGGAAAGTCAAGGCCCTACTGGTTATATATATAAAAGGTAAAACAGTATGAAATGCGATAGTATAATTAAAATATTAACAGTCGATAAAGAATAAAATCACAAAAATAATATAACTCAGTACGCAGAGATAGCAACAGGGGATCTCCCAGGATATCGTCCCGTAGTCCCAAACGTAAATGTACAGAGGATCTCCCGGGATCTCGTCCAGTAGTCTGAATCATAAATATGCAGGGGAATCTCCCGGAATACCAATCCGTTGTCCCAAAGTAAATATCTAGTACAGAGGAATCTCCCGTGATGTCGCCTCGTAGTCCCAAATATAAATGTGCAGAGGGATCTCCCGGAAATACCGACCCGTAGTCCCAAAGTAAACATGTAGGGGGATATCCTAGGATACCATCCCGTAGTCCCAAAGTAAACACACAACAATATCAAGAAAGAATCCACAATTTTATCCAAGTTCGTACTAAGAAAAGCAGAGATTTCTATTCTAAACATGCTGCACAGAATTCAAGTAAACAGTTTAAGTAGATAGAACAGCTAAGTCACTTAAGTATGCTTTCCTAAGCTAAACAGTAGGCTTTAAAATACAAGTAGTGCTCAACAAAAAGGAAACACTGATATTTATTTAATGAAAATGGGGTTTTCTAACAATTAGCGCGTGTACGCACTAGTCACTACACGACATTCATATAACAACAATACCAAATCTTAAGGGGAGTTCCCCCACACAAGGTTTGGCAAGTCACTTACCCCGAACCAGCTCAAAATCAATCTGAAATCATGCTCTTGCCACGAGTATCCAACTCTGAGTGACTCGAATCTAATCAAATCAATATCATAATGTAAATATAACTACAAACAACGAGTATAACTAAAAGAATCGAAGCTAAGGTAAGAAAATAGAAAAACGCCCAAAAATTCTCCCCGAGCCCACGTCTTGGAATCGAGCAAAAGTCAGAAATTATGAATACCCATTCACTTATGAGTCTAACCATACCAAATTCACTCAAATCCGATACCAAAATATTGATCAAAACCCTAAAATTAGGCCTTGCCCTGGTAACAAGTAACTTGAAGAAAATTGCAGGACTTCTTTTTCAGTTTCTTGGGTGTATCAATTATTAGAATTAAGGATTAGAGATATACACAACTCAAACTACCACCAATCTAATACTCAGGGATTGCGATTCACGAATAAAAAAGAGTTTAACGTTTATACATCAACTGTGCAAAAGAATGTTTACACCATATGATTACAAAAAAAGATAATTACACGTAAACGTTCATAATAACTGGAATTAGTAATCTGAAGATTCCGGCAATCATATTTGATTCTACTACTTTCTTTACTTTTGTGCTTCAACCTAGTAAAATGCACCTGATTTCTTTTAAGAGATTTTGCTTTATCCAAGATATTACACGAGACAAATATACATACATGATACAGCCAATCAGGTTTTATCCAAATGCATATACACAAGTAACTGCTGTTGAAAAAATATATACTGAGAGCCAAACAAGAAAACAATCATAAATAAAAACGCTGCATCTTTTAACTGGACGCGAATATACAGCAAATTCTCTCAAAAGGAGGTTAAGATTCTGAATATATTCATTGCGAAACTAAAACAAGTATATGGACACAAGTGAAAACTATAAACTAGTCAGCTAACATATGTAAACTGCATACATCATTTAAAACTTCAATCTCCTTGAGTTGGAGGTTGGATGCATGCACAAAATGGAGCTCTCTTTTTCCTGTTGCTTTTTCTAACTCCGCCATAAAGATAATCTCGCAATAGAACCCTTCTTTTTGTCTCAGAGGCCTTACTATTTCCTTTGCTTTCGTCGTTGAGTTTCAGTAAAACAAATTGCAACTTCTGAACCTCCAATTGCAACCGCCCAATTTTCTCAGATATTCTTCGTGCCTGTTCTGATATTCTCCTCCTACTAACATTTCCAATCTCTTCCGACTCCAATGCAGACTTCATATCAGAAGATCCAAAGCTATCTTCCATGTTTTTCATCAACTTACCAGTAAGATCGAATAACTTGTGAATAGCAGCCTCAGCTTCATTGAGCTGTCCTTTGAGAGTTTCCAATTCAGCTACAGCTTTACCCTTTTTCCCTTTCTCAGTAATCTCGAGTTCCCTCTTCAAGTCTTCTACTGTGATCTGAAGATTCGTCAATTTCTGCACATCTGAATCAAGCCTCTCTAAGACCTTCCTCTTGTTTCCCTCTTGAGTGGATGCTGTTGATCTTTTTGAGATGTTCAATTTGCCCTCACTCGAATCCTTCTCACCTAACTCATCTGAAGCAGGATTTTGACACTTTCTCTTCACAGATATAACACGCTTATGGAAATCAATATCATTTTCAGCATTTGGAGTATCATCCAACTTTGCTTTACCAATAACAGTAGGATTGGCAGGATCCCATAGGTCAAAAACTAGATTATTAGTCTCATCCTGTTCCTCTTTCCTGCCAATTCTGTTGGATGAACACTCAGATACGTGGTCAAGCATTATATCCTTGGTCAAAATTCCGCTTTCTGCCTCAAATATTTCAGATTTAGGTGCTGAGTTTCTTTTACGGAGGCTGCTCTTTGACTTTAACTCCTCAATCTGTTGCATTGCAGCCTGTAGCTTCATTTGCATGTTAACATTTTCCTGCCCCAAAAGCTGCTGCATTTCGACCAATGCCTTCTCAACAGCTCGAACTCTTATTTCCAATCCGTGCAGGTCCAAAAATGCATCGGTTGTCACAGCATTTTCATTGTCTTCCAAATGAGTGCTGTCAACTGGATATGCTACTACAATGTCCTGAAAATAAGCGAAGATAATTTTTAGCTCACCTATACAAGGAAAACAGAAACCTCCAATTTTTAGTTTTTTTTTTTTAAGGTCAGAAAACCTCAATTTGTTCATATCTCTAAGGTTTAAATTCTTCAGAATAAACCTTTAGAATGCAGTACTAAGGCTGCATTAATCTAATTTCCCCTAGATTTCAAGTTGCAGGAGCATCACCACCATCACGCACGGGTTTACTTTTGTACACAAATGTTTCTGGTATTTTTACCCTACACTAGAAGATTTATCATCACTAGGAGTAATGAAGTTTCTAGTCACTAAATTCGAGGAAATAAATACCTAAGCTTGATCATGATATTGTCTATGCCAAATATCGAGGTCCATCACATATTAGTTAAAATATTGCAACTTACCACACAGAGATGGAGAGGATAGAAGATGATACAATTGTTGATATAAATTACACAAAATACAATTGAGAATGTGTTTTTCTTCGATTGAGAAGCATCTTGTGGCATATGATACTAACATATATACACACACGCATACACACATATAATATATCAGCAACCAATTAGCATATTAATGGACAAGATTATTCCAGGAGCTTTCTAATAGTATACTATTACTAACCCTAGTGTCCAGCTAAAAGAAGCCAAGCAGAGGACATTGGAGCAGTTAGTTACCTTTGTGTCCTCAGTATCAGGCTTTTTGGGCTTCCCGTGCAAATAGGAGTGCTTCTCTAGGGATGATATGCATTGGCTCAAAGACAAGATTGCAGGTCCATATGCAGCAAGTTGACTGTTAAGGTCTTCATTTTCAGTACCCAAAGTTTTCACTTTTTCTTTCAAAAGTTTAATATCCTCATCCTTTGAAGTGATCTGAACATCGAAGCTGTGACATGCTTGTGCAAGCTCATGAATCTTCTGCTCGTAAAGGATTTGGTAGAACATTGAGACCTGCAACTCACCTAAAAGCACATCCATCTCTAACTTCTGTGCGTCAATATCATTCAATTGCTTATGGAGCTCATTATGCAAGGCTTCCTCTTGCATTTTCAGTTTTTCAAGCTCTCCACAAGATCGCTGAAGTCCTTCCCGCAATAATCGACTAGCCTGAAAAAGGTGTGCTTTTTCTGTGCTCAATTGGTTATTGTCACCACACAACTTTAGGATCTTTATTTCTTGGTCCTTCACAACTTTTTTGCTCCCAATTAGTTCTCTGCTCAAGTTCTTCAAAATTTGATGCAACACCGATTTCTCAGTTTCAGTAAGATAAAGCTTCTGTTCCATTCCCTGAAGCTCAATGTTCTTCTCAAACAACAATTTTTTCAGTTTTTCAAGCTCTCCACGATATTGCTGAAGTCCTTCCCGCAATAATTGACTGGCCTCGGAAAGTTTTGCTTTTTCTGTGCTCAATTGGTTATTGTCAGCACACAACTTTAGGATCTTTATTTCTTGGTCCTCCACAATTCTTTTACTCCCAATTAGTTCTCTGCTCAAGTTCTCCAAAATTTGATGCAACACAGATTTCTCAGTTTCAGTAAGATAAAGCTTCTCTTCCATTCCCTGAAGCTCAATATCCTTCTCAAACAAAAGATTTTTGCCATCATTTACTTGAAGATTGAGCTGATCCCTCATACTTTTAACATTCTTCAACTCATCTTCTGCCAACTGCAATGCTTTTGCCAGGTTACAGTTCTCAATTTCTAGCAGTTCCCCTCTGTGATCCTTCTCCCTGATTTTTAATTTCAGTTCTTCACTACCCTCTTTGAGTTTAATGGCTTCACTCTGCAACGCCAATAATTGCTCCGATTTGATATTTGACTCCTGCCCGATAATTTTCTTTTCAGCAACAAGATGCTCCACCTCTAGTTTTAATTGCTCCAGCAATGTGACAAGAACATTCATCTGAATAGCCCTTTGGTGATTTTCTTCCTCAGTTTTGTAGAATGATTCTTTAGCAACTTCAACTCTATGAAAAATATGGTCAAGATGTACTTGGTCTTTCCTGTCTTGACATACATGGTTTGGAACAATATCAAGAGCCTTCAGCAACTTAAATATCCCATTTCTCAGAGTACTAACTTGATCAAACAAGGATGTCATTTCCATTTTTTGTTCAACATTCTGTTGCTTTAAATCAGAAATCAAAGTTTTAGATAATGCAGATGCTTCAAAAAGCTTCTGATACTCACACAGCAAAGAAGAACCTTTTCCTTCAAGATCTAGGGTGGATGTCTTTAAGGCGAAGTTGAGAATGTCAGACTCCGTAGCATTTTCGAGCAGCTTATCAAACTCTTGCTTAGTTAATTGACATTCTTCCTGCAAAAGATGCATCTCTGATTCCATACCAGCCAACCGTGCATCACTCATGTGGACAAATCTGTCATGTTCACAAATTTTTGCATCTAAAGAAATCCTCAGCTCCTCCATTGCATGAAGAGTCAATTCCTTCTCTTTCTCCAAAGCTGAATGCCTTTGTTCCAGTACTGAATACCTTCCCTCCAGATCATCCAGTGCAACTTGTGCAGCCTGCAACTGAGAAAATAGACTTTCCTTTTCACAGGCAAGATCTGCTTTCTCTTTGACTAGTATTTCACATGAATCCTCTAGGCTCTTTGATTTTACCTTTAAGCTCTGAAGTTCAACATGAGCATCAGAAAGGGAATTCTCAAGAACGGTATTCTTAGCTGAGACTTTTTCCAGATTCTCAATGGTTACTTGCAACTCACTCGTTAAAGTGGCTTTGTCATTGAGAAGTGCAGATTTCTCCTCTAGAAGAGATTGACAGGAGTCTTCTAATGCCTGTAAACTTCCTCTCACAGCTTCCAGTTCAGCACTCAGATCCGACAGAGAATTTTCCAGAATGGAGTTTTTCTCAACAAGCTCCTCGAACACTTGTAGCTTCTCCAGAAGAGCTACTTTTTCACTTCTTTCCCTCTCACATGCTTCGTTCAGATTTGACTTTTCATCTTGCAGCTCCTTGACAGATGATTCAAAGCATTCTGGGTCAAGGCCTACTGCCTGCACCTGTGTCACAATAGACAATAATTTCTTGTTGTGATCATTAAGTTCTTCCTTAAGGCAGTAGATTTCTTGCTGAAGAGCATTTCTTTGGTCCACTCGAAGCTCAACCTCTACCTCGAGTTTTCCGTTCACTTCCCTTAAGCTAGATATCTCATTTTGCATATCCCTCGTAGATATAGCTGATGATACATTTATCTCATTGAGGTCCTTGTTCTCCTCTTTAACCTTCTGGACTTCATCCTGCAATGTTTGATTACGAGTTTCCAAATCCTTTAACACCTGTAACCGGTTCTGAAGCTCTGAAGCCAGCGCCCTCATTTCTTCCTGAGCTTTGGCATGCAGATGCTGCAGAGTTTGGAAAGCAGTTTCAGCCTCAACAAAACGCAAACGTTCTTCTTGTACACAAGTCCACAAGGTTCCCAGTTCCTTCTGCTTTTCTGTAAGTTCTTGACCTTGGGTACCCATCTTCAGTGTCAGAGATTCCAGCTCAGACTGAAGAGATTTATTGGATCTTTCTAATAAAAGGCAGCGCTCTTCTGCACCTTCTAACTTGGCAACTCCGTCGTTGATCTCTGCATTCAACCTTTGGGCCTCCTCTTTGGCACAAGAAAGCTTCTCCTCTAAAATGGAGATGGTTTCCAAGCATTGCTGAAGCTGCAGAGCCGCAGCTTCTTTTTCCCCAGTCAATTTTAGTATGTCCCGTTTGAGAGATTCAACCTCATTTTCTGCTTTCTCAGCCCTCTCAGTTAACTTTTTTGCATCTTCTTCAGCGCACATTAATTTGTTCTCGAGCTTTGCTATCATCTCAAGAGATTGCATATACTGCTTGAGAGCTTCATCTTTTTCAGCTGCTACCTTAGCGAGATCCTCTCTTAAAGATTGGGCTTCAAGTTCAGCCTCGCCAGCTCTTTCACCAAGTGCAGCAGCGTTCTCTTGGGAATGGGCAACGGTATTCTCCAACTCAGAGATCCTGTCTAAGGACTTCTGATACTGCTGAAGACTAGCCTCCTTTTCAGCTCCCAATGCAGAGAGTGCCTCCTTTAAGGTTTGGGCTTCAGCTTCAGCTTTGCTTGCTCGTTCACCAAATCCTCGGGAATCCTCTTTGGCTCGAGATATTACTGACTCCAGATGAGATAACTTTTCCAATGTCTGTTGGTACTGAATAAGGCCTGCTTCTTTCTCAGCTTCCACTTGGGCAAGAGCTTTCTTCAATGTCAGAATCTCCTCAGATTCAACTTTGCACTCTGAATCTGGAAGTGCTCGCGATTCGAAACTGTTTCTCTCATTGGTCTGCACTCCTGCTGCTTTCTCCTCTGTCTCACTAAAATCCAGACCCTTCCTAACCCTTCCATCAGCAAACACATCATTGCGCTGCTTCAATACTTTTCTTTTCATCACTGAGTGTGACTCATCTGTGAATGCTCCATTGCTCTTGAGATCATGAGAAGAAATTCCAAGAGCATCTTTCTGCATCTCTTCAGGTTCAAAAAGACCGCGCATTGGGGTTAGCTCCGGTGTTTGAGGATCAGAACCCGCCAGCGAATCGTCTCCAAGTCCAAGATCTGTCATGGTCTGGTGGGCATGCCGGATCACCCCGGTTGCATGATCATATCTTTCAGCCAATGCACGGTATGCTCTATAGAATTCTTCTACAAATTTCATTAATTCTGGCCGTTTCTTATAGTACATCTCCGCTCTCCTTGCAAAAGAATCAGCATCTTCATTTATGAGTTTGATCATTCCTTTGACTTTTACATCCATATCTAGCAAAGCGAACAGTGAATTGTATTAGAAGCTGTTCAGGAAACACCACATGAGAGAGAAATACTTAGAGAAAAAAAAGAGAAGCCACATTTGAAGATGATATCTGCAAAATTTTATAAACAGAAATGCACATAAGTCATTGAGGTTTAAAGCCATCAAGAGCATGATAGGAATAGAACAATAACTCCACCTCGTGAACAACATCGATGTTACCATCCCTGTATGTCTTTTTGATCGATAACACAACGTTACCATTTCTGAAACTGATGGACATTTCCATAAATAAAAAAAGAGCACTTCATCCTGTCTTAATCACCACGAGATCTCCTTAATCATTACCACAATGATCCAATCATGAACGATACGTGGCAGGAAATCAATGCTTCATGCAAAGTACTCTCACTAAAAGGAAATAAAGGCCGAGCTAGAACAATATATTCTTCCATTAATGACCACCTCAAAGAAGAGGGAATTTCTCCTTAGATAACTCTAGCATAAGCAAAATTCTATTCCCGCAACAAAGAAAGAAAACAGCAGTACCTGTGAGATTCTCCTGTAGCCATCTTGAGTTTTTGGGACTAATGTGACTATTCCACCACCACGAGTACATGCGTCGAGAATCTTGATGCGACAAAGTTGCCATCTTTGCAAGTTTATATCACAGATTATGCAGATTGCTCCTCAAATGTAGTCCAAACTCAGCAAATGTGAACCAGGAAAAAAAATATACAACTGAAAACGAATATACTAGAACTTCAAGACAACCAATTCAATGCTCAATGATAGATTTTATAAGTCTTGTTCTATCAGTCCCTGTAGATAACAGCAAGAAAATGAAGATTAAGGAATGAAACCATACAGTTACAAACTAAAACTTGGCGTTCTAGAGGCGAATTATAGACTGTAAAATCTGTGATTAGGAGGAAACTTACAGATTACTGAAATCCAAGTCCATTTTCATATAACAAATTATGCATATTGCTCCTCAAATATAAGCCAGGAAAAAATATAGCCTCTGAAAGGAATATATTAGAACTTTGAGACACCCAATTCAAAGCTCAGTGATGGGTTTTACATATCTTGATTTATTACTCCCTGCAAGTATAAGCAAGGAGATAAAGATTTAAGGAATAAAACAAGTTTTAAATAAAAAAAACAGTGTAGTCAAGGCTAATAAAGACTGTAAAAAAGCTATGATTAAGAATAAATAAAATTACCTGATCAACGAGCTGTAATCTAAACAGAAGGGTCTTTAAACATAAAATCGAACAAACTCTGCAGATCACTGAGTCAGAAAAAGGAAAAAAACTGGGTTAGATCATTCACAATACTAGACCAAAAAGTAGTTGCTTAATCCAGAAGCAACAAGTCAAATTTAAGGATACATTAAAAATTATAGCTCGATCAATAAAACATTAAAAAGCCATAAAGGGGTTGACTGAAAGTCAACAAAAACTCGAACTGAATAGAAAAACTAAGATGATCATGGAATAAATTCATGTTTTTGAGAGTAAGAAATTACCAAGAAAAGGAGAACAAAAATGGGATTACCAGCCGCAAAATAGAACAATTCCTCTGTTTTTTTCTATTAGTTTAGGTTTTATCTGTGTCAACCCATTATGCAGTTAGATCTCTCTGGAATTTCTTTGGCTTTTTGATACGCTTCGCTGGGATACCTACTGTATGAGCTAAAGTGTCCATTGTCCAATAGTAGTAGGGAAGAACAGAAAAGCAGGGGCAAAAAAGACAAGAAAGAGACAAAAGTAGGCACAGTTAGAAGTAACGCCTGTCCTGTTTTATGTTTGAGATTTCGTAATTTCTTATATATTTATTTATTGCCTGCGGACACATGGTAAATGACATAATTACACCATGCACAATGACAAGATTGTCCTCTGGATTTGGAAAATTCGGAAGATGCAGTGTCTGTACTCTACAGTGATTCCAACGTTGACTCTAATGACTGCGCACCAATTTGAAATTACCAATTTGCCCCCTCTACCTTTCCAGTTTTCTTTTAACCGGAAGTAAGAGAAATCCAAAATAAAACATACAAAATTCTTTCGCATGATTGTTAAGGAAAGAAAGAATGAGAAGTTGGATTAATAAAAATGTTACTCCCTCCGTTTCAATTTAGATGAGATAATTTGATTTGGCTCGAAATTTAAGGAAAAAAAGAAGATTTTTAAAACTTGTGGTCTTAAAAGCTTAAGGGGTAAAAACTTTATGGGGCCATGACATTTGCGTTGTTATAAAAGGGGGCATTTGCATCTATACCCGCTTTTTGTATCACGTTTTAACTTGTGCCCGCTGTGTAAAAAAAATTGCAAGTGTACCCGCTTTTTCCCATAACTTCAGCATGCGGGGCTGAAGTAGCAAAGGCAATCACGCAAAACTTCAGCATTCTAGTAGTCGTACCTGAAGTTCAGCTCTAGAACTGAAGTTTTTGTTTTGTAACTGTCGAACTTCAACTCTAGAGCTGAAGTTTTTTGTTTTGTAACTGGCGAACTTCAGCTCTAGAGTTGAAGTTTTTGTTTGTATGCTTCAGCTCTAGAGCTGAAGTTTTTGTTTTGTAACTGTCGAACTTCATCTCTAGTTTTTGTTTTGTAACTGTTGAACTTCAGCTCTCGAGCTGAAGTTTTTGTTTGTAACTAGCGAACTTCAGCTCTAAAGCTGAAGTTTTAGCCTATTTACACCATGAGTGTAAACTTCCCCTTGTTCATAGGTATTTGTTTCTTTCACTTTTGCGACTCTAACCAAAACATAAAAGGAAGAACATATAAAACCATTGCTCACGCTTACAATGGGAATCTGTGTTTCCTTCTAAGATTAGCTATAAAACAAAACAGAAAAGAAAATTTACTTAGAGAATATCATCAACTAATTGAGTCCAATACTGTAAATATTAAGTTTTTAAGTAGAAATTGTTTTTTATTAAAGGCCTGCTTGATCCAAAGCAATGAGTCATTTGACAGTTGAAGATTGTCTTTTCCTTAGTGAGAAGCCGGGAACAAAATACCATAAGCAATAGACAAGTAAAAGAAACTTCCTTTCTTGAGATTTCCGTCTGTATTTATAAAAAAACTTGACCAAGTCTTAATTTTCAGTTGTTAATAGAAGAACAAGAAGAAAACGAATGAGGAGGAAAAATGGGCTGAAGTTGTTTAAAAAGTGGGTACAAGTTAAAAGTTTTTTAAAAAAATGGGTATAGGTTAAATGGGGGCGACCAAATAGGGCGCCCCGTGCAATTTCTACTTATAAAAGCTTTTCATTAAGAGTAAAATGGTAAAATGAAAAGTTTAGAGTTAAATTTTTTTCAATTGTAGAAATGTGTCATTCTTTTCGGAACGGACTAATAAAGAAAGTGAACAGAAGGAGTAATAGTTTAGATATAAGAAGTAGACTGTAGACTGTATAATAGGATTACTAACTCTTTCATATTACCAATCAATACTAATTATAAAATTCTCTGTAATTATCTTTTAATTGATAGATAATTTTAATACAAGGTGACTCTTGTAATCTATTTATTCTGGTGGATAACTTATTTGTACATGTACCGATGGTGAGAGATAACAAATATTCGTGGAATAGTCGAAATGTATGTAAATTGATGTGAACATTATTTTAATAAAAATAATAAAATAATCTATTTTTAGACGATGAAATAAAAGTCTTATGATAAATCAGACAGAGAGCACGCACATCTGAAAATGGTCAGCATCGACGCACAATGCGTGGTGCCAAAATCTGAATAATGTGGAAAACGAATAAAGTAAAAGAAAGTAGTACTGGTTAGAAAACAGGTTGGTGAGCTCTTTAAAAAAGGTGGGGGCGGCTTGGCCGGTGGCAACGCCCACGGCTCTTCAATCCTGACAAGACACACAATATTCTTCTTCATTTCTATATATGGCCCACGTTTATCATGCCCTCTTCAATCACCCCTTTTATTCTCTTTCTTTTTCTCTTCCTATTTCTGTTCCATTTTTCATGTGTTTTTTAGTTTTGAGACTAATCCAAATTAGACTCATTTAAAAGGAAGTATTCCTTATTAAGATTTTTGTTGTTGTAATTTCATGACTCGAAGTAGAGGCCTCTGATTAAGGATGAAGGATCTTATCCATCCCACTATAACTATAGGCGAGCCAGAATATGAATTCTGTGGATCCAGAATTTTAGTCCTTTTAAATTATTGAATTTAAATTTAATAATTTTTATATATTTAATAATTTTTTTAAAATAAATAGAAAATTTAAGTCAAAATTATTATGTTCAACCAAACCCTAGCACGGCCCCGACCATAACCTTGTGTGGTTTCATTTTCCAAGTTGCCTCTTGGGCAATGTCAAGTGAATGATGGATGATACCATACAAGAATTAGAAAACCCAAAATCTTGAGTTGTCCATTCCAACAATAATCAAATAATTCACGATGGAATAAAAGATAAGCACACAATTGTAGTGTGCCTCAAAAACAAGATAAAGTCTGTCATTCAAACAAATTCAAGCTTAACTGTCAACTTATTGGTAAAATTGTTAATTCTTTTATCATTCTAATTTTGTAAGATGTCCGCGAAATAGTAGTATTATTACCGGCACCTTTTCCTTCTTTTTCTTAGATTTCAAACCCAATTTTTTATTTTTTTAGAGAAAATGATTCGAACTGAGAAATCTAGTCTTCCTCTATCAAAAAAGTATTTAGCACTTTTCATTCTTCAAAAGTCAAAAATCAAAATTAAAAGAATTCGACCGTTGAAAATTCATTTTTCAACATATTGATACGAAAAAGTAACAGCACTGAATGGCCTATTTAAATATTTAAAAATTGATATTTCATGATGATTTCTAACAGTAAGGTAGGTACATTTGGTGATTGCCTAGATTAGATGGCTCAATCATATCACCTGCTTTTCCTCCCGTAAGGAAATTCTCCTACCCATATATCTAATAATACATTCACTCACATGCCTACATCATTGCTTGCTTTGCCTCAGGATTTGTCTTTTTCCAGAAGAATCTATTCTGATCCTCAACTAAATCATCCTCCATAATAGCCTATAATAATTTGAATTAAGAGCATATCAAAACGCCTAAATTGGCTATAGTTACAGTATTTATTTCTGTGCGTTAATAATTCTCCATTGTGCATTTTCCTATCAGGATAATTAAGTGTGTCAATTCCATTAGCTAACAATTAATCAAAATTCAAGGAAAGTGGATGCTAGGATATTCAGGTAAGATGGAATCTATCTCAATCCTTATTACGGAATTATGGGCATTAAATATGGGTTAAAATTAGCAAAAGAAAGCGATATAGCAAACTGGAAACTACTCCCTATTTGCCCTCAAGCTTATCAAAGAGGATGACATACAGTATGATCCTTTAAGGGCTATAATTGAAGATTGTAAATGTTTGCTGGAAGCAAACAAGACCACTGTCAACTATGTTTAAAGGGAGGTGAACTAATACATAGATTTTTTACTGATGAAAGTCACAAACACGAAGAGGATTGGATAATCCGGGAGAATGCACTAAAGGAAAAGGAATTTCTTCTCCGGGTGATTTGGACCGTGTGGCTTACTAAAGGATTTAAGAATTTTATTTAGTTTATTTTCTAATGAACCGAAAAAATAATTAATCAAAATGACTAGCTTTTTCCTATCTCTATAAGTATGTTCTCTAGTATCTGTCATTTTAAATGCATTCCTTAAAATAAGATTATATTGGATCCTACAAAAAAAAAAATTAGAATCGCGTATATGTATAGGGTAAAATTTGGTTCGTATTAAATGATCGAATGATATCGTGACACGTGGAACTGGAGACAGGCAGAAGATGAATCAAGTAACGGCTAGTACCGAAAACGACAACTACTCTTGGTATCAGATGAACCTTGAAGGGAGCACAATCAACGTGAGCATATCGAATGTTTGCCATCGGAAAGCACTTAATTTCCTGGCATTAAATGGATTGCCGTTTCACAGAATATTTGCATTGATAGCATACTGTTACATACTCATCAATAGCCCCCTTGTTGTCATTTAAGAGGGGTTTATCCTATGATCTTGTTTCCTAGGTATATCTATAAATAGTAGCTTCAACAACCATTGCAAATACACGAAATTTCTGGCAAAACTTATGCTTTATTATATTCTCAAGTTAAATAATACAACTTTACTTTATGTTTTATATTGCTCTTAGTTCTGTCCTCGGAAGCATCGCTCTCGGAGCTAAGCCTGCCATTTCCTTTGGTTTTAATGTGAAGTCTTATTTTTAATCTAATTTATTATATTTGGATTAAATCAATTCGCTTGTCTATAAACTATTTAACAAATTCAACTATACCGTTTTACGAGTAAATAGTTTGGCGCCCACCATGGGTCTTAGACAGTTGGGTAATTGAATTGGTCCTTGCTTCTATTACTAACTCGTTTGATTATTTGTTTCTTAGAAAAAATTTAAAAAATGGCAGCTAACGATGTCAACATCGCACACGACGTTGAGGCACACAAAAATCTACTTCAACATGAGGACTCAATCAGTGATACCCATAACGAGAGGGACGTGACAACTCCGGACCATGGCAAACAATATCCCCAACATGTGCGGGAGATATCTCCCAATGATGTAAAGGACGAGCATGTAGCGAAAACAGTAAGGATCTTGAGAGAGCAGCAAAAAGCCATCATGGACCATCTCTCAAGGCACGACCAGGTCATGACGGAACTAAAGAAGGCATTATTAAGTGCTTCCAACAATGCAAACAGAAGAGGCCCAATTCCTCCCAGCGCTCCTGCAAATCAAAAGGCTCAAAGAGTTGATGATAACACCCCAAGGGGTGAGGCCGGTTTCGACGGAGCCGGGGGAATCGGCAGCGGGTCCGATAATGACAACGGTAGTGATTCTTTTAAAATCAAACTCATGAGATTCATGACGGAGATGAATGAGCGGATGGATCAGAACGTGAAGTAGTTTCATGCCCGAATGGATCAGATTCCGGGTGCACCACCAGTTTTGAAGGGCCTAGATCTGAGAAGTACACCCAGTTACTATTTAAGTTGAGCGCAACACCGAAATTGATTTTGAAACGATTCAAGATGCCAAACATACCAAAGTACGATAGGACTTTAGATCCTCAAGAGCACATCACAACTTATACAATGGCGGTGAAAGGAAACTATTTGGCTCAATATGAGACTGGGTCAGTTCTGCTGAAAAAATTCAGAGAAACCCTCACGAGAGGGGCCTTGGCATGGTATTCGCTTTTACCCGAGCATTCAATTGATTCTTTTGAAATGCTCATAGATTCATTCATAAAGGCCCATGCTAGGGCCTGAAAAGTCCAAGATCAGAAGGTGAACGTATTCAGGATAACACAGGGTGGGTCTGACTTGCTGCGGGAGTTCGTCATTGGATTCCAGAAAGAGAGGATGCTGCTACCGGCCATACCAGACGAATCGGCAGCTGAGGCGTTCACTAAGGGTTTGAACCCGAGGAGCTCCGACGCTCCCGAAAGCTAAAGGAAAACATGATCGAGCTCCAAGCAACCATATGGGCATATGTCTATTACCGCAATAAATCTAAGATAGGGATAAAAGATGATTAGCTTGGGTTTCCGACATGAACCAAGGGACGGGACCGAGACACGGACCGGGATAAATTCAAGGATGTTTTTTTATGAAAATAGGCGATCTTTTAAAGGACGATTGTTGACTTACAAGAGAGAAGGATGCGACAACAAAGGGTTTCGATCCTCGGATAGTTTCACTCCCGATAGAAGAACTGATAGTGGCCAGAACAATAGGTCGCTACAAGAAAAAGAGGTTTCTGGGACCTGGGATTCCTCATATCCCAGGTTGTCAAATTATAATTTCAACATCAGCGTAGTAGAGTTGGTATCAACAATGAGAAATATCAAGGAAACGTTTCCGAAGCCAATCAAATCTGAACCCTGCCAGAGGGATCCCAACTTATGTTGCGAATATCATGGGACTCACAGCCACAGAAATGGAGACTACCGGCATCTACATGAGGAGGTAAAGAACGACCATCTCACAAAGTTATTGAGCGACCGAGACAAGAACAATTACAACCACAACCGGGACAACACAGAACCCACGAAAATAGAGGATGACCTTCCTCTGCTAACTATCAACATGATTTTCGGAGGGAACGAAATCAGCGGTGTAACTTTATCGGCAGCCAACAAAACAAAGCTATTGGTGACCCATAACAAGAGACTCTGGGAAGTCGCTGAAGATGACATCACCTTCACGGAGGAAGATGCCGACGGACTTCTTCTACCGCATAACGATGCCCTGATAGTTTCTCTTAATGTTCTAGATTTTAAGATTAAATATGTTTTGGTTGACCCGGGAAACTCAGCCAACTTCATCCAATGGAGAGTGCTGGAACAAGCCAAATTAACAGGAAGTATCATTCCGGCAATAAAGCTTCTCGCCGGTTTCAACCTGAAAAGTGTGACAACCCGAGGAGAGATCTTACTTCCCACGAACGCCAAAGGGGTTAGAAAGACCACCTTATTTGAAGTGGTGGATGGTGACATTGGCTACAACTTAATTCTCGGCAGATCGTGGTTACATGAAATGAAGGACGTACTATTAACATATCACCAACTGTTGAAATTCTCGACTCCAGAGGGAATCAAACAAATAAGAAGAGATCAACTGGCAGCGAAGAAAATGAACGCAATGTCAATTTCTAGCAGTAAAAGAGAGGAACCCAGCAAATAGTAATTACAAGAACCAACACCTGCTCCCAAGTCGAGTGAAGATGATAAAGGTAAGGAGTCGTTGGAATCTCACCAGGTACCGAGATACTTTCAGGTATTGGAAAAGATAGATGTAATCAAGTCCGTGACAGAATAACTTGAACACGTGACTTTGTTTGAGGAATTCTTGGAGGGTAAATATCACTTGGGAACATGACTCAATCTCGAGCTCAGGTCAGGATTTATTAATTTCCTTAAAGCTAACTTTAATTGTTTTGCATTGTCGCACTCAGATATGACAGGTATCCCGCTAGACGTGGCCTTGCATAAGCTAAGCCTAGACCCAAGCACGTCACCCATTAGGCAAAAGAAACGCCTGATAGCCGAGGTTAGAAACAAATTTGTTAAGGAAGAGGTAACTCAATTACTTGACATCGGTTCAATCCGGGAGGTTAAGTATCCCGAATGGGTAGCTAATGTAGTTGTAGTTCCAAAAAGTATAATAAGTTTGGTATATGCGTAGATTATAAAGATTTGAATAAGGCATGCCCAAAAGACTCGTTACTACTACCAAACATCAACCAAATGATTGATACAACGATCGAGCACAAGTTAATAAGTTTCCTTGATGCCTTCAAATTAAGATGAATCCTGAGGATCAGGAAAAAACTTCGTTCATAACAAACTTTGGCACATATTTATATAATGTGATGCTCTTCGGGCTTAAAAATGCCGGAGCCACTTATTAGAGGCTCTTGAACAAGATGTTAGAGAAACAAACAAGCAAAAAAATGGAGGTGTATATAAATGGCATGTTGGTCAAGTTTTTGAATGTAGTTGATCACTTAAAACACCTCCAAGAAACCTTTGATATTCTAAGAAAGCACAAAATGGAGCTCAACCCGGAAAAATGTGCATTTGGGGTTGGCTTTGGTAAGTTCTCGGGTCTCTTGGTTTCAAAAAGGGGGATCGAGCTAAATCCTAATAATATCTAAGCCATCGAGGACATCTTAGACTAGCTGAAAAGAAGTTCAAAGGCTAACCGGAAGAATGGACACTCTAAGTAGGTTCATCTCTCGATCTTCGAAAAAATGTCATCAGTTCTTTTTACTTCTAAAGAAGAACAATTTCGAACGGACTCTAGAATGTCAACATGCCTTAAAAGACCTGAAATGTAATCTATCAAGCCCCCCGCTACTATCTATGCCTGGGGAAGTTGAACAACTGCTAATATAGTGGTCTCAAAGGTAGCGGTAAGTGTCGTTGTAGTCTGAAAGGATGAAGGTACGCAATTTCCTATCTATTATGTTAGCAAAAAAATTTCAGGAGCAAAAACTCATGATCCGCACCTCAAAAAATGGCCTTATCTCTCATAACCGCTTCTCGAAATCTTACGCATTATTTTCACTGCCACCCGATAGCCATTGTGACAACCTTTCCCCTGCGGAATGTCCTTCACAAACCTGAGTTATCAGGTCGATTGGCCAAATGAGTAGTTGAAATTAGCGAATTTGATATTGAATATAAGCCTAGGACTGCGATCAAATCACAAGTTTTTGTCGACTTTATGGGCGATTTCAATCCCAGGTTACTGCATCTGGCCGCTAAAGAAGGGTGATGGTGTCAGAAATGACATTAAGAGTTTGGACCTTGTTCGTGGATGGAGCTTTCAATGTGAAAGGGTCCGCGCTCTAGGTGGTCCGGATCACGCCTTGAGGGGAAACCTTGAGGCAAGCCATAAAAACTGTTCCGTTAACTAACAATGAAGCCGAGTATGAGGCTTTGATTGCAGGACTTGAATTGGTCAGGGGACTTGGCTCCGAGGTCATAGAAATCAAATGTGATTCCAAGCTGTTAGTAAACCAAGTATATGGGATTTTCGACACAAATGAGGAATGCATGCAACAGTATGTGATTAAAGTTCAAAATTTTCTTGCACAATTCAGGGAGTGGTCGATCACACACATCCTGGGAGGAGAGAATGTAGAAGCAGACACATTAGCTAATTTGGGGTTGTCCACGGAGATGAAAAGATTCGACTCCGGTACTGTCGTTCAACTTACACATTCGGTGTTGTATGTGGATGGCTATTGTGAAGTAAATACGACCAACCTAGTCTGGGACTGGAGGAATGAGTTCATCGATTATCTTCAGCATGTTAAGCTACCCGAAGACCCAAAGGCATCTTGGGCACTACGCACCAAAGCAGCTCGCTACAGCCTCTTGGGTGGACAATTATATAGGAGATTATTTCAAGGCCCGTTGGCCCAATGTTTAGGAGCCTCGGAGGTGAACTACGTAATGAGAGATCCATGACAGAATTTGGGGTAACCATTCCGGTGCATATTTGTTGATAGGGAAGGATACTACCGGCCCTGGATGAAACAGGACGTAAAGGCGTTCGGAAATGCGATAAATGGCAGCGCCATGCACGTTTGGTGTACCAATTGGCAGAACTGTTGCATTCAGTGGTAACCCCGTGGTCATTCATGAAATGGGAAAGGGATATAGTTGGGTTGTTGCCACCGAGACACGGAAAGGTAAGATTTCTTTTAATTTTAACTGATTACTTCATGAAATAAGTTGAAGCATGCACTTACTAAAAGATTGGTGAGCGCAAAGTGGTCTATTTCCTATGGGAAAATTAATTTGCCAGTTCGGAATACCGAATGAGATTGCATGTGATAATGGACCACAGTTCATAGGATCCAAAATTACAAAATTTCTTGAAGACCTAAAAATCAAAAGGATTACATCTTCACTATATCATACGAGCGCTAATGGGCAAGCGAAATCAACTAATAAGGTGATTATTCTAAACCTCAAAAATAGGTTAGAAGTAGTTAAAGGCAAGTGTCATGAAGAGTTACCGGGCGTACTATGGCGTATCGGACACCGACAACATCAAGCACGGGAGATATACCTTTCTCTCTCGTATACGGCGTAGAAGCTTTAATCCCAGTAGAAGTAGGAGAACCAACCTTACGGTTCTTCCGAACAAATGAAGCAACAAATAATGAGGCATTGCTGGTAAAGCTGTAACTGCTCAATGAATTCAGGGACTTGGCACACGTGAGGATGATGGCTCAGAAGCAAAGGATGGAGAGATACTACAACCGAAGAGCCAATATCCTCTACTTTAAAGTATGAGACTTGGATTGAGGAAAGTGACTCATAACACTCGGGAAATTAACGCTGAGAAGTTGGGTCCGATGTAGGAAGGCCCCTATCGGGTTTCAGCTATTACTAGGAAAGGATATACGAGCTGGAGAATCAAGATGGAGTCAAATTGTCAAGCAACTGGAACATGACTCTCCTCAAAAGGTATTACTTCTAGTGGATCCTACCTATACTGAAAGTATGTGATACACGCTTTTTCCCTTCGACCAGTTTTTGTCCCAATCGGGTTTTTCTAGCAAGGTTTTTTAACAAGGCAGCACCGGAAAATATACTGCGAAAGGAGCATCATCGGCAAATTTAAGACCTGTTAAATGACAAAACATCAATATGATAAGTCACTACGGGATGGATAGATAATCTTTAGTTCGATGGAAAAGTTCCTAATAGGAAGCAAAGCTTGCCATCGAACCAAAGATTATTCAACGGTTCACAAGTCTTTTCCTCGACGGAGCAAGACTTCTAGTGTTCCAATTCACATACTTTGCATTCAAACACTGGAGGGGAATAGTATGAGAATACGATAACATGATTACCATGAAAACCATGACTATGATACTTAGGAACAATAATGTCTCATCAGGGTCAGGGACTACACGGCCATCCCCACAGAAATAAGTTGTACAAGTTAGCCACATGTATTAGCAATTCCTTTTTTCAACAAACGAATACTTATGTACTTTTTAAGATAGAAGGAGTAAAATAAAGTCCTTTTATTTTTATCTTGTTTCATGTCCAAAAGATGAATTTATTTTATCATTTAAAAGTTAACAAAAAACTTCAAATGCTTTTGCCAGAATGAACATGAGACGTTCTCTTCAAGAGTATAGTAAGCATAAGAGGGCCCTCTCTTATGAAACCCTCATAGAAAAGGGATGGTTCCGGAAGAATTTATGCCCGAAAACCAAAAGCTATAGGAAGAAAGTACACCCGTAGTCTGATCTAATTCGACACAAAAAGAATAAACTGTGTGCAATACTTGAACAAAATTCTTCCTTATTTGTCAACATGCCAAACGACATAAGTACAAATGAACAAAGGAAAATAACAAAGGAAAAAGGAAAAAAATATAAACTTCATCGCTACTAGAACTCGGGGGATAGAGGCATCTATGACCCCTAGGAGAAGTGGGCGGATCTGCCGTCAGTGCAGGATCTTGGCCTTCATCATCATTCTCTTCAAGTTCCTCCTCGGTTCCCAAATATTCAGAACCGGTACTCGAAGAGTCAGTTGTGTCAGGCTTAGCCAGGAGACGCTCTAGTGCAGTTAACTCCAGTGCTAGGTGTAAGGCCCCATAAAATCTTTCCCCAAAACCCGGATTACGTGATGCCAAAGTAGGTGTAGGGGTTAATAGTAGTAGAAATTCTTCAAGCTCGTCGCGGTTCGGACTTTTTGGATTGAACATTACGCTGGGGAGTTGAAGGAAATATTTTTGCAGAAGTAGGCATTTCTGCGACCCATTATGCAGCCGCATAATCACTTTGCGGGCCGCAGAGTGAAGCAGTCTTTTTGGCCAATTTTGAGGTCAGTTTCGCGGCTAATTATGCGACCGCATTATTATTTTGTTGGCCGCACTTTGGTCACATAATTGTCCTTGAACTTTTGCGGAGGGAGGTTCTACGATGCATTATGCGACTGCAGAACAGGTCTGGGGCCGCATAATGATCGCAGAGTGAAGCGCCAGCCCAGCTCCCAGGGCCACTTTTCGCGGTCATTTTGTGGACCACATAACCATTGCATATGCGACCGCAGAACCTATTCCGGAGCTTTATTTTTTGGGTTTTAAAACCCAACCCCACTTCGTTAAAATAAATGGAAGGAGCCATTTTGAACTAGTTTTCTGGTATCTTTAGAGAGAGAAAGATAGTATTAGAGGGATAAAGTGATCTTCATCAAATTGTCTTTTCAATTCTTGCTTAACACCCTAAAGATTAACAAGATAAACACCTAGGTCTTCTTCCTAAGAGGTAAGAATCTGTCACCCGAACTCTTAATTTAAAAATGTTACTAGAATGGGCCATTAGGAAGGTAACTCATGGGGATGAGAGTGATTACCTTGCATGTATGCGTTCCTAAGGTATGTGGGGAGGATGTGAGTTAAATATATATAAGAACGGGGTATGGGTTGGTGGAGTCTTTCATAAAAAGGGCCATGAAACCTTAATGCACACAGAGTGTTTGATAGAATGCTCTAGTGAGCTAGAAGTATGATCATTCTCCTAATTTTGGGTTCAATTTTGCTTAATTGCTAAAATATATTGAAGTTGCTAATTTCGGAATATCTTAAAGTTTTAAGAGGCTCAATTGAGGTATGTATGGCTAAACCTCCTTCTTCTTAGAATCGAAACCCATGGTGTTCGTGTAGTTGGTGTAAGTCCCTAATTGATCATACTAGAATTGACTATCTCTAATATGTTGTGTTGAATGGTATATGTTCAATATTTGTTCTAAATACTTGTCATGCCATCTTGCCCTTTTGAGGATGTGTTTAAAGATATGGATTATGTGTTAAGAAATGTTAAGATTTCACGTCAAAAATCGAACAAAGGTTGTTATGCCAATTTGTATGAATAAGCCTCTATGTGCTTAGGATCTTCCAAGATTTTTACCATATATATACATATGCCTTACATGATAGGCCTTATTTTTGTTGATGATAATGTTATTTGAATGTGTAAAAAGGGAAAACTTGAATTGTGAAATACGGCCAAGTGCCAAGAATGACTTGATAAATGGGGCCACTCGTACCAATGTATTGAAAGATGGGGAAGAAATATGAAGTGGGATGATTGATTGAAACGATGATATCTCAAGTGAGATGATCTAGCCGATCAGGCCGTGATCGGACGCCATGCCGCACACTTGGTGGCATCTGTGCTGGAAATGATTGATTGAGATTATGGATATGGTTGATGTCTCAAATGAGATGACCTAGCCGATCGTGTCGAGATCTAACTCCGTGTAAAAACACGGTGGTATTGTGAATTGTCGCATATCGGCACTAAAAGTCACCCAACCTAATAAGATGGAAATTGATTTGAGAACTTTTGTGATCCTTACTTGATGTTTTACTATTGTTCGAAGCTCTTATTGTACATCATGACTGTTTCCCACTTATATCATTGTTCATTCTATTGAGATAGTGTTTTAGCTATACATACTAGTACTATTCGACAGTACTAACGTCCCTTTTGTCAGGGGCACTACATCTTTGAATGGATGTAGGTGGTTCCATAACAGACAGTGTTGATCGCAGCTAGTGGAACATCCTCTTCCCAGCAGACTCGATGAGTCCCACTTTATTCTGGGGTCTTGTATTATATCTTTTGCTATGTTGTAGTCACTTTTGAGGTATAACCGGGGTCTTGTCGCCGACACTATCTTTATGCTCTTTTTTGTATCTTTAAAGGCTCTGTAGACATTATGTGGGTTGTGTATGGGTGCTAGAAAGGTCAGATAGATTATGTTATGTTTTGGACTCTTGTTCCACTAGATCGTAAAATATATATGTATTTTGGGAACTTAACAATGATGTAGCAAAATGAAATGAATTATTAATGTTTGTATATATGATCCTTCTACTATTAAACTAATGGAAACACGCTTTCTCTTGGTCATAAGAGAGTTGGGTAGAAAGTGTCTAACAGGCTTGCTCGATCGGGTCCACTCGATTGAGCGCTGGTCGCGCTCCCCAAGGTTGTGGCTTGACAATCGGGCCTTGGCAATTTCATCATCAATATCGACGATTCCCCCTTTGGCCTCCTCCAAGATTTTTCTCCTCATATGATACATGGCGTATATCGTTTCAAATATAAGGGATCTTTCTAGAACTGGAGTTTTGATTTAAGCTTGTTAACCTCAGCTTGGAGACCATCCCGCTCAGATCTTGTAGCGCCAAGGCTAAGATCAAGATCGCAAAGTGTAGATATGTGAACCTGGTTTTGCTCCATGATCTTCTTAAACCTCTCTGCCATTTAGGCCCGCTTTTCCTCGCAGCAGCAACCTCTTCGACTTTGGAGTTCAAGGCTTCCTCTAAATTATTCACTCGTTCATGGAGGCAGACTTGTGCTCGGCAGCATCGAGCACAATGTCTTGGACCTCAGCCCACTTAGTCTTAGCCTATTGAAACTGTACATTTAGCTGAGTGGCTTCTTGTCTAAGGGCCATATCACTCATGTTCACTTTGCTGCAATTGAGCCTCAAGCTCACTAGCTTCAGCAGCCTTTGCCTCTAGCACCGGGAGATGAACAATAAGTTTGTCCCTCTCAGCCAACAGCTGATCCCGCTCAGACATAAGTCCTTCTTTATCAAGGATTAATTTTTAAAGGTCCTCGGACGCAAGGAAGTTAGCCTCCAAAACATATATCGATGTCAGAAAACCCATTATAATAGATAAATAAAAAACAAGTAGTAAGAGAACAAATACGGTACTGTTGCCGCATTGTGCATGGCATTGTTCAACATACACTCCCTAGAAAGGGAGTGTATTTTCTTCTTATCTTAATCTGAAGCCAGCGACTGTAGGTAATTGGCAAGCTTTACTGGCCTGGACAGCAGGTGGCACCCCTTCGAGACCGAGAGAGTGACGTTCCTCCTCCCTCAAGGATATGAGAAGGGGGTGAATAGTTGTGCCCCAAATTCCCATTGTTAGGAGACTAGGGAGGAAAAGCACCTTCCCCTGGAATCTGTGGCTGATGAAGAAGATGTATTAGTTGATGGTGGCGAAGGCACAACTGGCATGGAGGGGGATGAAGTTGAAGGTGTTATAGGTTGAGAGAAGATGCAACAGAGGCAGTGCTAGTTATTGGTTGCTCATCAACCGAAGTTAGAAGAGGCCCAGTTTCCGACCTCATAGAACCAGAAACAACGATGGGGGTCGAAAAGTGAGAATCGACATTCTCTACCATCTCCATTTCACCCCAAAGTGCTCGGACCTCACCTTCGGTTGGGGTTCTAAGCTCTGTCGATTGAGCATTTGGTTGAGCTGATGCAGATCGTTGTCTTCGTTGCAGGGAAGCCTCTTCATCACCTGCTTTCCCGTCATCATCGATGACCACATTAGCCACGGGCTCATGCACTTCTTCTTTTTCTTAATTTTATCCCTGACTGAGGAAGAATGCCGCCTTTTTGGTTGCTCGTTCTCTAGATGGGGACTCCGAAAGGAAGCACTTCCAGTGTAAGCAGGTCTGAGGGCACCGTTCCGAGTTAGAGCATCTTGCAGCAACCTCGCAGCCTCCGTAGGATCAGCCAAAACATCTACTTTGGGACAAGTAACGGAGCACTGCAGAAGCCCTGAATCAAGTAAAAGATATAGTTAGTAAATTAGTTTATGCTCATACGGAGCCAAAAGGAAGAAGAAATCAGTTTAATGTGGTTCTTTGCTTTCCACTCATATTTGGGGGTCATCTCCTTCCATTGGCGGGTGTCTGGCATTGTAATGTCCAAAATCTTCGGAACCCATTGGTTCATGCCTTGAACCCTTGTTGGTGTCCATCGAGCAGCTAAAACAACAAGAACAAAGAGGTTGTCAACAACGAGAACGATTCTTTTTACAAAGGAAAGAATAAGATATAAACTTACATGAACGGTTCAATGCTTCGGGGAAGGATGGAGTCATGGCCGGGATAATATCCCCGGTAGCGATGATGACAAATTCCTCCATCCATCCACGCTCGCTGTCATCATCCACATTGGTGAGAAGGGCGTGGTGGTCACGCTTGCTGAAATTTATTACTCTACCACAGAAGATTTTGGGGGAGTAGAGGTTATCATATGTTCCAGGGTTAGGGTTTTTCCCGTCTCCATGCACAGTTGGCGCAAACAGGCCACCGTTGGCTATACAGAGGGGCCTATTTGTTCCATGCATACCTGGTACGGATGGAAAAACTCCAAGATCACAGGGTCAAGCCTCCCGCTCAAAGAAAATGGACCCAAGATGAAGGGATACATATAGACATACGTAAAGCCTTACTTGGAGAAGGTAACTCGCTCTATCAAGTCAGGAGCGATGATGTTAAGATCTGGGAAGTTGCAATCCTCCTTCACGACAGGAGTACTGGAAGGACGAATAGAAGAAGGATATTTGCCAACAGCCCAAGTCAGTGAAGATGCAGAGGGAAACTTCTCTTGAAAGTCATTAACAATGCTCAATTGTTTGGGCATTGTGGTGTTTACCGTAGGAGATCAACATCGACATCAACCTCTTTATCTTTACTTCTATTTGGTCCTCCACCGAAAAGAAGACCAGAGTTATCAAAGCCATAATAGCAAGAAGGCGACAAAGTTTTAAAGAAAATCGAAAAGAGATGAAAGCATAAGAAGGTTGAATATAGAGAGGGCAAGAAACTTATGAAAATTTTGGAAGTAAAAGAGGTAAAATAATGAGTATAAGTATATATATAGACGACAAAAATCGTGATCATGATTACCTCGAGAACCGGCAAAAATATTGTTAAATCGTGGGGCAACACGTGTTTGGAGTATTAAATGCGAGCAGACATGCATCCTATCAAGCGTCAGAAGGTTTTAGAAGAATTTTCTGCCAAGAAAAGAGTCTTCACCAACTTTTCGATGACACAAAGATATGTCATCAAAAAGTAGGGGGACTATCTGAATAAGGTAAAATTAGTTTGTATAAAATAATCGAATGATAGCGTGATACGTGGAACCGGAGACAGGCAGAAGATGCATCAAGTAACAGGCAGTACCGGGATCGACAACTACCCTTGGTGTCAGATGAATCCCGAAGGGAGCACAATCACAGTGAGAAAATCGAATGTTTGCCATCGGAAAGCATTTAATGAAAAATATTTTCTGGCATTAAATGGGCAGCCATTTTAGAGAATATTTATATTTATAGTATACCATTACATACTCATCAATCACCCCATTTATTGTCATTTAAGAGAGGCTTGATCTTATGATCTTGTTTCCTAGGTATAACTATAAATAGTAGCTTCAATACCCATTGTAAACACAAAATATCTGGCAAAACTTATGCTACATTTTTATTCTCAAGCTAAATAGTACAACTTTAATTTCTATTTTATATTGCTCTTATTTTTGTTTTCGGAAGCATCGCTCCGTAACTAGGCCTGTCATTTCCTTTAGTTTTAACGCTAAGTCTTATTTTTAATCTAATTTTTTTAATATTTTGGATCAAATCAATTTGCTTGTTTATAAACCACATAATAAATTCAACCGTACCACTTTACGGATAAATAGTATACACAAAGATGGATCTAAAATTCGGTATGCGTAGTAGGAAACAACGGTATTCATTGCCTTTTCTTTAACAGGGATTTGATTTAATTTAATATAATATTAATGTGTGTGTATAAAATATTCGCTTGCTTGGGCGCGGGGAGGCCGAGGGTCAAGTTAACCTATAAAGGCAAGCTAGGCCGTTGAGGAGCAACCAGTTATTAGATAATCAACATTTCATCAAATACAATCGGAGCCTAAACAAATTTAAATTAAGTTGCTTTGGCTTACGGCTATCCTTGTGTTCCAATTTTATACTCAAGAGATGGTGACTTGTAAGCATAGTGTTTTTGATATAACTCATCTTTCCGTGGTTTTGTTATGATTATATAACTCACAAAGTTGTTGGCTAAGTCGACAAATCTTTCTTGATGTCTAATGTCACAAAGGAGAATGAATGATGATTGGCCATGTGCTTTGTTAATAATAATCTTACTAATATTAAAGTCTAAAACAGGTGGCTATTATTCATTTTGCATTGGACTACACGAAAAAGACATTATCAAATACTGTGATTATGAGTTAGAAGCCACTAAGGTTGTTTAACTTATAGCTGCAAAATTATTTCTGTTATGAAGTCATCGTCTATATAACTAATTAAAATCGTCATAGGAAAATAGAGGGGGAAATCAAGAAGAGTTCGATTTTGCAAATTGAGAACGGATAAAATCGGAAATAAAATTACTCCCAATTTCTCGATGAAGAAATAAGAGACGATATGGTTCGTTGCAGGCTTGGGTACAACAGAGGATTCCCCAGACCAGAGCCCGAGGACGAATGATGCACCGAGATTCGGAGATGGCCGAACATGAAAGGAATCGAGCTCGAGCAAAACAAAGAATTGAGGCTAAAGGAAAAACGGTTAGAAAGAACAAACGAGAGGTCGAAATATCCGCCCTCAATCGGATATTAAGGCACAAATCTCGCCCGATGTTGGCTGTATATCTTGATATACTAGAAGAGAAATATTTTTACCGTATTTAGACTTGTATGAGGATTGAAACTCTCCTACTATATAAAGGGGACTACCTGTTCATTTTTCACTCAATGTAGGCATGTATACCAAAGCAATAAAGTCAATTTTGATTCTCTAATTACTATTCAAAGTGTTCTTCAACTGCTTATTTATTTAGTTGCAACCGAGCCCGTTTTGGGGGCTTGGCCGGATCCAACTTTTAGTGTTCATCATAAAATCAAGCTTAATCATCCATCGAGTTTGGTTTGATCATTTTTTTAATTTAATTCAATTATTTGTTGTTCTTAGACCATTTATGTTAAATTAAATCACATACCTTTTAAATTGCATATAAATAAAATTCTTACTTATTTTAAGGATAAACAGTTTGGCGCCCACCTTGAGGCTAAAGATAATAGTGGTGATTTAATACAAATCTCCATAACACACCCTATTTTACACTTTCTCTTTGAAGTGTGATTTCAGGTCTATTTAAAATATCAAATTCTCAGTCTGCTCACTTGAACGTTGACGCTGAGTCAAGCCACTACGGCGAAAACAATAACTTGGTATAAAGTAATGACGTACCCCATGTTGATCCTAATGGTATCCCAATCGCTGACCCAGTCGACACTAATTCACAAGTTGCCAACAATATCAACCTGTCGTCTAATCCCCGAAAATAGAATTCGTGGGGCACCCCGGCCATCAACTAGAGAAGTGCCCAAAGGGGAAGGTAATGGAGTTAGCTTGCGATTGATTTTTAAAATGCTACAAGCTCAGCAAGTGGTAATAGCACAACTACAGAGTTAAAATCACATACAGAACACGACCGAAGCCAAGCAGGTTAGAGAAGACGCTTGGAGAGACGGAGAGAGTTTCGAGGTGATGAAAATGCTCAAAGAACTAAAAACACAGGTGGATCCTAGCGAAAAGAAGATAGAGGAAAATGACAAGAAGGTAGAAACTTACAATTCAAGGTTCGATCAGATCCCGGGAGCGCCTCCAATATTGAAATGACTGGATTTCACAAAGTTCATTCAGAAACTTTTCCCCCGAGTACGACACCGAAGCCAATTACGAAGAGGTTTCGAATGCCCGATATTCCCAAATATAAAAGGACCACAGATCTAAACGAGCATGTAACCTCCTACACGCGCGCAATAAAGGCAATGACCTAGAAGACGACGAGATCGAGTCGGTGTTATTGAAGAAATTTGGGAAAACCTTATCTAAAGAGGCAATGATATGGTACCATAACTTACCTTCAAATTCTATTAAGTCATTTTCTATGCTTGCAGATGCCTTCATTAAAGCTCATGCTAGTCGAGACGAGGAAATCAGACCTCTTCAAAGTCAAGCAAAGGGACAACGAGATGCTTAGGGAGTTAATTTCGAGGTTCCAGATGGAACGGATGGACCTTCCCCCGATTGTAGATGATTGGGCCGTTCCGGTGTTCACTTAAGGGCTCAACCCCCGAAGTTTTGTTGCTTCTCAACAATTGAAGAAAAACTTGGTAGAGTACTCAATGGTTACTTGGGTCGATGTTCATAACAGGTACCAGTCAAAGATCAAGATCGAGGACGACCAGCTGGGGGCCCTTCGGGGTCTGTTTACCCCAATAGAGTGAACAATAGGTCCAAAAGAATTATGGATCAGGAGCCAAGGCCGACCCGAGATCGGTATCAACCATACAGCTCGGATAGTAGGGGAAGCAGACCCGATCGCCACCTGACCATGAATGGCAGAAGAAGCGACCAAGGTCCTAGCAACTGAGGTTTGATTAGTAAGAACGTTTTCAACAGATCACTTGGGGGAAGAGAAGCCCAGATAATATCGGAATATAACTTCAACATGGATGCAGCGAGTATAATTTCGTCCATTGGCCACATCAAGGAGACCAAATATCCAAGGCCACTTTAGTCTGATCTCGCACATAGGGATGATAACATGATATGTAAATACTACGGTACTCACGATCACAGGATCGAAGATTGTCGACTGCTAAGGGAAGAAGTGACTTGTCTATTCAACAATGGGCATCTTCGGGAATTCCTAAGTGAGCGAGCCAAAACTTAGTTAAAAAATAGGGACGCTAACAAACAAATTAAGCAAGAAGAGCCTCAACACATGATCAAAATGATGATTGGGGGAGTAGATGTCCCACGAGGGCCAATGATAAAGCGCACCAAAGTTTCTATCTCAAGGGAAAAACGCACTCGGGACTACGTTTCGGAGGGGTCCATCTTGTTCAGCGACGAGGACGCCAAGGGCATCATTCAAACTCATAGTGATGCATTCGTAATATTCATACTTATTAATAAATCTCGATGTCATCCTATGTTAATTGATCCAGAGAGCTCGGCTAACAACATCCGATGGACAGTCGTGGAACAACTGGGATTATTGGACCGAATCGTATTGACAATACTATTATTGAACGGGTTAAACATGGCATGCGAGACAACGAAGGGGAAATAACCCTATCAGTAAACACTTTTGGGACCACCCAGGAAACAAAGTTTTATGTAATCGAGGGGGATATGAGATACAATGCCTTGTTCGGGAGGCCATGGGTCCACAATATGAGAGTGGTGCCTTCGACCTTGCATCAGGCGCTGAAGTTCCCACCCCAGGCGGAATCAAAATAATTTATGGTGAATAACCAACCACAAAGGAAATATTCGCTATCGAGGAGGTGATCCTGGTGCCCGCCATCACAACATCAAAAGGTGAGGTACTGGTCGAAGAGAAAGGCACCAAATAGCAATCACCGGTCCTGGCCCTAACTAGGCTGGGTAAACAGAGGGAACACTCAATGAATGAGGAAAATGATTTCAGGGTCTCAAGATCCTTTATAACACCCGATGATACTGATTCCATCAAATCAACTATCGAGGAACTGGAACATGTCATAGTGATCGAGTATCTACCAGACAGAAATGTATAGCTGGGCACAGGGTTAACCCCCGAGCTTAGGAAAAACTTATTAATTTTCTTAAAGCTCATAACCATTGTTTTGCTTGGTCCCACTTATATATGACAGGGATCCCATAGGAGATGACAACTCAAAAATTAAGCTTGGATCCAAAATTCCACCCAGTCAAACAGAAGAGGAGGCTGCAATCCGAAATCAAACACGCTTTCATCAAAGACGAGATATTTAAACTTTTGAAAATAGGTTCCACTCGGGAAGTTATATACCCAGATTGTCTAGCTAACGTAGTAGTCATACCTAAAAAAGAAAACTAACTTAGAATGTGTGTATATTATAAAGACTTGAACAAGGCATGCCCGAAGGATCGTTTCCTTTGCTAACATCGATCGAATGATCGATGCAACACCCCGGGCACGAGATGCTAATTTTTCTCAATGACTATTTCGGGTACAACCAAATACGAATGGACTCAGGTGACCAAGAGAAGACTTTTTTTACAACTAAATTTGGCACCTATTGTTATAATGTAATGTCGGTTGGAATAAAAAATGTTGGTACTACGTATGAACGCTGAATTAACCGAATGTTCGAGGAACAAATAGAAAAATTAATAAAGTTTTATATCGACGATATGTTAGTTAAGTCAATACGAGCAGAGGACCACTTGAAGCATTTGCAGGAAACCTTTAACATACTGAGAAAATACAACATGAAGTTGCACCAGAGAAATGTGCCTTCGGAGTCGGCTCGAGAAAGTTCCTCAGTTTTATAGTGTCTAACTGGGGAATAAAGATAAACCCAGAAAAGATAAAAGCCATTTAAGATATTACCGTAGTTGACAACGTCAAGGCGCTACAAAGACTGACCAAACGGATAGCCTCATTGGGCCAATTTATTTCGAGGCCATCGGACAAAAGCCACCGATTTTTCTCGTTATTAAAGAAGAAGAACGACTTCTCTTGGACCCCGAAATGTCAACAGGCTTTAGAAGAACTCAAATGATACCTATCAAGCTCTCCTTTGCTGGACACCCTTGATCTCTTCCAAGTCCCACCTTTATTTAAGGTTATGAAACGGTCGATGTAATAGTAATACCCAATAAGGAGTCGGGGTCGATTTTCTACGGGGAGCTATGACTGGGAATTAAGGAGTATATATTATAGTGTATGAGCTTGAATTATCTCAAATTGCACTACCATAAACTTGGGTTGTTTCTAGGTCTAAGTTAAACTAAGATCACAAACTAAGAATTGAAACTAGAAAAGTGTTTTTGTTGTTGTTTTTCAAATGATATAAAAGGCCTAGGGCTATGACTTTCACCTAGGTGTTTGCCTAACGGGTTGTAAACTCTAAAGCTTGTTTTATTGGTCGGGGTGTATTGTTGCTATCAACACTCAATTACCCACCCAATACCTCTCGATCAGAGAGTGAATTTGCCAAATTTAGATTTCTCAATTCCAAATGGGTGATGCACAAAACGCTTGATAAAAGCTCACGTCAGGTTTTATAATCTCTAGGTTCAACCTTTTAATTGGGCTCATCAATCTTTCAATTGACCCAATTTCTTGTTAGCCAAATTTTTCTAGACTAAGTCTCTCTTTCTCAAGTAGAGACTAAGTCAAATAAGCATGAACTAATATTTGCAACCACTAATTCTACAATTAAAAGCAAGAACAAGGCTAAATAATAAACACCCAACCATAAACAAGAAATAAATCAAACACCCATTAAGTTTACACTCTAGCGTTGTGTCACAACCATAGTGAAAATCTAGCCACTCAAGCTTAAGATAGAAGAAATAGAAGAAGAAATAATAATTAAACCCATATTGATAATTAAAATGATGAAATCTACATTCAAAAAGCTCAAAATAGCAAAAACTACTAAAGAGAATAAAGAAACCCGCCTATTGTAGCTGCTGATGTCAAAACTTGACCTAAAAAAATGAAACTCTTCTATTTATACATGTTGGAATTTTCGGACAAAAATGCCCTTTCAGAGGTTCTGCTGCCGCACAATCCCATGTCCGGTCTGTACTTTGCTTAAGTCTGACATGATTGGAAACTTGTGGCCGCATAATTCTGAACTGCAGCCGCACTTCTCGCTTTGTGTGTTTCACACATTTCTTAGTGCGGCAGCACATTGCTCTTCTGCGAACCACACAAATATGACTACGGCCGCGTAGCTGTTCTTCTGCGGTTGCACAATAATTGTGCGGTCCACACTTCTATTGAACTTGAGATGCAGGTTCTCTGAACTTTTGCTCTTGCCCAGTTTCTGCCGCCGCAGATGTCATGTGCAGGCCACACTTTGCACTTGTTTCTGATAGGAGTTTCTTCACAATCTGCTGCCACAGATGATAATCTGCGGTCCGTATTTCTGAGCTTCTGTACCTATTTTTGTTCTTGAGTTTAGATTACTCCTTTTTGAGTTGGATTTCATCTTGGGGGCTCATTTTCCAATATTCCTGCAATTAAGCATATTTTATCAGTTTCTGAGAACACAATTAAACGCTTTTGGACTAAAACGAAAGCAAAAATGTGCTAATAAGTTTTCAAAATCCCCACTTATTAACTCCCCCAAACTTAAGTTTTTGCTTGTCGTCAAGAAAATAAGGTAATTCCCACCTCCACAAGTTAAGAGCTAATCCAGCTAATCAAAGATGCATCAATCACACATCAATTGGGACCAACAATTACCTATAACACTTACAAATTATCAACAAGGCAACGAGTTGAACTTTTAAGCACAAATAGTTCTAATGTGACACTTGAGCATCAAGAGTTGACTTTATTCATCAAGGAAGCTCGCTCTTTCATGTAGGTCACTGTGGATCCCAAACTCATCCTCCTCTACTCTCCATTGGAATATAACACTCAATTCAAATATTTGTGAAAGGTTCGCTCATCTCTCTCAAAAGAATATCGCAAGTACGACTCTAAGCACCATAGGCTAGCCCCTCATTTAAATTACCACTAGTGTAAGCTCACTCGACTTGAAATCATGTAGAGCTTTTTCGGAATGCAATGGAGGCTTTGGACTAAGGTTAGATATGCTATGATAGAACGGGTTCATCTTTCTTTAAGCACTCCATTTTCTCTTATCGGTTCATGCTTTGCCAACTCTTTGAGGCTTTTTCTTTTCCTTAGGGGAACTAGAGAGACTTAACAACACTCTTTCTTGGTCATGATGTCCATTTTCTCCTTCTTTGATTTCTCCATGCTTTGCAACATTACTTTTCTTTGATCCGTTCAACTCTTCAACTTATTCACTTTTTTCTTTGCATTTTTCTTTTTGTTCTTTCTTTCTTTTTCTTGCTTTTCCTTCTCTTCATTTCTTTTCTCTTTTTGTGCCTTGACACCTTTTTTCAAATTCCTTGTCTCTCCCCCAAACTTACATTTTTAGCCAATTATTTCACAAGAGTATTATGGAAAGCTCAGGTGCCAAGAGAGGGCCACGACAAAATGGGTAAAGACTTGTAACATGGTTATCAAATGAGAAAGGTCTTAGGCTCAAATGGGTTTACTAGGGATAACAACATTGGTGGGCCATGGAAAATTTCATGCGGGTCAAGGAAAGCCTACAATCACTTCTATAGCCAAGCAAAACTTAAAATTTCTCCTAGAAACACATTCGGGCAAGTTCTAGACCATTAGCATGAGTACTTGGACTTGCAACAAAAACATATCACCTCTAATGCAGCTGGATTGTTTAAAGAGGGCAGAGTCGAGAGCCCACAATGACCATATTCAAGATTGAAAAAATCACTATGGTTCGACTAAGCCACTCGACGATTGCTTAAGTCAACACAAGAGTCAAAAGGTCACTAACTAGAGCTATTTCTTTTCAAAAAGCTTGTTTTTAACCATAAGCGCATAGTTAAGTGTGTTGGTACCAAGTGACACATGTTTGACTCTTCGAGCTGACTCAATTAAGTCTTTTTATTCATTATTACTACTATTCTTATCTAAAAACCAAAAACGGACTCAATCCCTTAAGAAGGTTATCATGCCATCCATCGTTGGTAAGAGTGACCTAGTTCACACAAAAATTACCTTTGGTAGGGGTGTTCATGGTTTGGTTTGGATCGGTTTTTCCCTAAAAGAAGCCAAACCAAGTAAGACGGTTTTTCAAATATTAGAACCAAACCAAACCAATTAAGTCGGTTTTTCCTCGATTCGGTTTATGTCGGGTTTTGTCGGTTTTTTGGTTATTTGTCGGTTTTTTCTTAAATATAAGACATACACTACCAAGCACATATTTCGGACAGTTTCAACGTAACACTATCAAATCAATTGCCCTTTGAGAAATCTATTATTTACGAAGATATATTGATGATAATTTAATCAAATAGTGATGAATAATTTAAGGACTCAATTAAAAATATATTATTTTTAACACGAAATGGATTCTTACACTTAACAAAAGAAAACTATCAATCAAACTAGAATGTAAAGGTAAAGAACTATACTAAAAGTGCAAACTATTAACATTTACCATAAATTTTTTGAAACTTTGTATAAAAATATACATATATATATAAGTATAATAATAAATTTGAAATAGATAATCCTATAGTCAGTTTGATTCGGTTTTTTTCTGATTAAAGCCAAAACCAAACCAAATTTGATCGGTTTTTAAAATTCAAAACCAAAACCGAACCAAACCAAAAAGTATCGATTTTTTTGGTCGGTTTGGTTTGGTTTTCGGTTTGGTTCGGTTTTTCGTGTTTTTATGAACACCCTTAACCTTTGGAAAAAATCGTGACATTAAGAAAACCAAAGGCTTATTGTCCACTAAAACATAAAAAGAAGTTACTAAATTAAAAATAAGCTATTAGATTAAACAAGAAGCTACTCAATTAAACCTTAACTACTAATAAAATAGAATAAAGAAGCTACAAATCAAACTACTGAGAGCATAATGAATATACATAATGGGATAGGAAATATATATATATATATATATATATATATATATATATATATATATATATAGAGAGAGAGAGAGAGAGAGAGAGAGAGAGAGAGAGAGAGAGAGAGAGAGAGAGAGAGAGAGAGAGAGAGAGAAGCAAATGTCTAAAAGTCATCCAAATAGCAAATAAACTCCACCCCCTTGAATAAAAATAAGCTTTGTCCCCAATGCTTAACAAAATAAGAATAAGGAAGGGTAAGAGTGAAGAGGGATCCCTATGTGGCCTTGGACAGCTCTGTGTCCATAGCAGCGTCACTGCCCTCAATCTCCTCTAACTGGATCTCATTATCCTCGCTCTGGGAGTAACTGGGTGGGTGAACATCTGGCGCACCGCCTCAGCAGTGTTGAAAACCAGGTCTGGCTCCTCAAATTGGCCAGCTGGTGCCACTAGATCTACTGGTTCTGGTGGATCTGTCTCCATCAACATAACAAATGGAAGATCATCAGTTGCTGCTATCCTGTCAGCCCTCTCCTCATCCTGTCCACTGATTTTTTGGACGCCTGGGATTTCTTCACTTTATTTACCTGCCTCCTCAACTCCTCAATCACTGCTCCATGTGCTACCAAGGTGTTCATGATTCTGGTTCTCTAAGGTCTTCTTTAGTGTATCCTCCACTATCGGAGGAATCTGGGGTGCCGGAGTGGATGACTGTGCTGCAACATCAATGGATATGTCAGACAACTTTGCAGTGGCTATCTGCATCCAGTTGTTGAGGCTCGCCAGTGTCTGGGAGACGCGCAGCGTAGATAACGAATGAGTAGGCACAAGTACCGGCTTTAAAGCCGAGGTGGAAGGCACTAATGCTAAAGGTGGAAGCATGGCAGCTGCACTGGCAGAATGCACTGCTAAAGTGGATGGCATATCTACTGACTCTACAACTACGACTTAAGGCTCATCAAAATGGCCTACGGTAGTAGTCAGCTAACCCTTTTTCTTCGGGTTCCTTGGGTCTGTCAGAAAATACCAAAAGAAAGGCTTCTTTGCCCGAACCTTTGTGTCAAAATCCTTGGGCTCTACCCGTGCATCTGTAAGGTACTCATGATAGTGTTGGGATATGGGTAGGAGGTGTCACCTTTCCTGGAGACCATAGATATGTTAGCTGACATCACGACATCCACATTAATTAGGTACTCGGCCATGATAGAGGCTACTAGCACTGACCGCTGAATAGGAAGATTTGTTTCATTCTGGCATGGGTCTAGTCTGCTACATACGAAAGTTAGCCATCCCTTTGCCTCGAAGTTCAGGGTGTTCCTATGAATAGGAAACCTTGTTGTGATCCATGGTGGTGGTGGCCCCGGAGCTGCAAGAATCTCAGCTAGCCATGGGTGAGCTGCATCTCCCATAGCCACCTTTTCCAAGTACTACACAGGCACAACATCCTCAAACCCCAAGTAGGTGTTCCGGTCAAATCTCACCTTCAGGTTCCTCACTTTTTTCACTTTGGTCCCTTTCTTTATGTGCGCCATATTGGCATAGAATGCATCGATCAGATATTCCTTGGTGTCCACTACACTCTGGGTAAACCACATCCACCTCTTCCGTTCTCAGAACTGTCTCAAAACTACCAGATTACACTTGTCAAGATCTTTCAATTGGAATTGTGGCTCAAGAGTGAGCGATCTCACCGGCCACCACTCTCAGAAGCTAGTGAAGGCAGCTAGACTAACGAACCTATCTTCCCAAATCTCTTTCTTCTTCGACCTGTCAAGTCCGGCAACTCTAGTATCACCCCGTCGGCAATCATCTAGGATATCATCCACATCCACTATAGTAGCTGGTGGTTCAGGGGCATGTGTAGATGAGGGCTTTGAAGCTTGGCTGTCACCTTCCGAACCCTCGAAAGTGCTCTCAGAGGTGGAAGGCTCATCTCGGAGTTGAAATCTTCCCTGAAGCTGCTTTGGATATGATTGAATAGCAGGTTGCTCTTGCATTGAGTCGCCCTCTGATGCTTCCCTAGGCGGTACATAAGAACTTGATTCAATGGGCTCTGCAACTCTACCTTGGCCGGCTGTCGCCTTTTTGGATATAGCTCTTTGAGGGGAGAGTTGTAAGACCCCTCCCCTTTGATGTATCACCACGACCTCATGATCTAACCATATTCTATAACAAATAGCAGCAGGAGTCAGTTCTAGTTCAAGTGTAGATAAATAAATATTCACATAACAAAACATGTTGCAGGGTGTGGAAGTGTGGTCCGCACAATTGCAAGTGTGTCCGCAGGTTAGGTTGTATGGACTGCACAATTTTAAAGTGCTGCCACAGAGATAAAATTACGATCCGCACAATTTTGAGTACAACCACAGAATTGAAGTGCGGTCCGCACATTTCTGAGTGCGGCCGCACATTAGACTTTCCAAAAGTGCTAACCCTTTGATGACAGAGATTGGCCTGATCTACGACCACACACACCTTTCTACGGCCGTGGTTGAATTTCTGCAGACCCCACCATCTCAAGTGCGGTCCGCACAATTTTGCCTACCACTGAACCTAATCTATACTTCTGCGGACTGCACATTTCAAAATTCAATCGGCCAGAGTCCTTTAGGTTTTCAATTTATACATAAATTGGACATGGTGATAGCAGTTAAACATGATAATCAAACTACCCACTCCCCAAAAGCAAGTAAGGGTTAACTCAACACAATTAAAACCCCACATGGATATGAAATTGACAAATGTTCTAAAATAACTAATAAATTGTAAATTAAACTAAGAAAATTGAAGAATCCTAGAAATGATTTGAACATACCAGTGATGAAGCGGTATTAAGGAATGATCATAGAAGCTTAATTAATGGTAGATGATTGAATCAGATGTGTGCAAAATTTTAGCCCTTTTTTATAATTTCTTAGAGAATTGAAAGCTTTAACAGTAGCCTTAGGGTTACTATTTATACACAGTGGGTCTGGCTAAGGAATCAAGAGACGAGTGCGGCTGCAGAATTCCTTCTGCGGTCCTCACTCTGTTACTTGGTATTCCAATTCCCTTTGTTGACCTGTGGTTCGCAGAATTAGCTATGTTGCCGCAGATTTTGGTGCAGACCGCAAATTTTCCTGTGCGGCCACACTTTGGCTATTTCTCTATCAAATAAACTTCAGATAGTGTACATTTTTCCATCTCAATTTGTGCGGTCCGCACAAGAATTATGCGGCTATAATGGCCTTCTGCTGTATCATTCAAAATTTTGCAGTCCGCACTTTTTTCATACTTAGCCAATTTTTTTTAGCACAGTTCCTGTAAAGCGCACTCATTCCTGCAACACACTTCAAATCTAGTTAGCACAAAATAAGACCTATCTAAAGAAGAAGAAAATAAAAAGAAAAAGAAACATGGGTTGCTTCCCAAGAAACGCTTGACTTAATATCGCGACACGATGCAGATTACCATCACTTGAAATGAATTACTTCCACGACATGACCATCACCAACTCTTCCCGGATAATGCTTCACCCGGTGACCATTGACTATAAACACCTCATCATTTTTATTCTTCAAGTCCAATGCACCAAAGGGTGTCGCACCCACAACCTCAAACAGACCACTCTATTTAGACTTTAACTTTCCGGGAAACATCCGCAACCGTGAATTGAACAACAACACAATATCACCCTTTTTAAACTCTTTATTACAAATGTACTTGTCATGAAGATATTTCATCTTCTCTTTGTATAAGGACGAACTTATGTATGCATGGTACCAGAACTCATCCAACTAATTCAAATGTGCCACCCTTAAGTTGGCGGCGACTTCCCACTCAAGATTCGACTTCTTTAAAACCCACATGGCTTTATGCTCAAGTTCCACCGAAAGATGACAAGCTTTTCTAAACACCAACCTATATGGAGACATTCCAATAGGTGTTTTGTAAGTCGTCCTATAAGCCCATAAAGCATCATCAAGTTTCTTGTACCAAGTCATCCGATTAGCATTCACTATTTTAGACAAAATACTCTTTATCTCCCAGTAGGAGGCTTCCACTTGACCGCGTTCTTGTGGATGATAGGGAGTCGTGACTTTATGAGTGACACCATACTTGGTGAGTATGGTGTTGAAAGCTTTATTGCAAAAATGCGACCCTCCATCACTTATGATAGCCCATGGAGTACCAAACCTTGTGAAAATATTCTTCTTCAAAAATGCCACCACACTTCTCGCTTCATTGTTGGGTAGAGAAATAACCTCAAACTATTTGAACACATAATCAACCGCGACCAAGATGTAGGTGTTTCCACAAGAACTCACAAAAGGAACATGAAGTCAATACCCCACACATCGAAAATGTCAATCTCCAAAATGGTGGTGAGGGGCATTTCATTTTTCTTTGAGATTCCACTGGCCCTTTGACATTCATCACAATGCTTGACTAGATTGCTTGCATCCTTGTAATGCGTGGGCCAATAGAAACTGCAACCTAGCACTTTGGTCGCCGTTCTTGCTCCACCATGGTGACCATTATACGGCAAAGAATGACAAGCCCCAAGAATTTCAACTTGTTCCTCCTCCGGTATACATCTTCTAATCACTCCATCCGTACAAATCCGGAAAAGGTATGGTTCATTCCAATAATAGTCTTGACAATCCCGTTTGAGCTTCTTCCTTTGGTTTGAAGAGAACTCATCCAGGATGATACCACTACAAGAAAATTTGCTAAATCCGCAAACCATGTAACCTCTTTCATTGAAATAGTCAAGATTTGCTCATGAGGTAAGGAGTCATTGATTTCAAGGCCATTCATGCGGTCTCCCCTCCTCTTCCAAACGAGACAAGTGGTCCGCCACTTGGTTTTCTTTTCATTTTCGATCTTCGATGTCTATATCAAACTCTTGTAACAAAAGCACCCATCTAATAAATCGGGCTTTGGAATCTTTCTTGCTCATAAGATAACGAAGTGCGGCATGATCGCATGGACAATCACTTATACACCCATCAAGTACGGGCGGACTTCTCAATAGCAAACACAATGGCAAGGAGCTCTTTCTCTATAACGGTGTAGTTGACTTGCGCACTATTCATGGTCTTACTAGCATAGTAGACCAGATGAAAAATCTTGTTGACGTGTTTCCCCAAAACAGCCCCTTATCGCTACATTGCTTGCATCGCACATCAGCTCAAAAGGAACACTCCAATTTGGAGCGGTGATTATGGGTGTAGTAGTCAACTTGAACTTTAGCAATTCAAAGGCTCTCATGCAATTATCATTGAAGTGGAACTTAGCATCTTTCTCCAAAAGCTTGCACAATAGGTTCACCACTTTAGAGAAATCCTTGATGAAACGCCGGTAAAATCCCTCGTGGCCTAAGAAACTCAGCACGCCTTTCACCGAAGTTAGAGGTGGAAGTTTATAAATCACCTCAATCTTTGCCTTGTCAACTTCAATGCCATTCTTTGAGATCTTGTGGACAAGGACAATTCCTTCCTCGACCATGAAATGACATTTCTCCCAATTGAGCACCAAGTTTGTTTCTTCACACTTGGCAACACTTTATCCAAGTTTGCGAGACAATCATCAAATGAATTCCTGGCCACCGAGAAGTCATCCACGAAGACTTCAAGTTAATCCTCTACCATGTCCATGAAGATTGCCATCATACACCTTTGAAAAGTCGCCGGTGCATTGCACAACCCAAATGGCATCCGCTTGAAGGCGAAAGTACCATAAGGAGATGTAAAGGTAGTTTTCTCTTGATCCTCCGGAGCAATAAGAATTTGGGTGTAGACAAAATACCCATCAAGGAAACAATAAAAAGCATGGCGGGCAAATCTATCATGCATTTGATCTAGGAAGGGAAGTGGAAAATGATCATTTCTTGTGACTTTGTTGAGCTTATGATAGTCCATACACACTCTCCACCCGGTCACCGTTCTTGTAGGAATCAAATCATTCTTATCATTGGTGACCACTGTCATGCCCCCTTTCTTTAGGACACATTTAACCAAAGAAGTCCACGAACTATCAGAAATGGAGTAAACAACCCCGACATCCAACCGCTTGATGATCTTCTTTTTGAAAACCTCTTGCATGGCTTTATTAAGTCTCCTTTGATGTTCAATAGATAGTTTGGAACCTTCCTCCAAGTTAATCTTGTGCATGCAAAATACGGGGCTTATCCCTCAAATATCCGCCAATGTCCATCCAATAGACTTCTTCCTCTTTTATAGCACTGCCAATGTAGATTCTACCTAAATGTTAGTCAAACAAGAGGAAAGAATAATCGGTAAAGTAGAAGAAGGGCCAAGAAATTCATACCAATGGTGTGGAGGTAATGACTTCAACTCCAAGATGGGAGGCTCCTCAAATGAAGGCTTTGTTGGAGGAGTAGTGTAAGCACGTGATTTTTGCCCTATATGAGAATTACTCCCAAAAAATTCAAAAATAAAATGATTTTTCTTTGGTGTACAATTTTGTGATATTTTGAAGAATTATTTGTATTTGTCTGTGCGTGTTTATTCGCTAAATTAATAAAAAATACAAAAATATGTCGCATTTTGCATGTAGGATTTAATTCTACAATTGTTAGTAATTAAAATTGTTTTACAAAAATTAAAAATTACAAAAATAGGCATCGTTTGCATTTTTAGCATTTAATGTCCAAATATACAATTTTATGCTTAATTAATACTTAATTGTGCGTTAATTGTTATTGGGAGTTAATTTGCGCCTTTATAACTTAATTTAGTTCTTAATAATAGTTTAAATATTTTTATAATTTAGTTTTAGAAAAATAAAAGAAGAAAAGAGAGCGAAAATATAAAGAAAGTCGGAATTGGGCCTCTTTTTCAATTTCAAGCTATAGGCCCAAAAAATTGCCCAATCTTCCCTACGACCCAGTCCATTTCGAACTGGGTCGACCCAGTCCATTAACCCAACACCCCTTCTTCATTTTTGTCCAACACAAAACAAAACCAAAAAAAAAAAAATAATAAAAAGTGAATTATCACTATTAATAGTTTTATTTTTTGTTTTTTATATATATAAAAAAATCCGAAAATATTTTATTTTATTTATTATTTTTATTTTAAAATATATATATATATATATATATATATATATATATATATATATATATATATATATATATATATATATATATATATATATATATATATATATATATATAAAATGATTTTAGGAAATGATTTTAAAAAGATAAAAAAATAAAAAAATAAAAAAATGTAAAAGAATGTAGAAAATTTAAAAAAAAAAGTAAAAAGTTTTAAAAAATTTAAAAGTAAAAGAAGGTTGGAATTAAAAAATAAATATAAAGATATCTGAAAATTTAAAAAATTTAAAGTAATTGAAAGTAGCATTTTTAAAAGAAAAAGAAAAGATAGTGGTTTATTTTTTAAAGAAAAGTTAAATAAAGTGAGATTCTTTTTTAAAAAAATAAAAAGTGGGATTTTAAATAAGATAAAGTAATTAAAGTTGGAATTTTAAAAATAAAAGTAAATAAAGGTGGGATTTCTTTTTCTAAAAAAATAAAAGCAATTTGTAAGTGGGATTTCTTTTAATTAAAAAAATAATAAAATAATAAAAAACAAATCTGAAAATTTCGAAAATTTTGCTATAAATAGAAGAGAAAATTTAGGAAGAAGGGTGGAAAAAAAGAGAGGAAAAACTAGAGAGAGAAGAAAAAAGAGGGGGCGGAGTGAGAAGTATACACCCGATATACATTCTGTATACACTGAATATACAGGGGCAGAATTCATTTTGGAGAGTTTTGAAGTTGAAAAAAAATAGTTACTGCTTCATTGCCTCGCTTAAGATCTGAAATAGTCAGAACCTTCCTGCCTTTTACTTCTTCACTATACTTGGAGTCGTTTATAGTCTCCTGGGTTTTCTGCTATTCCTACTGTACTGGTTTGCGATGTTGCTGAATCTGTTGTTGCTGTGTTATTACTGCTGCTGACTTCTCCTTCTTTTGTTCTTGTACTGCTGTTTCCAGGTACACATTTGTACAATCTCGGCTTGAAGCAAAAAATGAAATATTAATCAGGCTTTGTTCCTGTTGAATTCCTCCTGTTTAGATTTGTGGTTGAATATAATTTTTCTTTCTTCGTATAAAGATGTAGTTGAATGATTAATGAATAATGAGGTTGCATATGTATACTTTCTTCATCTAATAATGTTAGTTTAAATTACGGAGAATAATTAATCTGTTTTGATATTATGGTCAATCTCATGTTCTAGTATTATTGAATAACAGAATATAAAATGAAAGCAGTTTTTCTTTGTACAAACTCGATCGCAATTTTCCATTCGCATTAGCCGTAAACTAATAACTAATAAGTTACGTTTTTCAGCATGTAAATAATTAAGAGATTTTCTTTTAGTTTAGAGACGAACTTAATAGAAAATATAGTCATTGTAGGTTTATCCTGTAAAAATAAAAATGAGACGAGCCTCGCCAAATAAAACGTATAGATTGCGGGGCCCTCACAAAATGTATGGTTTAATTAGAATTCGGAAGGACCGTTTAGCGAATTTCACAGTCTTCCCCAAAATAATAACGCGATAGTCTCTTTAGGCGCGTGTTTAATATTTTACTTTCTTAAGCCTGGGTGTGCATTTCATGTGACCCGAATCCAAATCCCAAAACATCAAATAAAACGTGTTCCGGATTGTGGGTGCATTTCATGTAACGCAGTCCAAAGACGTGTTTTAAGCGATGTTCATATTTCTTTTAAAAACAATAATAATAAAGCGGTTAAAAGATATAATTTGCACATAAGTTCATATTTGTATAAAATCAGACAATCAAGCCGAATATAACAGTTGAGCGACCGTGCTAGAACCACGGAACTCGAGAATGCCTAACACCTTCTCCCGGGTTAACAGAATTCCTTATCCGGATTTCTGGTACGCAGACTGTAATATGGAGTCATTCTTTTCCTCGATTCGGGATTAAAATTGGTGACTTGGGACACCCTAAATCTCCCAAGTGGCGACTCTGAAATAAATAAACCAATCCCGTCTCGATTGTCCTTTAATTGGAAAAACTCCCTTGCACCCTCGCGGGTGCGGAAAAAGGAGGTGTGACAGCTCTGGCGACTCTGCTGGGGACTTGGCCCAGAACCACTGGTTCAGGGTTAGAAATTCGAGCTTAAAATAACTGTTATAGTTGGCTTTATTTATTATCTGATTTTTACATGTTTATGCTTAATATGCTAAATGATGCTTTTACCGCTTTAATATTATCTGAATTGTGTATAAAACTGCTACGAAACTCTTCTTCTTTCTGAGTCTTCTAAATTTATGGTGTACACGTGCGCGTGACCCACCTTTCTGTTAGAAGTCATACCAAATAAGACGAAGTTGGGACAAGTAACTAGGCCGGGCAGACTTTCGTGCTCCCGGTATGTTGCCCCCATTTCGGCTCAAGCTGTCCACTTGGGTAAGCCAGGGCTAGAACAATATGCCTCAGGTTTTTTTTCACTTAGAATAACTCAGCTTCATGCCGGATCCCTAGTAGGAATATTTGTTTGCATCACGTGCATTTGACTTTGGAGGCTCAACACAGGGGTTGGGTCTGTCTAGGACAGGTGTACCAAAAAATGAAAATGACCATCCTGATGCATCTTACTTGCTGCTATTTGCGCATTTATTTGATTCGGACTTTTGTGTTGACTGACTTTTGAATATCAGGAATAATATTTTGAAATTGAAAAAAATAGCGGTTAGGGAATTGATTGTTTATTTTTGGAAAAAAAAAACAATGCCCAAATAACTGTCAAAACTCTGCCGAAATTTTGAGAAAATGAAAAAAAAATATTTTATTAGTTTGTTTTATTAAAAGCAAAGGAAAAATAGAAAGAAAAAAAAAGAGTCGTTGTTCTGTCTTGTTTTTAAAAAACAAATTAGAAAAAAAATAGTTTGTCTTGCCATAAAAAAAAATGAAAATGAAAAAAAGTCTTGTTTTAAAATGAGTTTTTATTTATTTATTTGTTTAGATACCAAAATAAAAATAACTAATAAAATAAAAAGAGTCGCGTCGAAAGTGGTTTTATTATTTGTTGCAAATATGTATATATATAAAAATCCAAAAAAGTTGTTCTTTATTTCCAAAAAATGTATATATATCTTTATTTGTTGCAAAAATATTTGTCGTGCCAAAAGTCTAGAAAAGTTTTTTTTAGACTCTCAATTTTCAAAACAAAAAAAAAATCCAAATTTTTTTTTCCGTTATTGACTTCTTTAGAAAGTCTTTTTAATTATTAAAAAAAATATATATATATATATAATAAAATAAAATAAATTCGAAAATATTTTCATTCTTCTTTAAAAATTGAAAAGAAAATTCAAAATTAAAAAAATATTTTTTTAGAAAGCGTTTCTTTTATTAAAGGTAAAATTCCAAAAAAAAAAATATTTTCTTTCTTCTTAGAATAAGAAAAAAAAATATCTTCCTTTTACTTTTGAAATTCTCAAAGTTCAAATCAAAAGAAAAGGAATTCTTAGAAATCTTTCTTTCAAAAAGAAAATCAATCAAAAATCCAAAAAAAAATATAAAAATACTTCCTTTCTTCTTTTAAAGCAGTTCTTTTACAAAAAAAAATCATAATTTAAAATCAGTTTATTTACTTTATTCATGACCGACCCGAACTACGCCGGTTTGATTCTCACCGGATGTGAGATACGTAGGCAACCCTCATCGGGTCCAACCCCCCTTTATTGCTAAAATAGCCAAAAACCAATAAATAAATAAAAAACGTGTCAAAATTTTAATTTTTATCATAAATACGTCGGGCGGTGTCCAACCTCCCCATTTACTAAAAAATAGCAAAAAAAAAAATATATATGTCAAATTTTAATTTTGTCATAAAGAAGTCGGGTGACGCTGTTTTATCAAGGCATAGCCAAATGTTCCCGAAAGGGACGCCGGAAAGCTGACTTTGCATAAACAGCCACCTTTGGGTCATTTTTTAAAAATTTGGTCCAGTTGACCCACACAGCCTTAAAAAAATCTTCGTCCCCAAGGCGCTGAAGGGCCGTGTTGCAACACCTAGTTTTTATTGTAAAAAAATAAAAATAAAGAGTCAACGGTCAGGTGAATTTTTTTTTCTTTTAGTAAAAAATAAGTCGAGCTAGCTTCGACAGTGTCTTAAACCGTTCTTGCCAAAATAGCCTTAGAGTATCTTTCAGTTGTCGAAAGGCTATTTTCGTAAAAGAACGAACAAGTTTGTAAAGTGTCAAAATAATCCTCCCCGGCCTCAAAATTCATGTGAGATTTGAAAGGGGCCACATTTGCAAAAATAGCCATTTGGTTGCATTTGTCAAACGGGGAAAGGAAGGTGATCTTTTTGTTTCGAGGTTATAAATCTTTAATTAGAATATGTGGGTTGTTTGATTTTCGAGTTTGTAGGTCATCTTCAAACCTTTAAAACCCAGTTTATTTTAATATGAAAATTGAAAAAAAGTGATTAATATTGTTTATCTTTTATTGGTCCGAACTACGCAAGGTCTGATTCATGCGGGGTCATGATACGTAGGCAATCTCTATAAGATTCGACCATCACTGAAAAAGAAAAAAAAAGGAAGAAAGAAAAATAAAAGAAAGCGCAAGTGCATCGCATTTCTGATAGAACAGTTTAACTGCTTAGGTGCATTGCATCTCTAATATATGATTATCTGTCAAATGCCCTGACACTAACATCATGGCTTCCCTTTGCTGTGTTCATATATAGAAAAGTGGTTGGTTGTGGTAACTCCTCCCCGCAAAGCAAATGACACAGAACCTCAGAACAGGATGGGTCGGTACTGATGACCGACAACAATTGGTCGAACAGAACAACGGGTTGGTAGAAGAAGTGAAAATGCTGAGACAACATGTGGCAGACATGTATCAAGCATGGATAACTGGGAAAGCACCACCCCCACCACCGCCAAGCTTTTCAAACTCTGGCATTACCCATCCCCCATACTCTCCATCCCAACCCACTTATGACAGTTTTCCTAGCTACCCGAGTAGCTCCATCACTCGTCCACGCTACTCCACTTCCCAATGCTACTTCTCTCCACGAGGTTCCCAAAGATGGGCTTCATTTTCCAAATACCCAGCTCCACAGAAGGCCTATCCACCCTCACAAGCCTACCGGAAGCCCCCTGGATCAGGTTTCCGGCCCAATCAAGCATTTAGGAACGAAAGGTTGCTCAAACGAGGAAAGGCTCTCACCCCTATCGGAGTATCTTATGCAAGTCTGTTTGAAAGGCTAAAGCATGCTGGCTTGATTGAGCCGCTCCCCGCATATACTCCAGATCCACATGCAAGAAACTTTGATCCGGCAGCGCAATGCGCGTACCACTCCAATGTCATAGGGCACAACATTGAGAGTTGTCGTAATTTGAAAAGGGAAGTAGAGAAAATGATCCAAGAAGGGCGGATTGTGATCGATGACAGTAACATGGAGCACTCAAACCCTATCGAGAACTTGTTGACGGAGGTTGATGATATGGAAGCTGATAATGGTCTTGACAATACTAATGCAAAGCTTAGTGGCTAAGATGCCAATTTTGATAAAATGGGAGGACGCTCCGTTCCTTGGTTAGCAAGAGAGAAGCTGTTGGTGGTTTATTTTGTTGTCTTTTCTGTTATCCGGATTATTCTTAGGGTTGTAATCCGAATATTGTCTTGTGTCAAACCTTCTTATCTTTCCATTTTTTGTCGTATCAGTTTGTTTAAGTCTCGTTGATGTTGTGTTAAGATTTTATTCTGGTTGTTTTGTTTGTTTTCTAACCATTTCGCCGGAAGTTTAATACAAAAGCCGTTCTTTTATTATTTCCAGTCATCTTTTTATTTAGTCCTTTTGTCATTTTCGTTCAATGCCGATTCTAGGGACATGACATGCGCACACAGTTTGGGCCTAGTCTATAAAGTTAATCATAAAACCCTGGGAAGGTGATCAAAGCATTTAAAGGAAATAAGAACGGTTTGAGATTATTTGAATCCCGAGTCATGTGAAACCGGGGCAAGTAAAACATAAAGAAACCGTTAAATGCAAGATTCGCCAAATTGGCATGAGGGTCGTGCATGAGAGTGAGAGTGTCGCCCAGCAGTGCTTTAGAAATGACAAATGAAAAAGCAAGTGTTTAACATAATTGTCAAGTCCAGCACCATCGGAAGAGGCTATAAATCTATGTTCAATTGTGTTGTTTGCACTTGACATGTTTTAAAGACTGGAATGACGAAGGCATTTTATTCTGCTACCTAAACACTTTATCCTTCGTTACCCCTTTTGAGCCTTATTTTATTTTCTTTCATACCCCTCGTTCGGAATCAATAGCAACGACTAGGAAATACGAAAAAAAAGAAAAAAAAATCAAAAAAAAAATCAAAAAAAAAGAAAGTCAAATGAAATGAAAGGAATTGGGAACTACGTTTGACCTGATTCCTCAAAGACGATACGTAGGCGCCTCACGGCTCGGTCATAGGGAGCACAGTGTGCATAGTGTGCATGGTGTGCATGGTGTAATAAAAAGAGAAAAAAAAATAATTAATTATAAATAAATAATCCCCAAGCAAGAAACTGGGGCAAGAGTTATGCTCGTTGTAAGCAAAATTGGTTCCGAAGGTTGTAATTTTGAACCCCAAATTGATTTGTTTTTGAGCCTTTAATACCCTTTCTTTCTAAGCCTATCCAAAAAACCCACATTACGGTCCAAAGAAAGACCTTCTGATCAGTCTGCAAAAGATGCCAAGTCAGACAAATGAGAATCTTACCAGCGAACATAACATTCTGTTCCACAGCAGAAAGGACTCTAATCTCCAGTAGAGAGAGTCATACCGGCAACACTCCAAATCCCCAGCTAGAAAGTGATATAAATGAGAGAGTCTTATCGGTGAAAATCTTCACGGACACCATAAGGCGATGAAAGCTGAGAGAAAAACCCAAAATGAGAGAGGCTTGATAGTGAAAACCCTTCGGGCACTACAAGTCGAATAAGATTGGGAATCAGATGGGGAATAGTCAAGGGAAGACCTTGAAAGACGATTGATGACGAAGGATAGGCCACATATGCATGTCATGACCATTAGAGTCAGTGTTTTCATTTGATAGGTTTTTATTTATAGTTTCTTTTGTTAAAGAGTCATTTTTTCCTTTGTCTTTTATTCTGTTCCCTTTTATCTTTTCCTTTCATAGCAATTTCCCCAGTAGAGTCTGTTTGGTCAAGACCAGTGGGAAATGACTTCAAAGTAGACCATCAGCTTTCCAAGATAAGATCTGACTAGTACATCCAAGTGATATAGTCAGGAAGGAACAAGCGCGAGGCCAGTGTCAAGAAAGATATTCCCAGCAAAAGGATTGACGAGTGTCAAGAGGGATATCCTTGCCGAAATCAAAGGTTATTAAACCTCAAGACCAGAGCCCGTGGACAAAACAAGAAAAACAATAAGCATGATTTGGGAAATTCATGCGAGACTAAAAGGTCGGGAAAATGCAAGTTTCCGAGCCATGCCACGAAAGAAGAGGGATATCCCCAGCAGAAAAGGATTATCCCCAGCAAATAATATCATCCCCAACAAGTTGTGGAATGCAGAGCAAGGAAGGGAAAGGGGAAAACCATCCCAGTGGGAGTATCACAACCAACCACCGCGTTTTAAACTAACAATTTTTGTTTAAATTGAAACAGGTAAAGGAAGTGGCATTGATGACAGAAATGCGGGCCATAAGGGAGACTGTCAAACTGGGGCAGAAAATTTTCCTTTCATTTGGAAAATTTTCTGGAAGTCAGATACCCATTCAGGGTAAAATGAATATAGCACCAGTCTCAAGGGAAGTGGTCTTTGAACCAGTTTTACCCCCAGCATAACAAGTTTTAATAAAAGAATTTGTTCCCCAGCAGACAGAACAAAGGGATGACATTTGTGCTCAGAAAAGCAAAAACCATTATCATCCTCAGCAGCTTCCAGAAGAATGAAGCATCGATTTGAAGGGATAAAATTCCCCAGCAGCGTTATCCTCAACAACGTTATCCCAAGAAGATAACACTTTTATCCCCAGCAGTGTTAAGAAAGAAAAAAAGAAAAAAAAATTGAATTTGAAGGAAGGAAAGAAAGGAGACTCCCCAGTGGTATTATCCCCAGCAATCAGGCATCCACCTGGAGAACAAGGATGAGTAGTTGAAGTATTAGTAATCAGGCATCCACCTGGAGAACAAGGAAGAGCAATGAAATATCAGAAATCAGGCGTCCACCTGGAGAACAAGGAAGAGCAATGAAAGAAACAACAATCAGGCATCCACCTGGAGAACAAGGATGAGTAGTTGAAGTATTAGTAATCAGGCATCCACCTGGAGAACAAGGAAGAGCAATGAAATATCAGAAATCAGGCGTCCACCTGGAGAACAAGGAAGAACAATGAAAGAAACAACAATCAGGCGTCCACCTGGAGAACAAGGATGAAGAAAAGAAATAGCAATCATCTGGAGAACAAGGATGAAGAATTGAATTAACAGTCAGGCGTCCACGTGGAGAACAAGGAAGAACAGTTGAAATATCAGAAGTCAGGCGTCCACCTGGAGAACAAGGAAAAGCATCAAAACTGGGGCAGAAGATTTTCTGCCATGGTCGAAAATTTTCTCAGAAGAACAAGGAAATCAATTCAAGTTTTAAGAGATAGCAAGACAACAAGATTTGGAGAAAAACAGTCGGAGGTAAGACAATTCCAAGATGTTGAAAATGGGATCATCCGCCCTCGAATAGGATATTTTGGGATCATCCGCCCTCGAATAGGATATTCTGGGTTCATCCGCCCTCGAATAGGATATTCTGGGTTCATCCGCCCTCGAATAGGATATTCTGGGTTCATCCGCCCTCGAATAGGATATTCTGGGTTCATCCGCCCTCGAATAGGATATATTGGGTTCATCCGCCCTCGAATAGGATATTTGGGTTCATCCGCCCTCGAATAGGATATTTTGGGTTCATCCGCCCTCGAATAGGATATTTTGGGTTCATCCGCCCTCGAATAGGATATTCTGGGTTCATCCGCCCTCGAATAGGATATTTTGGGTTCATCCGCCCTCGAATAGGATATTTTGGGTTCATCCGCCCTCGAATAGGATATTTTGGGTTCATCCGCCATCGAATAGGATATTTGGGTTCATCCGCCCTCGAATAGGATATTTGGGTTCATCCGCCCTCGAATAGGATATTTGGGTTCATCCGCCCTCGAATAGGATATTTTGGGTTCATCCGCCCTCGAATAGGATATTTTGGGTTCATCCGCCCTCGAATAGGATATTTTGGGTTCATCCGCCCTCGAATAGGATATTTTGGGTTCATCCGTCCTCGAATAGGATATTTTGGGTTCATCCGCCCTCGAATAGGATATTTTGGGTTCATCCGCCCTCGAATAGGATATTTGGGTTCATCCGCCCTCGAATAGGATATTTGGGTTAATCCGCCCTCGAACAGGATATTTTGGGTTCATCCGCCCTCGAACAGGATATTTTGGGTTCATCCGCCCTCGAATAGGATATTTGGGTTCATCCGCCCTCGAATAGGATATTTTGGGTTCATCCGCCCTCGAATAGGATATATGGGTTCATCCACCCTCGAATAGGATATTTTGGGTTCATCCACCCTCGAATAGGATATTTTGGGTTCATCCGCCCTCGAATAGGATATTTTGGGTTCATCCGCCCTCGAATAGGATATTTTGGGTTCATCCGCCCTCGAATAGGATATTTGGGTTCATCCGCCCTCGAATAGGATATTTTGGGTTCATCCGCCCTCGAATAGGATATTTCGGGTTCATCCGCCCTCGAATAGGATTTTATTTTTTAAAGTTGTTGAAATCAGGAGCCCCCTCTGAAGAACAGAATGGCGATGTATTGGTTGAAGAGAGGAATGACATTCATTTTTAAAGTTGTTGTTGAAGTTGGGAGCCCGCCCATAGAACAGAGGCATACATTTCAGTCTTTAATTTTCAAGCATTGAACTTGGGAGCCCGCCCAGATAACAGAGGCATACATTTCAAGTCTTTAATTTTCAAGTATTAAAATTGGGAGCCCGCCCAGATAACAGAGGCATACATTTCAAAATCAAGTCAGAGGACAATAAAACAAAGGGTTACAATAGGAATCCCCAGCAGGAAACAATAAAATTCCCCGGCACCGGGAAACAGAAGGTTGCAACAAGAGGTCACAGTACAAACTCAAGTACATGTGTCAAAAGAAGTAAAGCACCGAAAGAAATGCAAGCAGACAAGGAAGCAAGGCAACAAAAACAAATTGTACTCTAGCCTAGCTTCTTGTTTTTTTTAAGCACGGTGTAACAAGGAGATCGGTAAGCAGTAGTAATAACATGCAACAACAGTAACATTGCAGTCCAACGGTAGTCCCAGCTACCAAAATTTCTCGAACTACATTGACCTGATTCCTGTTTAGCCCAGGATATGTAGGAAACCTTTGAAGCAAAGGTTCGGTCAAATCTTTTTCAAAAAAAGCTTCAACGGAGTACTCGGATGGGCAAAAATCGCTCGCTTTATCTTTGCACGAAAACCCTTCGTGTCTCCGGGCAAAGAGGGGCAGCTGTAAGCACGTGATTTTTGCCCTATATGAGAATTACTCCCAAAAAATTCAAAAATAAAATGATTTTTCTTTGGTGTACAATTTTGTGATATTTTGAAGAATTATTTGTATTTGTCTGTGCGTGTTTATTCGCTAAATTAATAAAAAATACAAAAATATGTCGCATTTTGCATGTAGGATTTAATTCTACAATTGTTAGTAATTAAAATTGTTTTACAAAAATTAAAAATTACAAAAATAGGCATCGTTTGCATTTTTAGCATTTAATGTCCAAATATACAATTTTATGCTTAATTAATACTTAATTGTGCGTTAATTGTTATTGGGAGTTAATTTGCGCCTTTATAACTTAATTTAGTTCTTAATAATAGTTTAAATATTTTTATAATTTAGTTTTAGAAAAATAAAAGAAGAAAAGAGAGCGAAAATATAAAGAAAGTCGGAATTGGGCCTCTTTTTCAATTTCAAGCTATAGGCCCAAAAAATTGCCCAATCTTCCCTACGACCCAGTCCATTTCGAACTGGGTCGACCCAGTCCATTAACCCAACACCCCTTCTTCATTTTTGTCCAACACAAAACAAAACCAAAAAAAAAATAATAAAAAAAAAGTGAATTATCACTATTAATAGTTTTATTTTTTGTTTTTTATATATATAAAAAAAATCCGAAAATATTTTATTTTATTTATTATTTTTATTTAAAAAAAATATATATATATATATATATATATATATATATATATATATATATATATATATATAGTAATTTCGGAAATGATTTTAAAAAAATAAAAAATAAAAAAATAAAAAAATGTAAAAGAATGTAGAAAATTTAAAAAAAAAGTAAAAAGTTTTAAAAAATTTAAAAGTAAAAGAAGGTTGGAATTAAAAAATAAATATAAAGATATCTGAAAATTTAAAAAATTTAAAGTAATTGAAAGTAGCATTTTTAAAAGAAAAAGAAAAGATAGTGGTTTATTTTTTAAAGAAAAGTTAAATAAAGTGAGATTCTTTTTTAAAAAATAAAAAGTGGGATTTTAAATAAGATAAAGTAATTAAAGTTGGAATTTTAAAAATAAAAGTAAATAAAGGTGGGATTTCTTTTTCTAAAAAAATAAAAGCAATTTGTAAGTGGGATTTCTTTTAATTAAAAAAATAATAAAATAATAAAAAACAAATCTGAAAATTTCGAAAATTTTGCTATAAATAGAAGAGAAAATTTAGGAAGAAGGGTGGAAAAAAAGAGAGGAAAAACTAGAGAGAGAAGAAAAAAAGAGGGGGTGGAGTGAGAAGTATACACCCGATATACATTCTGTATACACTGAATATACAGGGGCAGAATTCATTTTGGAGAGTTTTGAAGTTGAAAAAAAATAGTTACTGCTTCATTGCCTCGCTTAAGATCTGAAATAGTCAGAACCTTCCTGCCTTTTACTTCTTCACTATACTTGGAGTCGTTTATAGTCTCCTGGGTTTTCTGCTATTCCTACTGTACTGGTTTGCGATGTTGCTGAATCTGTTGTTGCTGTGTTATTACTGCTGCTGACTTCTCCTTCTTTTGTTCTTGTACTGCTGTTTCCAGGTACACATTTGTACAATCTCGGCTTGAAGCAAAAAATGAAATATTAATCAGGCTTTGTTCCTGTTGAATTCCTCCTGTTTAGATTTGTGGTTGAATATAATTTTTCTTTCTTCGTATAAAGATGTAGTTGAATGATTAATGAATAATGAGGTTGCATATGTATACTTTCTTCATCTAATAATGTTAGTTTAAATTACGGAGAATAATTAATCTGTTTTGATATTATGGTCAATCTCATGTTCTAGTATTATTGAATAACAGAATATAAAATGAAAGCAGTTTTTCTTTGTACAAACTCGATCGCAATTTTCCATTCGCATTAGCCGTAAACTAATAACTAATAAGTTACGTTTTTCAGCATGTAAATAATTAAGAGATTTTCTTTTAGTTTAGAGACGAACTTAATAGAAAATATAGTCATTGTAGGTTTATCCTGTAAAAATAAAAATGAGACGAGCCTCGCCAAATAAAACGTATAGATTGCGGGGCCCTCACAAAATGTATGGTTTAATTAGAATTCGGAAGGACCGTTTAGCGAATTTCACGGTCTTCCCCAAAATAATAACGCGATAGTCTCTTTAGGCGCGTGTTTAATATTTTACTTTCTTAAGCCTGGGTGTGCATTTCATGTGACCCGAATCCAAATCCCAAAACATCAAATAAAACGTGTTCCGGATTGTGGGTGCATTTCATGTAACGCAGTCCAAAGACGTGTTTTAAGCGATGTTCATATTTCTTTTAAAAACAATAATAATAAAGCGGTTAAAAGATAAAATTTGCACATAAGTTCATATTTGTATAAAATCAGACAATCAAGCCGAATATAACAGTTGAGCGACCGTGCTAGAACCACGGAACTCGAGAATGCCTAACACCTTCTCCCGGGTTAACAGAATTCCTTATCCGGATTTCTGGTACGCAGACTGTAATATGGAGTCATTCTTTTCCTCGATTCGGGATTAAAATTGGTGACTTGGGACACCCTAAATCTCCCAAGTGGCGACTCTGAAATAAATAAACCAATCCCGTCTCGATTGTCCTTTAATTGGAAAAACTCCCTTGCACCCTCGCGGGTGCGGAAAAAGGAGGTGTGACAAGTAGTCCTATTTTCAAGATCCAAGGACAATTTGCAGGGCTCATAAGTGTACGACCCCATTCCTTGCAAAGAGTTCACACATTCCATGAAGCCATCCATCTCGTCATCATCAAAGTTGAGCAAGACGGCCTCCAACGTATCATCAAAATTCATTACATCACTTGTTTCATGTACAATCACATCGGTCACCAAGTCCACATAGAAAACACCTCTTTTCTATTGGGTTGCCTCATGGACTTGCACACATGGAAAACCACTTTTTCATCACCAACCCGGAAGGTAAGTTCTCCAGCTTCAACATCAACTAGAGCCTTCCTTGTAGCAAGGAAAGGTCTACTAAGAATAATCGACACCTCATAGTCAACTTCGCAATCAAGAATGACAATCCACCGGAAGAATGAATTTATTAACACAAACCAATACATCTTCACTCACTCTCAATGGTTTCTTCATAGTACGATCGGCCATTTGTAATCTCATAGATGAGGGTCTTGGTTGCTCAATTCCCAAAGTCTTGAAAATCTAATAGGGCATCAAATTGTTACTTGCCCCAAGATCACAAAGATCTTTTGCAAACTTGGCACTTCCAATAGTACAAGGAATCGTGAAAGCGCCAAGATCCTCCAACTTGGGGCCACTGAATACACAATTGCATTCACTTGATGAGTCATTTTTATAGTTTCAAAATTCATCGACCACTTCTTTGTCACTAAATCCTTCATAAACTTTGCATAACCGGGTATTTTCTCCAAGGTTTCAACCAATGGTACATTTATATATAGACTCTTCATCATGTCAATGAACTTTTTTAATTGATTCTTGCCATTTTTATTGGCAAGCCTTTGAGGATATGGACGAGGAGACCTAGGTATTGGTGCCTTATCCTTTTGCACTACCAGTACCGGTATGTCAACAATGTGATCCCTAGACTAGTTCACTTACTCTTGAGTTTCTTCCACATTGTCATCAATATCAATCCACACTTCATCATTTGTTTGCACCACATTGTTCGGGGTCTTATCTTCTTGTACCACTTGCTCATCATCCACAAGTTTCCTTTGACTTGAGGTGGGTACATCCCCACCTTTTCCACTCCTTGTAGTAACGGCCATGGCATGTCCCATGTTGTTCCTATCCTTGGGTTCGCCACCGTGTCACTTGGTAGTGACTCCTTAGGAAGAGTGTTTAGATCTTGATAGATTTGCCCCATTTGGACTTCCAAGTTGCGAATTGATGTATTGTGTGAGGATAGTTGGGCATCAGAGTTGGCATTCTTCTCCATTATTTGTTTGAACATATTCTCAATTCGTCCCATCTCATTATTGGAAGAGCTTGGACCATGGAAAGGATAAGGAGGCGGGTTGATCGGTTATTGATACATCGGGGGCCTTTAAAAATCCGAGACTCGATTGCCTAGATATTGTTCATTACCCCTTGGTTGTTGCCTCCCCAATATCCTTGGTTGTTGCCACTCCAATTTCCTTGATTGTTGTTATTATTCCAATTCCCTTGATTGTTGGAATTTCAATTACCTTGATTACCTTGAGGTCGCCATTGTTGTTGGTTTGGGACTAGAGAATTGTTTCCTTGCCCTTGAAAGTTGTTCACATATTGCACTTCTTCCTCTTGTTCATTGTAGGATTCATCTTGATAAAACCCATTATCTTCTTGCACATAATTCTCCATTCAGTTTTGCACTTGTGGACCTTTGGTCCTTCTTTTGTTCACCATTATGTTTACTCCCTCTATGGAATTGACTTGCTTAGGAATTTGCACTTGTTAAGTTTAACCTTTGTTAATTGATTCATTATGGTGGTCAACTTGGCAATGACTTGCCCATGATCATGTAATTCTTTATGTAGGTTAGTCACGTTCGGGTCACCTTGAGGAACATTTGCCCTACTTTGCAATGTCTATGAAGTATCTGCCATTTTATCTAAAATCCCACAAGCTTCCATATACGGCGTTGTCATGAAATTTCCAACAGCTAGTTGATTAACCACATATTGATTGGTTGTATTGATCCCCCGATAGAAAGTTTGTTGAATCATAGCCTCCGCCATGTTATTATTGGGTCACTCTTTGACCATTGTTCGGTACCTCTCCCATATTGCATGCAATGACTCATTGGGATTTTGTTTGAATGCTAGAATCTCGTCTCTAAGAGTAGCCATATGCCCGGGAGAAAAGAACTTGGAAATAAATTTCTCCGCGAACTCATCCCATGTATGGATGGAATGGTTGGAAAATCTCTCTAACCAATCCAAGGCTTTCCCCTGTAGAGAGAAAGGAAATAGCCCCAACCTTAAAGCATCCTCGGAGACGTTGGTCTGTTTACTCCCCCAAGAAGTGTCCACAAACCACTTCAAGTGTTTGTATGCATTTTGACTCGGAGTCCCAGTGAAGAATTCCTGTTGCTCTAGCAATGTGAGCATTACATTCGTGATTTGAAAGTTACGCACCCTAATGTAGGGAAGGACTATGGCACTTGCATACCCTTCATTCGGCAACACCCAGTGTAGAGCCGCTCTTGGTGGAGGTGGGGGTGGAACTGGGACATTGTCTTGAGGCTCCTGACCTCTTCTATTTGCTTGAGGTTCAAGAGGAACCTCTTCAACTTGGTCTTCTTCAACGCCCACATCCCCCAAAGGCATGTTTCCAAGTTGGTCATTGTTGTTTTCCATTATGGTACCTACAATTGATTCACAAAAATCAGTAACAAAGAAGGAAAAGAAGACAATTCACACACAAGACCACATATATAGCTAAATCCATTTTAGCTCCTCGGTCACGACGCCAAAAATTGATCTCATCCAAGTCACACCTTTATTTAAGGTTGTAAAACGGTCGATGCAATAGTAATCCCAACAAGGAGTCGGGGTCGATTTTCACAAGGAGATATGAATGGGACTTAGAAGTATATATTATAGTATATGATCCTGAATTATCTCAAATTGCACTTCCACAAACTTGGATTGTTTCTAGGTCTAATTTAAACTAAGATCACAAACTAAGAATTGAAACTAGAAAAGTGTTTTTGTTATGGTTTTTCAAGTGATATAAAAGGCCTAGGGCTATGACCTTCACCTAGGTATTTGCCTAACGGATTGTAAACTTTAAAGCCTGTTTTATTGGTCGGGGTGTATTATAGCTATCAACACTCTATTACCCACTCAATACCTCTCGGTTAGAGAGTGACTTTGGCCAATTTGGCTTTCTCAAGTTCAAATGGGTGATGCACAAAACGGTTGATAAAAGCTCAAGTCGGGCTTTACTATCTCTAGGTTCAACCCTTTAATTGAGCTCATCAATCTCTCGATTGACCCAATTCTTGCTAGCCAAGCTTTCTTAGACTAAGTCTCTCTTTCTCAAGTAGAGACCAAGTCAAATAGGCATGAACTAATGTTTGCAACCATTAATTCTACAATTAAAAGCAAGAACAAGGCTAAATAATAAATACCAACCATAAACGAGCAATAAATCAAACACCCATTAAGTTTACACTCTAGGGTAGGGTCACAACCATAATGAAAATCTAGCTACTCATGCTTATAATAGAAGAAATAGAAGAAGAAATGATAGTTAAATCGATATTGATAATTAAAATGATGAAATCTATATTCAAAAAGCTCAAAATAGCAAAAACTACTAAAGAGAGTAAAGAAAACCGTCTACTGTAGTTGTTGATATCAAAACTTGGCATAAAAAAGTGAAACTCTTCTATTTATACAGGGCTAGAATTTTCGGACAAAACTGCCCTTTCAAAGGTTCTACGGCCGCACAATTCCATGTGCAATCCGCACTTTGCTTGAGCCTGATAAGATTGGAAACTTGCTGCCATATAATTCTGAACTACGACCGCACTTCTCTCTTTCTGTGGTCTGCATATTTTTGAGTGCGACCATCCATTGCTCTTCTGCAGATTGCACAAATGTGACTGCAACCGTGTAGCTGTTCTTCTGTAGCCGCACAATAATTGTATTGTCCCCACTTCTATTGAACATGAGATGCAGGTTCTCTAAAATTTTGCTCTTGCCCAATTTCTGCGGACGCACAGGTTATGTGCGGACCAAACTTTCCACTTGCATCTGATAGGAGTTTCTTCACAATCTGCAGCCGCAGATGATAATCTGCGGTCCGCACTTTTGAGCTTCTATGCCTATTTTTGTCCTTGAGTTCAGATTACTCCTTCTTGAGTTGGATTTCATCTTGGGGGATCATTTTCCAGTATTCCTGCAATTAAGCATATTTCATCAGTTTTCGGCAACACAATTAACCAAGTCAATGGGACATTTGAAGCAAAAGTGGACCGGATGCAGAGATACTTGGATAAGTTGCAAGTGACATTGTATTAGTTCAAAAAATGGACACTACAACATGTACCCCGAGATCAAAATAATGAGCCCGATGCGTTGGCTAATCTAGGATCATCAGTCGACTCCGATGAATTCAATTCTGGAGTGGTGGTGCAATTAATGAACTCAGTGATAGAGAAAGGTCATGCCGAGGTAAACTCAACAAGCTTGATTTAGGATTGGAGAAACAAATACATAGACTACCTTTAAAAAGGGAAATTGCCGCCAGATCTAAAATAATCGAGGCCCTACGAACTAAGGATGCCAGGTTTAGCTTGGTTGGAGGAAAATTATACTGAAGATCATTTTTTGTATCGTTAGAAAAGTGCTTGGGTCCCGGGGAGACCGACTACGCAATAAAAGAAGTACATGAGGGTACTTGTAGAAACCATTAGGGAGCGGAATCTTTAGTTCGAAAATTGATTAGAGCCGGTTATTACTAGAATGAGATGGAAAAGGATGCAAAAGACTTTGTTTAAAAGTGTAACGAATGTCATAGGCACGCACCGATGATCTACCAACCAGGGGAGATGCTTCATCTGGTTTTTTCCCATTGGTCGTTCATGAAATGGGGAATGGACATCGCCAATTCCTTGTCATGGGCACCCGACAAAGCCCAATACATCTTACTTATGACTGATTACTTATCCAAATGGGTCGAAGCACAAACATTCGAGAAAGTTAGGGAAAAGGAGGTCATTGACTTCATCTAGGATCATATAATATGTCGGTTTAGGGGTACCGACCGAGATCACGTGTGATAATGGGAGATAGTTCATCAGCGGCAAGCTTAATAAGTTTTTTGAAGATCACAAAATCAAAAAGATTTTATCGACACCCTACCACTTAAGTGGCAACGGTCAAGCGGAGTTAACAAACAAAACTATACTACAGAATCTGAAGAAGAGATTGACCGACTCAAAATGAAAATGGAAAGAAATTTTACCTGAGGTCCTATGAGCATATCGAACAACTTCAAAGTCAAGTACTGGTGAAACACCGTTCTCTCTAGTCTACGATGCAGAAGCATTGATAGTGGTAGAGGTTAGAGAACCGAGCCTAAGGTTATCGGTAGAGGTTCAAGAACCGAGCCTAAGGTTCCAATATGCTATAGAGGTGTCAAATATCGAGGCTATTCATTGAATCAATTCCAACCCAATACACGAGCCAAGCCAAACCTGACCCAGTCAAAAGACCCTCTATTCCACTTTGGGGATCCGCCCTAACCCCTGAGAACCAATAGGAATTCGCCATGTAAGCTCTCCAATCTCCCTCACATAAGAAACACACATGCATCTGAGCCGTTAGTCCATTTGATCGACGACTTATATTTAATCTCTTTTTTTAAACATCCACCCGGAGATCTCATCTCCACCGTTAAAATCCTATAATTCGACGACCACCAAAATTCCTTTTAAAAAACCCTTAAATGCCTGAATTATCAAGGTCGTTGATGATCAGACCCCTAACCCTAAAATTATTTTCCCCTGCCTATCCACCTCTCTTTCTCCTTCCTCTCTCTTTTCTCTCAACTTCACAACCCAAATTAATCACCAGACATTGCACAAATTCGTGCAAGTTCATGAACATATCTAGAGAATCATCCTCTTTGCCTTCTCTATCCGCGATTTTCACCAACTTTTTCCCATCTCATCATCAGAAATTCAAATCCCCCAAATCTGAACCCTAACCCCAAAGATAAAACCTCAAGTCGCCATTGATCTTTCAAATCCATGGCATGCATGGTCATCCATTTTGCTCATGTACTTCAGATCTTGTTGCTCTTTTCGTTTTCACTATTGGGTTTCAAAATCCCTAATCGAAGAGTCACAGACCAAAACATGAAACTTCAACTCGTCTAACTTCTTCCTTTGGTTATTTCAAATCAAAGAAAGCATGAGACGCTAGTTGGCTTCATCATCGATATTTGATATCCAGAGGTCAAATGCAATGACCTCTACGTATTAGGATTCTAACCAATGGTCTCTCATGCTTCAACGGTCGGTCTTTCACTTTCCCTTCTTAGGTAAAATCGCTACTGCTTCCCTCTGTTTCTTAAAGATTTTCACTCAATTGTGCTTGCATTACCATCCCTTTGTCACTCTCCATTATCGATTTGAATCCGGAACCCTAATGCTTCCAGCCACTATAAATAGGGGCTTTTAATATTCTCACCTAACATACCTAAACAATACCAAACACATAGAGATGATACAACAAAATATATTACGAAATCACTTAACAAATATCAATTTTAGTCTTAGGTAGTAAAAATCAAGCTAGGGTTCTAACTAGCTTCTAATTTCTTTCTGATTCTGAGTATCACAATGGTTGGGGTGAGTTCTTAATTCTATATGGCTAGGAAAGAGTCTTTTGTTTGGTTTGCTGCTCAAGAGAAGGTCAGTACACCTCCATACTTTCTCTTTTAATTGCTTCATTCGAAAATCATGAACACACTACTATTTTTCCGTTAACTACTTCGTTTATAATATTGGTTATTAGTTTGTAATTATTTATTTTGGTTCACCATGACTTGTTTATGATCTTTGATGAGCTGATGTATTTACTTATTATTGATTGAGTAGGTTGTATGACCTTAATGACTTTAATCTCTGTATTGAATAGCCTATGTGATTAAGTTGCTTAACCTGCCTTAATGATTTTCTCATATCTACCTAGACTCTAGACATTCCTCTAATGTTCTGTTATAATCCTCATGCTTGTCATGCTCTATTCTTTTGAGTTCTGTCATTCTATACTTGGGTTTACTATTAGATGATTCTAGCTAGAACATACATGAAAGTACATAGTGTGACCCTGCAAAATGCTTTCCTTTATTTATATAAATACTTGTTAATCCTTACATGCTCTTTGAGTCCTCTCAATGAATGCTTTACATCCATGTCTAACTGTTAGTTGTAAATAGTTCTACTAGGATGAACTTTCTGTGAACATCAGTGATATTTTGTTATGATCGGCCTACGTCTTATGAGTTAGATTGTGTATGTTATAGAATGTTAACATTTTCTGTAACTTGAATACAACTCCACCATGCCTATTTATCAACCTTAATCTGTACAGTTGAGTTAAGTCTGCTTAGTATGATGTTTCCCTGTTCCTAAACCCTTAATGGTATTGACAATCTGATTTTGTGATGTTTGAGACTCATCCTATCTTGTAAGGTCATAACTTTGATTGAAGTTCTATATGTGTGGAATTTTGGTATGAATCTTTGTTTATCCCTCACGACTTCATCTATTTGAACCTTGTTTTGAAACTGTACCCAGTCCTCTCTTTCCCTACTAATTTGGTATTGGAGAAACCTTTTATTATTACTGATTAAGTACAATAACATGCCTGTGTCATTATCTGTATGTTCACTGAGGATTTCAAAGGATTCAAGTAGTGTATTAAAATATGTGTATGCTCATGGTAACATCTGGTGTTAAACTAATTTGTGATCAATCCCTTAGGACAATAGCATCTGCTATTGTAGCTCTAAACCATGTGCTTTATTTGTTTGTGAGTTGTATGACTCCAGTTGTTTGATTCCTTTAGCAACAATAGTATAAATGTTCTTGTCCCCATATGTGCTTAGAAACTTAACTTTTAAAGTCGTTCAATATGTGTTTCACCTAATACTGGAAGTATAGTCGTGAAGAACAAATTGTTTATATGTGTTTCCTAGGTTATTCTATTAAGAAAGGGTATGCTTTTGTGATAGAAAATGTCATAGTAGTTGGTTTGCATTGAAAGACCCTCATTGGCATTCAAATCTATAGGGAAAATATGAGTTGTTAGTGGTTAGGGGTATTTGGGAGTAGAGTTTAACTCTAGGTTGGGCTGCTCTCCCCGGCACAATCATTGCCCCCGGTCTTGAAACCCTAGGAAACTTTGAAGTGTTAGGGGATTCAAAGGAGGCATCGACCTTGAGTAGAATTTTATCCTTAGTCCTTAATTCATTGACACGTATTACTCTCTTTGGGTTTGGGGTTTAATGAGAATGAAAGGCATTCAATATGGATCATTTACTATACATAACCTCCATGTTAGCATGACTTTCTTAGTATTTAAATATTGTCAGTGATTTTCTCCTTTATTCTGTGTTTGCAAATTTTATGTATGAGCATGTATATAGTACTTTTTTTCTAATGACCTTCTCTCTTCATTTTGGACATGTACTATAATTTGGGCCTGCGAGTTTTTTAAGAACTCAGGCCCAAGTCCAACCCTGCTATGTCTCAGAAGGTTCAGAGTCAGTTGTCGCTCGTCCCTGTTACTGCTGGGCCTGCCTCTTTGAGGCCCAAACACCAGAGTCATTTTTTTTCCTTCACTTCTTTATTTATTGCTTTCGGTATTCTACAGTTGCACCATGTCGTTATTCATTACTATGTTTCTGTTGTTTTATCTCACATGTATATGACACACATATTTGGATTGAATGATTTTCTTTATCTTTTAATTCATAAAATGACTTAGGCAAGCCTTAAAGAACCTAGGATTAAAAGAAGCATTAGTTAGTAATTAATTCTACATCCTCTAGTTATGAGCTGTTATTAATTTATTATGCCTTGCTAACCTTTTCTTACAGATTTAGAAGCCCAAAGGTTTAACAAAGGCGGCAGTCTCTCTTTTCAAAAGGAAAACTAGAACTGAATCATGAGTTTAACTTTTCTAAAAAGGGAATCGACTCCTCTTTAAAATTAAATTGTTGTTGCCCCTAAACCAAGGCATTCAAATAGTGTTCTTAAAACCTACTATCTAAAACCAAGGTATATCTTAGGTTTATTTCCATAACATTTTCACTTCATTATGAACTTCCATGATTTAGGAAATAAAGTGCTTTAACTTAGCTTCTCTTTTACACATCTTTCATACAAATATCCTGTCTTTCAAAGCTCTTTCCAATCATATATATACTAACATTATTTTTCGAAGTTTCTTTTTTAACTCTATCCTCTCTAAACTATACTCCTTCTTTACAGGTATTACGCCCTAATATATGGTAATATACACTCTTTTAAACACTAACTAAGGCATAATACAAACAATTACTCCTAAATCTAGTCTAATAGCATGATTGGCAAAGCTTCTAAAATCAGCTTATTTTAAAAAGTGATTTTCAAAAAAAGTTCTTTTTGTGTGAAACAGTTTGTGTTTGGCTAGCCTGTTTGGCCAAGCTTCTCCAATCTTAGGAGCACTTGTTTTCAAAAAATGTGATTTTTTTTCAAAGTTGAAGTATTTGGCCAAACTTTTAGAAGAAAAGAAAAAGTGCTTATGAAGAGAAGCAGAAGGAGTTTTGGAGAAGCAGAAAAAAGTAGCTTCTCTCCAAAAGCACTTTTGAGCAAAAAAATACTTAGAAGCAATTTTTAAAAGCTTGACCAAACAATAATTGCTGCTCAGAAGTGCTTTTCAAATTAATTAACCAAATACAAATTGTTTCTTACCAAAAATACTTTTAAGAAAAAAAATACTTCTCAAAATAAGCTAATTTTTGCAGCTTTACCAAACAGGCTATAAGTCCTATGGAGCTACCTCAGGTAAATTTTAAGGGGTGCCTAACACCTTCCTCGTAGAAGAATAAGAACCCTTACCCATAATCTTACTGGTTAGCAGACTAACAAAGAATATGACCTTTAGTAATTAAATAGGTACCCTAGTATATCTTTAAATATTAGGTGGTGATTCTCTTTCTTCAACAACAGAGAAGCCACAAGTTGAATTTTGTTTTAACTAGTGCAAGATAGAGTGCAACACCTAGTTGGAGTCAAATCTAAGGATTAGGTTTGAAAGCATGTGTTGCACTTTTTTTTCCTTGGACCAATTTTTTCCCGAATAGGATTTTACGGCAAGGTTTTTAATGAGGCAACAGTTAACGTGCTACCCTAGTTGTGAAGAACAGTCTAAGACCGAGGACTACATATTGTCCGTATCAGATCAATAGTATTCGAGCCCTCGAAATTCAGTCTCGAATACTAGGGGGTCATCACACTCTAAGTCAAGAACCGAAGTCGTAAGTTAGAAAAATTAGAAGGCATTCTTATTAAATATTTAAATCCAAGGCTTGAATATTAGGATTAATTATAAGGGTGAAATGGTCAAATGAACCGTGCCTACATAGATAGTTCTCACCATGGTAGATAGCATTTGTACCGTTGAGTATTTGCATGACATTCAAAGTAATAAAAGAAATTTTCTTCTATGTTTCATTGGTTCATATTTGCATAAGCAATATTATCGTTAAAATTACTTAGAACGAATGTTGGGTTCAAAACCCTTAAGCCAATGGGCCTCCCCGAACCGGGGATTGCTACCTGACGATAAGATCAGAAAATTCGGGATACTAAATCCCAGAGGCACCGAGCCTACTAGGTAGGGCCAAACACGAAAGGCCACATACAACTTGAACGACTCAAAGATATTTGAGTGCGTACTTAAAAAGTAAGGTCCTTACATATTTTTAATACACAAAAAAACTATTTCAGACCTGGTCAAGTTACTAGGTATCGAATTACGGCCATGAAAAGAGCCATATTTGGCAAAGAATAATTGTGTCTGTTTAAAACGTTCAAAAATCTTTAACAAAGACTTTGTTTTTTATCGGGTCCACCAAAGTCAAAGCGATTTGGAGTTATTACTTAATTCAGTCCTCATTCGGGCTTTGGGGGAACGAACAATTTTACTGATGTCGAATTCTACGCTAAGGCATCAACAGCATATTATAAGTCTTAGACGTAAGAAAATACAGAAAAGTAAAAGACATAGTGCATAGCCGAAGAAATATTTTTTATATACATATATACCAAAAGGTATTTAAAAGGCAATATGAAACATCCCCAAAATACAAAACAGCTACAAGAAAAAAATAAAAAATAAACTAAGGCATTTCCCGCCTAGTCTTCATCGGAGCCCGACTTGCTTTGGCCTCGGCTACAAGCCTCTTCATCTCTTCAATCTCAGCCGCTAGGTCAATCCCCCCATCATGGATCTCCTCAGGGGTCTCTCTCCAGGATAATCATGAACTTCAGAGGCCTCGTCCGAAGCCGCCTCAAATTTGAACATCAGCACGATGTATTCTTGGCTGAGAGAATCTTGTTTAAGGGCCGAGTCGAGTTCTGTCCGGAGCTCTTCATTTAGCCGAGCCCATTTGTCAGTTTTTTTCCTCATCACCCAGAGCTGTACTTTGGTCAATGTCAAATCCGCTTTAGTGGCATCCCTTTCCGAGTCCAGGAGATCCATTTCACTCATTAACTCCTCGGCTGAGGCTTTGACCTCGTCCATCTAGGCATTAAGCTAGTCGATCAGGTCTATCTTCTCTTGGGCCTGTGAAGTTACGGCGTTAGCATTTGCGCTTAACCTCTCGTTATTAATATCAAACACTCTTACCTTTTCAACCAGTAGGGTGTGTTCCCATTTCACCTTCGAGGCCTTCTTTTGAGCTTTTTCCAGCTCATCTTGAAGGACAAGAGTGGTCCCTAAGGAATTCATCTATTTGCTCACAAAGAGCTTTGTACATGTGTTTTTGGACCCGCTCTTTAAGATCTAATTCAAGGTGACTCACCTCCATTCGAGACTGGTGGAAGCGCTCATGATGAAGCACCGAGGCCTGAAGCATAAAAAGGTAAAATCATTAAAATCCACTAAGGCAAAATAAACTCTTTAAAGATATAAGGAGAAGAAAATATACCCTGTTCAGCGCCTCCTATGCCTCGTTGAAGAGGCTTGGTGTGTCCACCTCGTTTATCTTTACTTGGTCCTTTTCGGTTACTAAGGAACAAAGATAGCTCTCCACATCGATCGACCCGGATAACATCTTAGTATCTGCTGGTAGTGTAAAAATGGTTGTCTTCTTCCGGTCAAGGTTCACACTCGGGGCGAGGAACTGCTTCACAAGCTTTGGGCTCGAACTCGAACCGCCTGACCCCGGAGGCACATCCCTTTTTGGGATCTCCAAATGGCCAAAACCGAAGTAGTCTTCCAGCACGCCGACCCCGGCGGCACATCCCTGCTCAGGACTATGTGGCCTCTCATATGCCTCCCACCAAGTGAAGGCAGCTCCAGAAAACTGAAAAGTTGTAAAAGCGATCCCGATGGCCTCTAGAATACCCATTGTACATAGAATCCTCTGACACTAGTCCAAGAAACCATGGACATCCTCGCCCTCTACACCACTTAAAGTCGGAGGCTAAAGTCTACCAAACCTCTCCAACTTGTGTTGCTCGTCCTCTGGCATGGTAGGAGCTACATAGTCCTGAGCGGCTGCAACTGGCTGGGCTAGATGTGCCCCCAGTGTTTGAAATCCCTGCACGACCTGCTTAGGTGTGCAAGCGACGGGAGTCTAAGTGCTTCCCCCGGCCTGAGAAGTAGCTGCGGCTATAGTAATTGAGACCGCCTGAGCTAGGCCAGTGCATACTGATAGAATCTGAGCTAAGGCCTCCTGAAGACCCGGAATCACAATGGGCACAGCTGGTGCCTGAGCTGGTGTTGCTGGAGTGTCCACAACTGGGACCTGATCCTGAACTGGGGCGGCTGATGGATTTGCATGTGCTGCCCTAGCTGTTGTGCGGGCCACACCCTTGCCCCTACCGCGTCCTCGGCCTCTAGTGGCCACAACGGGTGATACTGGTGGTCGTCCATCCTGACCGGTAGCGCGTGTCCTCACCATCTATGAGAGAATAGAATACAGAAGTTTAGTACTCGGATCAACAGATTCGCACGACAAGAATTTCAAGAATATGAAGTTTTTCCTAAAGGTTCTGCAGCCTCCCGAGGATAAATACAGATGTCTCCGTACCGATCCGCAAGACTCTACTAAAACTGCTCATGACTCATGAGACTTATGTAACCTAGGCTCTGATACCAATTTGTCATGACGCTAAACCTAGACCCGGTAGTGATGACGCCTCTCGTGAAGACAAGGCCAGCCGACACAACACCCAATTCATTATAAACATTTAAAATAGCACAATTTATGTCGTTCACTTCATTAAATCCCAAAAGAAACAGTTAAACAATACAACTTGCGGAACTAACATAGCCCGCCATCGGGGTGTCCCAAGTCATGAGCATCTAACACAAGTCTAAGAGTATGAAAGAGTTTATACAGTCTATTATATAAATAGAACAAGGGAAGTAAAATATGAGGGAGAAATACTGGGCTGCGAACGCCGAGCAGCTACTTAGTGGACTCCAAATGGCCTGCTGGGAGCAATCAACCCTCAGTGGCAGGACCTGGAGCTCCTGAATCTGCACACAGGGTGCAGGGAGTAAAGTGAGTACCCCAACTCAGAGAGTAATAACAATAAATGAATACTGAGTGATAAGAAATCACGCAAAACACACCACATGCTATAAGAGGCAGTGTAAAACCAACAAAACGCAATAAAATAGTGAAATCTTGTAAAACCCCTTAGTTTAGTATAAGCTTCTTTAAAACACCTTTTTAACAGTTAAACAAGTAAATGAAAGGCAGCTAGAAAAGATAAACACATAAAATCCGCCCCTCGGGCACAATGTCAACAGAATCAGCCCCTTGGGTAATAACATGGAACAACCTCAGCCCCTCGGGCTATATCACATATCTCACTGGGTACCCGCACTTACTGGGGGTGTACAGACTGAGGGGCCCCTTACGGCCCAAGCGCAATATCAAGCCATCTCGTGGCATAATCAATAGGCTCTCGACCTCATATCAAGCCACCTTGTGGCGTACAACTCAGGCCCTCGACCTCATAATCATAATTTGTACAACATTGTTGCGGCGTGCAAGCCCGATCCTATAATAATCCTCACAACACAGGCCCTCGGCCCTACTCAGTCAGAAATCTCTAAAAACCACTCGGGCACAGTAAAATATGATGCTCAGCCCCAAATATCATTTAAAGTATTAAAACAGAGTAAACATGCCTGAGTTATGAAAATAATGTAATATAGCATGACTGCGTGCAGATATAAATCAAAACAGTGAGGAAATAGTAGTAAAAATTTCCTAAGGGTCCAAATAGTTGGCACGAGGCCCAAATATGGCATCCATCCCAAGACATGATGATAGCAAACAGCTTTCAATCAAATACGCAGTAAAATAGTCATTCGGGATGTTCTAAGTCATAATCCCCAACGGTGCACGATCCCACGCTCGTCATCTAGCTTGTGCGTCACCTCAATATAACACAACGATGTGAAATTCGGAGTTTATACCCTCAGGACAACATTTACAATCATTACTCACCTCTATCTGGTCCAAACTCTAGTTCGCGATGCCTTTGCCTCTCGAATCGGCCTTCGGATGCTCCAAATCTAACCAAAATCAGTGGGAAACCATCCAAATATGCAAAGGGAACAAAGCCCACTAGAAAGAAATCAAATTACAACACCAATCCCGAAATCGGCCGAACCCGGCCCCAGAGCCCACGTCTCGGATTCCAATAAAAATTACATTAATAGACTCTTTATCACTTCGCGAGTTCATTCATATCAAAATCACCAAAATCCAACCACAAATGATATCCCAAATTTTAGGTCTCCAATTACAAGCCCTAGTTCTTCAATATTTAGGCTTAAATTCAACAATTTCCATGATTAATTAGGTAGAAATCACACTAGGATCGAGTATTAAGTCCATAAATCTTACCTTCAAGTGTTCCCGCTTGATTCCCTCTTCAATCCCTTCAAAAAGCTTCAAAATCGCCAAAAATGGAGGAACTTAGGTTCCAAATCGCGGAAATGGGTCTTTTAAACATTCTGCCCCAAACATTTCAATCCTTCTTCGCGAACGCGGTCAAAGGCTCGCATTCACGAAGCACAACCTGACGTGGACCACATTTTCCTTCTTCGCGAACGCGTCTCCCCTCTCGCGAAGGCTCGGCTCGGCTCCCCCCTCACGAATGCGTAGCTCAATGACTCCAGCCCTTCACGAACACTGGACCTCCCTCGCGAACGCGAAGGCCAAATCTTCGGCCTCACATGCTAACCCTTCACAAACGTGAGGGCCCACTCATGAACGCGAAGGCCAACTGGTCTGCAACATACATAGTAGTTTTCTGCAATTTTCTACAACTTCAAATGATCCGTTTAACCACCCGAAACTTACCCGAGGCCCTCGGGACCTCAACCAAATATGCCAACATATCCCATAACATCATTCAAACTTCTTCCAACCTTCGAAACGCTCAAAACAACATCAAAACACCAAATTCGTATTGGATTCAAGCCTAAGAATTCCAAAATCTTCTAAATTTCGCTTTCGATCAAAAAGTCCATCAAACCACGTCCGAATGACCTGAAATTTTGCACAGACATCCCAAATGACACAACGGACCTACTGCAACTCCCAGAATTCCATTCCGACCCTTATATAAAAATCTCACCTATCAATCGAAAAATGCCAAAATTCCAATTTCGCCAATTCAAGCCTAAATCTACTCCGGACCTCCAAAACACATTCCGATCACGCTCCTAAGTCCCAAATCACCTCCCAAAGCTATCCAAACCAAAGGAACTCACATCCGAGACCTTTAGCACATAAGTCAATATCCAGTTGACTTTTCCAACTTAAGCTTACTCAAAAGAGACTAAGTGTCTCAAACCTTACCAAAACCTTTCCGAACCCGAGCCAACCAACCCGATAACACAGAATACCGCTGAACAAGGCAATAAGAAGTAGAAATGGGGGAAATGGAGCGATAACTCATGAAACGACCGGTCGGGTCGTTACATCCTCCCCCTCTTAAACAAACGTTCGTCCTCGAACGAGTCAAGAAATATACCTGAAGTCTCAAACATGTGAGAATATCTGCTCTGCATCTCCCGCTCGGTTTCCCAGGTAGCCTCCTCCATAGGCCAACGTCTCCACTGTACTTTCACTGAAGCTATATCCTTTGATCTCATCTTTCGAACCTGACATTCTAAATAGCTACTAGCTCCACATCATAAGTGAAATCATCATCTAACTGAACCATTCTGAAGTCCAAAACACGAGACGTATCCCCAATATACTTCCGGATCATAGAAACATGAAATACCGGATGCACACTTCACAAGCTGGGTGGTAAATCAAGCTCATAAGCCATCTCCCCAATCCTCCGAAGCACCTCAAAAGGCCCAATGAACCGAGGACTCAATTTACCCTTCTTCCCAAATCTTATAACACCCTTCATGGGTGAAACCTTCAATAGAACCTTCTCACCAACCATGTAGGACACATCCCGAACCTTCCTGTCAGCATAGCTCTTTTGTCTCGACTGCACTGTACGAAGCCTTTCTTGAATTACCTTCACCTTTTCTAAAGCATCATGCACCAAGTCTGTCCCCAATAGCCTAGCCTCACCCGGCTCAAACTAACCAACTGGAGATCTACACTGCCTCCCATACAAAACCTCATATGGAGCCATCTGAATACTCGACTGGTAGATGTTGTTATAAGCAAACTCTACAAGCGGTAGAAACGGATCCCATGACCCTCCGAAATCGATGACACAAGCATGCAACATGTCCTTCAATATCTGAATAGTGCGCTCGGACAACCCGTATGTCTGAGGGTGAAAAACTATGCTCAACTCCACCTGAGTACCCAACTCTCGCTGCACAGACCTCCAAAACTGTGAAGTAAACTGAGTGCCCCTATCTGAAATGATAGAAACTAGGACACCATGCAAACGAACAATCTCTCGGATATAGATCTCTGTCAACTGCTCTGAAGAATAGGTAGTACACACAGGAATGAAGTGCGCGGACTTGATCAGCCGATCCACAATCACCCAAATAGCGTCGACTTCTTCAAAGTCCATGGGAGCCCAACTACAAAGTCTATGGTGATTCGCTGCCACTTCCACTCTGGAATATCCATCCACTGAAGCAAGCCACCTGATCTCTGATGCTTATATTTCACCTGCTGACAATTGAGACACCGAGCTACAAATCCCACAATGTCCTTCTTCATTCTCCTTCACCAATAATGCTGTCTCAGATCCTGATATAACTTCGCGGCACCCGGATGAATGGAATACCGCGAGATATGGGCCTCCTCTAAAATCAACTCCCGAAGCCTATCTACATTGGGCACACATATCCGGCCCTGCATCCTCAGCACCCCATTATCACCGATAGTTACATCTATTGCATCATCATGCTGAACTTTTTCCTTAAGGACAAGCAAATGAGGATCATCCTACTGGCGCTCTCTGATGTGATCATATAAGAAAGACCGAGAAATCACACAAGCCATTACCCGATTAGGCTCCGAAATATCTAACCTCACGAACCGATTGGCCAAGTCCTGAACATCAACTACAAAAGGTCTCTCCCCAACTGGAATATATGCCAAACTCCCCATACTCACCACCTTCCTACACAAGGCATCGGCCACAACATTGGCCTTCCTCGGATGGTACAATATAGTAATATCATAATCCTTTAGCAGCTCCAACCATCTCCGTTGCATCAAATTGACATCCTTCTGCTTGAACAAGTGTTGGAGGCTATGATGATCATAAACACCTCACAATACACACCATACAAATTATGCCTCTAAATCTTCAACACGTGAACAATGGCAGCCAAATCCAAATCATGAACAGGGTAGTTCTTCTCATAGGGCTTCAACTAGTGAGAAGCATAAGCAATAACTCTACCCTCCTGCATCAACACACACCCAATACCAACTCTTGAAGCATTACAATACACAGTATATGAACCTGAAGCTAATGGCAAAACTAATACCGGAGCTATGGTCAAGGCAGTCTTGAGCTTCTAAAAGCTCTCCTCACACTCATCCGACCACCTGAATAGAGCACCCTTTTGAGTCAACTTGGTCAAGGGCGATCCGATAGATGAGAATCCTTGAACAAACCGGCGGTAAATAACCCACCAAACCAAGAAAGTTGCGAATCTCTATGGTTGAGGATGGTCTAAGCCAACTCTGAACCGCCTCTATCTTCTTCGGATCAACCTGAATACCCTCACTGGACACTACGTGCCCCAAGAAAGCCACTGAACTGAGCCAAAACTCACACTTGGAGAACTTTGCATAAAGTTTCTCCTCCCTCAATCTCTGCAACACAACTCTCAAATGCTCCGCGTGCTTCTCCTGACTACGCGAGTATACCAGAATATCATCAATGAAGACTATGATAAACGAGTCGAGATAAGGTCGGAACACGATGTTCATCAAATGCATGAATGTTGCTGGGGCGTTGGTCAGCCCAAAAGACATCACCAAGAACTCGTAATGACCATATCGGGTCTTGAAAGCTATCTTAAGAATAACTGAGTCCCTGATATTTAACTGGTGATAACCTAAATGGAGATCAATCTTGGAGAACACCCTCGCTCCCAGAAGTTGGTCGAATAAATCATCAATGTGAGGCAAAGAATACTTGTTCTTAACTGTTACTTTGTTCAACTGCCTATAATCAATGCACATCCTCATAGTGCCATCCTTCTTCTTCACAAATAGAACCGGCACACCCCAAGACGACACGCTAGGCCAAATGAACCCCTTATCAAGGAGTTCCTAAAGCTGCTCCTTCAACTCCGCTGGTGCAATACGATACGGTGGAATAGAAATGGGCTTAGTTCCCGGCACTAGATTAATACCAAAATCAATATCCTTGTCCGATGGCATGCCCGACCGGTCTACAGGAAACACATCGAGAAAATCCCTCACAACAGGAACAAAATCAATTCTAGGAGTCTCTGCAACGACATCCCTCACAAGGGCTAGATACAAAAGACAAGCCTTCCTAACCATACGCTGGGCCTTCAAGAATGAACTACCCTACTGGGAACATAATCAGTCGAACCTCGCCACTCAATCCGTGGCACACCCGGCATAGCCAATGTCACTGTCTTAGCGTGACAGTCTAATATAGCACGACACGGAGATAGCCAATCCATGCCCAATATAACATCAAAATCCAACATATATAACAACAAAAGATCCACTCGGGTCTCCATACCCCCAATAGTCACCACACATGACCGGTACACATGGTCTACAACAACAGTATCTCCCACCGGAGTAGACACACGAACAGATGTAACAAGAGACTCATGGGGCATATCCAAATAATGAGCAAAGTATTTACAATCGGGTCTGAAGCATTTCTGTGGCAGACTGAGACAATACTTGTGATCATGGCGTCTGAAGCAATAACATCGGGTCTAGCCGGAAGTGCATAGAAATGGTCCTGACCATCACTTGATTGACCTCCCCCTCTAGGGCAACCCCTAGCTGACTAACCTCCATCCCGAGCTGGCTGGGTGGGTAGTGGTGAAGTAACTAGCGCTGAAGCCAATGGCTGACTCCTCTGCTGAGATGAACCCACAAGATGAAGAGGACACTGCCTCCACATATGACCCATCTCCCCACACTCATAGCAACTCTCGGGTGCTGGAGACAGGGACTAAAGGGAACCACTAGCACCGGAATGACTAGCAGATGCACCTGGCATAGAAGAGTCCTGAACTGATGGAGCACGGGACGGACTCTGAGCTAGAAGGGCACTAAGTAATGACTGGCCCTGATGAGAACTGTGGGAACCATGATCCGATGATGCCCTATAATAACCTGGGCGAGCTGGATGAGCATGCCTGAATGGACGGCCTCTGCCGTGCAGAAATTGACCTCTCGAAAAAGCACCACCATAACTACGATCCTCGAGACCTCTGGCCTCCCTCTCATCTCGCTCCTGGCGACGAACTGACTCAATCTCACGGACAATGTCTACAACCTCCTCAAAAGTAGCACCAGACACCCTCTCCCTGGTTATGAGAATGCGAAGTTGATATGTGAGGCCATCAACAAACCTCTTAATCCTCTCTCTATCTGTCGGAACCAACCAAATAGCATGATGAGCCAACTCTGAGAACATCATCCCATACTACGTCATAGTCATCTCTCCCTGATGCAACCACTCGAACTGCCTGCGCAGCTCCTCTCTTCGAGACTGCGACACATACTTCTCCAAAAAGAGAACAGAGAACTCTTGCCAGGTAAGGGGTGTTGCACCAACAGGCCTACGCCTCTCATATGCCTCCCACCAAATGAAGACGGCTCCAGAAAACTGAAAAGTAGTGAAAGCCACCCCGCTGGTCTCTAGAATACCCGTTGTACGAAAAATCTTCTAACACTTGTCCAAGAAACCCTGGGCATCCTCACCCTCTGCACCACTGAAAGTCGGAGGCTGAAGTCTACAAAACCTCTAACTTACATTGCTCGTCCTCTAGCATGGCAGGAGCTATATAATCCTGAGCAGTTGCAACAGGCTGGGCTGGATATGCCCCCGGTGTCTGAAGTCCATGCACGACCTGCTCATGTGTGCGAGCGGCGGGAGTCTGAGTGTCTCCCCCCGCCTGAGAAGTAACGACGACTGTAGTAACTAAGACCGCCTGAGCTAGGCTAGTGCATACTGATAGAATCTGAGCTAGGGCCTCCTGAAGGCCCGAAATCACAATGGGCGCAGCTGGTGCCAAAGTTGGTACTGCTGGAGCATCCACAACTGGGACCTGATCTTGAACTGGGGCGGCTGGTGGATTTGTAGGTGTTGCCCTAGCTATTGTGCGGGCTACATCTCTGCCCCTACCGTGACAACAACCACGTCCTTGGCCTCTAGTGGCCATAACTGGTGGTACCGGTGATCGTCCATCCTGACTGGTAGCGCGTGTCCTCACCATCTGTGAGAGAATAGAATACATAAGTTTAGCACTCGGATCAACAGATTCGCATAACAAGAATTTCAAGAATATAAAGTTTTTCCTAAAGGTTCTGCAGCCTCCCGAGGATAAATACAGATGTCTCCATACCAATCCGTGAGACTCTACTAAACCTGCTCATGACTCGTGAGACCTATATAACCTAGGCTCTGATACCAACTTGTCACGACCCTAAACCCAGACACGGTTGTGATGGCGCCTCTCGTGAAAATACAGGCGACACAACATCCAATTCATTTTAAAAATTTAAAATAGCACAATTTAAGTCATTAACATGATTAAATCCCAAAAAAAATAGTGAAATAGTACAACATGCAAAACTAACACAGCCCGACATCAGGGTGTCACCAGTCATGAGCATCTAATACAAGTCTAAGAGTATGAAAGAGTTTATACAATCTATTACATAACTAGAACAAGGGAAGTAAAATAGGAGGGAGAAACACTAGGCTACGAACGCCGAGCGGTTACCTAGTGGACTCCAAATGGCCTGCTGGGAGCAATCAACCCTCAGTGGCAGGACCTGAAGCTCCTGAATCTGCACACAGGATGTAAGGAGTAAAGTGTGTACTCCAACTCAGTGAGTAATAACAATAAATGAAGACTGAGCGATAAGAAATCACGTAAAACACAACAACAGGCTATAAGAAGTAATGTAAAACCAACAAAACGCAATAAAACAGTGAAATCTCGTAAAACCCCTTAGTTCAGTATAAGTTTCTTTAAAACACATTTTTAATAGTTAAACAAGTAAATGAAAAGCAGCTAGAAAAGATAAACACATAAAATCTGCCACTCGGGCACAATGTCAATAGAATCAGCCCCTCGGGCAATAACATGGAACAACCTCAGTCTCTCGGGCTATATCACATATCTCACTGGGTACTTACTGGGGGTGTACAGACACGAGAAGGGGCCCCTTATGGCCCAAGCGCAATATCAAGCCCCCTCGTGGCATAATCAATAGGCTCTCGGCCTCGTATCAAGCCACCTTGTGGCGTACAACTCAGGCCCTCAGCCTTATAATCATAATCAGTACAACACTACTGCGGCGTGCAGCCCGATGCCATAATAATCCTCACAACACAAGCCCTCGGCCCTACTCAGTTAGAAATCTCTAAAAGCCACTCGGGCACAGTAAAATATGATGTTCAGCCCAAAATATCATTTAAAGTATTAAAACAGAGTAAACATGGTTGAGTTATGATAACAGTATAATATAGCATGAGTTAGTACAGATATAAAATCAAAACAGTAAGGAAATAGTAGTAAAAATCACCTAAGGGTCCAAATAGTTGGCACGAGGCCCGAATATGGCATTCAGCCCAAGACATGATGATAGCAAATAGTTTTCAATCAAATACGCAGTAAAACGGTCATTCGAGATGGACTAAGTCACAATCCCCAATGGTGCACGACCCCACGCTCGTCATCTAGCGTGTGTGTCACATTAATATAGCACAACGATGTGAAATCCGGGATTTCATACCCTCAGGACAATATTTACAATCATTACTCACCTCTATCCGGTCCAAACTCTAGTCTGCGATGCCTTTGCCTCTCGAATCGGCCTCCGGATGCTCCAAATCTAACCAAAATCAGTGCGAAACCATCCAAATATGCAAAGGGAACAAAGCCCACTGGAAAGAAAAAAATTACAACACCAATCCCGAAATCGACCGAACCCGACCCCCAAGCCCACGTCTCGGATTCCAATAAGAATTACATTAATAGACTATTTATCTCTCTGCGAGTTCATTCATATCAAAATCACAAAAATCTAACCACAAATGATATCCCTAATTTTAGGTCTCCAATTACAAGCCCTAGTTCTTCAATATTTAGGCTTAAATTCAACAACTTCCATGATTAATTAGGTAGAAATCACACTAGGATCGAGTATTAAGTCCATAAATCTTACCTCCAAGTGTTCCCCCTTGATTCCCTCTTCAATCCCCTTCAAAAAGCTTCAAAATCACCCAAAAATTGAGGAACTTAGGTTCCAAATCGCAGAAATAGCTCTTTTAAACATTTTTCCCAGACATTTCAATCCTTCTTCACGAACACGGTCGAAGCCTCGCGTTCGCGAAGCACAACCTGACGTTGACCACATTTTCCTTCTTAGTGAACGCGTCTTCCCTCTTGCGAACGCGGAGGTCGGCTCCCCTCTCGTGAACGCGTAGCTCAATGACCCCAGCCCTTCGCGAACGTGGGACCTCCCTCGCGAACGCGAAGGCTAAATCTTCAGCCTCACATGCTAACCCTTCGCGAACGCGAAGGCCAACTGGTCTGCCAACATATCCCATAATGATTCGTTTAACCACCCAAAACTCACCCTCGGCCCTCGGGACCTCAACCAAATATGCCAACATATCCCATAACATCATTCAAACTTGTTCCAACCTTCGGGACGCTCAAAACAACATCAAAATACCAAATTTGCATCGGATTCAAGCCTAAGAATTCCAAAATCATCTAAATTCCGCTTTCAATCAAAAAGTCTATCAAACCACGTCTGAATGACCTAAAATTTTGCACATACATCCCAAATGACACAGCAGACCTACTGCAACTCCCGGAATTCCACTTCGACCCCTATATCAAAATCTCACCTATCAACAGGAAAATGCCAAAATTCCAATTTCGCCAATTCAAGCCTAAATCTACTCCGGACCTCCAAAACACATTCTGATCACGCTCCTAAGTCCCAAATCACCTCCTGAAGCTCTCCGAACCATAAGAACCCACATCCGAGCCCTTTAACACATAAGTCAATATCCGGTTGACTTTTCCAACTTAAGCTTACTCAAAAGAGACTAAGTATCTCAAACCTTACCAAAACTTTTCCGAACCCGAGCCAACCAACCCGATAACACAGAATACCGTTGAACAAGGCAATAAGAAGTAGAAATGGGGGAAACAGAGCGGTAACATATGAAACGACCGGCCGAGTCATTATAGGGGAAGTGGCCATAGGTTCTTCTTTAGGCTCCCAAGCTGAAGAGGGTTCAGCTTTACGGTCATCCCCCTCTGGTACTGCCAGCTCTTGGGTACCGTCGGCCAGCTCGTGGGAGAAAAACTCCATGTAATCATCCTCAGGGCAGTCCCGGAGTTGGTAGAGAAAATTAGGGTCCGGGGCCCTTCCATGAGTGCTTTTCTTAGTACTCTTTCTGACCCAGACCACGATCCTCTTCTTCTTGGCATCGGCGGGAGTATTTGAGGAGTCAAAGGACCTTTTCTTCTATCTTGTTTTCTCCTCCTTATTTGCATCAACCTCGGTAGTAGGTTGTATCGAAGCAGAGGGCTTTTCAGATGGGGACGAGAGCACAACCTCGACAATTTCCTAAAGTTCGGTGGTCTTGGGCAAATGTGTAAAAAAAGGGACTTAGTCAAAATGATGATAAAATAAAGATGACTTAGAGGAAAATTCAACTAGGAGAAAAAGGACACTCACCATGGGAATGAGCTTCCCATTTGCCACCGAAATGTTTGCGCCACTTGTGTTCGGAATATGTAAGTTGCTTGCAGATGCCCTCGACCCATTCCTTAAAGCAAGGAACTACATTAGGGACTCGGGCGACAATTGAATATCAGAAAAAGTGAGCATTGGGAAAAGAGAGATAGATTCAAAGGAATGGTAATTTAAAAGGAAAAGAACTTGCGTTTTGAGTTCCACTATAGACAGGTAATTTTTAACCCGCCACGTCTTCAAGCTATATTAGCAGTTTCGCATATTTTATATATTTATTTGAGTTATTTGAATTTTTCTAGGATTTTAATATACTATTTTTATTGTTATTTAGTATTTAAAAAAAATTGAAAACCCAACAATAGTTTCATGTCTATTTAATTTAAGGTTAATTAGTACTTAATGTAGTAATAGTATTTTCACCTATTTTTATTTTTATATAATCTTGAAAAATATCAACAAATAGTTTTACAATATGATATTATTTATTTTAATTAATTAGAGTTAGTTATGTATTTTTATAATATAAATTTTACATTATTTATAGAAAAAGAATTAAGATTTTGGCCAAAATTTAGCCCAATTCGGACCTTAGCCCATAATCCGAAGCCCAATAACCTTAGACCCATCAGATTAGAAGAAACCCTAATAACACTCATCTCCTCCACACCTTAAGCGCACACAGCAGACCCTCACCAAAGAAGACCCCTCTTCTTCTTCTTCACATCCCTATACCATCAGCCGTTTCCTTCCCCTCTTTTAAGGAGCCATTTTTTAGCTCCACCAAGAAGAGCAGCCGAAGACTCCTTGAACTCGAATTCCAGCAGCACCCATCCTTTCTACTCCCCTTCTCCATTTCCTAACAACAGTAATGATCAAATTGGGGGTGGGAAATCTGACTTGAAAAAACAGAAAGCAAAAAAGGAAAAAGATGAGAAATCTGGAAAGGAAGAAGGGACGACCTAGAGCAAAAAAGAAGCAGCAATGCCTCCTCCATCTTCAATAGCAGCACCCCGAGAACGACTCGAAAACCACCCATAAAGAACCTTTAAACCTCCATATAACAGTCTTTTTAATACTAGAAGTTACCACCCAAACCTAGTCCAAGCAACGGGTTTTTTAGTCGAGGTCGCCGGTGAGTTTCGATGCTCCGTCTAACGTCTTGTACCTGGTCAGAAATAAAGGCTCATTTTTCTGTTTTGGAAAACTAAGTCGGTGTGAAGGTTCCCTTTCTTCCTCTTGTCATTATTTAATTTATATTACTTTGGAATATTTGATTTTTCCATAATATGTTGTTGTTGCCATTTGTTTTGGTTAATTTAAATATCCATTTGGATCATACTGTTTTAATGAATATTGTAGATATGATTAATTATTATAATGCGGAGTGGGTATGGCATGTTTGGATTCAGTGAAAATAGTACGCCAAATGGCTTACTATTAACTATAAATGCAAATTCCAGATTCATTTGAATGTAGAGTGTTTAGAATAGATCTAATTTTGTTCTAGATTGCGGGCATATAATTGTAAGCAAGAAAATATATTGAAAACTTTATTAGGTAGTCTAAGCCATAAAATAATGGGATTGCGTTACCCTTAAATTAAACAAAAGACTTATAGAAGATTTAGAGTACGTAATCTTGATTATATTTTGGCTTTCATTCTACTAAATCTAAAATATGTTATCCAAGAATTTCCTCTTCTTTTAAAAGATATATTAGAATTGTTCACAACTTTTATTCTATCTCGTGATTACATAATTTCCCCCACAGTCATTCTATCCATAATCTGTAGCTTCATATTGATTACTAAATTAGGGAAAGAATAATTCTTAATTCGTTAAATGCTTTAAGCGCACTCCTAAGCAAATCAAATCATCGTAATTATGTACATGTCCACGTGACACGATTACGACTTCTAAAATGAATATTTGTAGAAATGCTCTTAGGCGCGCATTTAATGCATTATCGTGATTGTGTACACGTTCGCGTGACATAATTATGATTTTTTCAAAATAAATCAAGGTATGAGTTCGCGCAACTTTGGCCAAACTTTCTTAATATTAACAAAGCGTGATTAATTGTGTACACGTACACGTGACATGATTCTTGATGTGCCGAACGAAATGAGTACACGTACTCGTGACTCGTTTCAGGTTAGTTTATTAATTTAAAGCGGTAAAAAGAAAAATGTGCATAGGTTCTGAAATACGAAATACAAATAATTTAATAAGCCATTTATATGATTAAAGCGACCGTGCTAAAATCACAAAATCCGAGAATGTCTAACACCTTCTCCCGGGTTAGCAAAATTCCTTACCCGGTCTTCTGTGTTCGCAGACCATAAATAAGAGTCAAACTTTGCTCGATTTGGGATTTGAAATAACCCGGTAACTTGGGACACCATAAATTATCCCAAGTGGTGACTCAAAATTTAAATAAATAATCTCATTTCGATTATTATCACTTTAATTGAAAAAACCCCCTTATGTCCCCTTTCGGGAAAAAGGAGGTGTGACAGCTCTGGCGACTCTGCTGGGGATAAGAACCCAGAATCTCTGGTTTAGAGTTCAAGAATTCGAGCTTGTTATTGTGATTCTTATTTGGCTTTATTAATTATTGATATTATTGTGTTTTGTGGGCCTAATGTGCTAATTGCCGCTTATTTACCACTTTGATATTATTTGAACTGTATTAAAGTGTTTTCTTACGCCCCCTTCTAAGTCTTCTAAAAACATGGTGCACACGTTCACGTGGCCCGCTTTTCTGTTAGAGGTCATACCAAATAGAACGAGGATAGATCAGCCACTAGGCCGGGTAGACTTTCATGTTCCCGTCGCTCCCACCTCGGCTCAAATTATCCGCTTGGTAAGTCAGGTCTAGAACACATCCTCAGGTTTAAAACAAGAATAACATAGCCTCATGCTGGATCCCTAGTAGCAATATTTGTTTGTATCACGTGCATTTGACTTTGGGGACTCAACACATGGGTTGGGTCAGTCTAGGACAGGTGTGCCCGAAATAAAAGACCATCCTGATGCATCTTACATGCTATTTATACATTTATTTGCATCGGCTTGTATGTTGACCGGCTAAGGAAAGAAAAACGACAAAAAAACCAAGAGTAAGGTAGGATAGAGAATTCACCCAATTCTGAAAACCCTGGTATTTAAAAAATGCCTCGAAACTCTGCCAAAATTTTTGAAAAAAAAAAGAGATAGGAAGAGAAAATTTATTTCAAAATGAAAATGAGTCAATGTCATTTTTTTCCAATTATGTCAAAACTGACCAAACTATGTAGGTCTAAGTCTCACCGGATGTGAGATACATAGGCAAACCACATCGGTTCTGGCCCATAATTTTCAAAAAAATTCAAAAATATTTTTCTTTACCTCCTTCCTTATAGAAGTCTTTCTTTGAGACCCCAATTTTAAAATCTAAAAATATTTTCTTTCTACTTTAAAAGCCTTTCTTTTGAAAATTTTCAAAAATAAAAGTCCAAAAATCCAAAAAAATATTTTCTTTCTTCTATAGAAATTTTTCTTTCGAAATTCCAAAAAAAAAGTCAAAATTCAAAAAAATATTTTCTTTCTTCTTTAGAAGTCTTTCTTTTCAAAAATTCTAAAAAAAAATAAAATCAAAATTCAAAAATATTTTCTTTCTTCTTTCTTCTTTATAAGTCTTTATTTTGGGAATTAAAAAATAATTTAAAATAAAAAAAAGAATAGTTTATTTACTTTATCCTGATCTTCCTGAACTACGAAAGATCTGGTTCATGTGGCGTCATGATACATAGGCAACCCACATCAAGTTCGATCGACCGTTTAAAAAATAAAAAAATGAAAAATGGAAAACGAATAAAAAATAATGATGATAGCAATAAGGACCGACTGAGTCCATTCTAACGTGTCTCTTGTTTCGAATTGTGAAGAATGTTTAAGGTGGTTGGTTTATGGTAAGCTGGTAACACAAGATCCAAGGGAAAAATGTCATTGACAACTGACATCGAAGCTAATGCAAATGCTCCAAAGACTCGGGGTTGGAGGGTTCAACAAGAGTCTACTGTGGTTGAGGAAATTATAATACTAAAATAGCAAATGACCGAAATGTGTCAAGTATGGGCCAATGGTCAAGGGCCGCCCTTTTCTATTCATGGTTTCCCAGAGTTCACACCCAACTCGACTACTACCACTCAGGTCTCATTGTCTAATCAATCCTATCCACTTGGGTTCAGTCTTTATCCTAATTGTACGACCACAGCTGGAACTTCTATTGTGCACTCCCAAAGTGCGCCATTGACAATCAATCAGACAACCACTACTGTTATGCCTGTCTTTATCATCCCATAGCTGACAGTGGTGCAGAGGAAAACTCATGAGTCACAAGAGCAGTACCACTCTCCAGAAGACCATTCGTATCTATTTGATCTTCCTGCAAAGGTTGAGAAGCATGTTCAAAAGACGGCATAGGAAGAAATAACTCAAAGAATGAAAAGCTTAGAACAACAATTGAAAAACATGCAAGGGTTGGCATGTCAGAAGAGCATTGCCTTCAAGGATCTATATATGTTCCCCGATATTCGTTTGCCACTTGGTTTCAAGACTCTGAAATTTGAAAAGAATGATGGACATGGAGACCCCATATCCCACCTAAAAAGGTATTGCAATCAACTAAGAGGTGCGGGAGGAAAGGAAGAATTATTGATGGCTTATTTTGGGGAAAGCCTTACGGGTGTAGCCTCTGAATGGTTTATGGATCAAGACACCTCTCACTGTCATGTTTGGGATGACATGGCCCAGGACTTTCTCAGATAGTTCCAATACAGCATCGATATCGCCCCAGACCGCAATTACCTTTCAAACCTGAAGAAGAAACCAACTGAAAGTTTCAGGGAATATGCCATTAAATGGAGAAAGCAAGCGGCTAGAGTTAAGCCACCCATGGATGATCACGAGCTAATCACTGTCTTCTTTCAGGTTCAAGAGCCAAATTATTTTCAAAACATGATGTCTGCAGTTGGCAAATCCTTTTTGGAGGCAATCAAAATGGGAGAAATAGTAGAAAATGGCCATAAGATAGGCAGAATTATAAGTCAAGCAGCTCTCAAAGCTGCAACGCAGGCTGTTCAAATTGAATCAGGTAATTTCAGTGACACGAATGAGAAGGATGAAGAAACTATAATGACAACAGGGCCGAGAAGAGGTCCCAGGAGAACATCTCGAATGTATGAGCAACCTCATCAAGTTTCCCATGACTTCCCTATGCACTGCTATCCACCTCAGAACCTACAATACTCTGTTGCTCCACCTCAGTATGTTGTCCAGCCACCAAGACACCCCAGAAGGCGAGCGCCAGCACCGCAAAATCACCACCAGCCTCCACAAAATTTTCAAGTGCCCTATAACCCACATCCAAGCCAGGGGTATGGAGGGGAACAAAAGTTTAAAGATAATTTTACACCAATAGGAGAGTCTTATGCAAGCTTGTTTGAGAAATTAAAGCATTATGACATGATTGCACCTATTCATCCAAATCATGTGGACCCACGTGCAAGAAGCTTTGACCCTTCTAAAAGATATGAGTACCATTCCAATGCCCAGGGGCATAATGTTGAAAGTTGCCAGGATTTGAAAAGAGAAATAGAAAGGATGATCTAGGAAAACCTGATTGTGATCCAAGACAGTGACACCCAAAATATCGCATAGAATCCTTTACCTGCACATGATGATGCACACTTTGTGGGGATGATGTGTGGTGACGTGGAGTATGAGAATCCTCTCGGGAACTTGTAGACTGAAGTTAATGAGTTTGGAATCGAAAAAGGCCATGGTGATTCTGATGAGCAAATTGGTAGCTAAATGTAAAGCTTTGCAATTGAAAAGTTATTCCCTCCTCACTAGGAAGGAATCTTGGTAGCTTATTTTGATGTTTTTTCTACTATCTGGGTTATTTCAGGGTTGTGATCCAAATTTTATTTGTTTTATTGAGTCAAACCCTTCTATCCATGTATTCTGTTTGTTTGGGTCTTATCCGTTTGTTCTGTTGTTATTTTCATTATTCGGGTTATTTTAGGGTTGTAACTCAGATTTTAGGGTTGTTTGTCTTGTTGTTTACTCAATGAAATATAGTTTGTCTTTTTGTGTCCTTCCATGCTTAGTTCTTTTACCGCTAGTTCTAGTGACATGGCATGCATGCGGAATTTTTGGCCAGATCTTAGAAAATTGATTTAATCTTGAATTAGATAACCGAGGAAAAGACATTTTTAAAGAAGAATCAATTGAAGTTTGTTGGAAGTTTGACATTAAGGGATGTAAGGTGTCTTTCATCCACGACACACCAAGAAGATAGGCATGTTCATTAATGTTGTGATCACAAAAAGATACTATGTTTGGTAATCTCGAGGCCGGGAGGCCCTTTTTTTGTTATCCAAACACTTTATACCCTTCTATCCTTTTTGAGCTTGTATTAGTTTCTTCGACCACCCTCTTTTGAAATCATGTTAAGAGTCAAAAGTCCAAAAAAAATGAAAATAAAAAGAAAAAAAAAGTCCATGCGAGTAAAAACTGGGGCGACTTTTAGAAAGTTCAAATGAAAAAAGAGAGAAGAAAATAGTAGTGGAAGGTCCATGCCCTTAAAAAATAGAAGCTGGGGCAACTTGTTTTGAAAACAAAAGAAGAAGAAGAAGAAGAAGAAGAAGAAGAAGAAGAAGAAGAAGAAGAAGAAGAAGAAGAAGAAGAAAAGAAAAGAAAAAGACAAAGAAAAAGAAAGAAAGATGAAAAAATAGTTAAGTCAAATGTTTGAACTACGTTTGACCTGATTCCTTTAAAAAAGGATACGTAGGCAGCCTTACACGGTTCGGTCCAACCAAATAAGAATAAAAAAACAAAATCCAAAAATTCCCCAGTATCTGAAACTTGGGCAAAGATTTTATTTTATTTTTGAAAGAGTTGATTCCAAGAGTTGTAAGTATACAACCCATCATTTTGAGTCTAATTTGAGCCTTCATGTCGTCTATTCTTTCCAACCCTCTCCAAAAACCTTCCAAATAAAGACCTCCCGATATGCCTTCAAGAATATCAAGAGAAGCATGCAATGAGCAATGGTTGTCACGCAACATAGAACATTGATAAATTGTTCACACAAGAAAGCAAAAGAAAAAGAAAAAGAAAAAAGAAAAATGAGAGTGTCTTACTAGTGAAAACCCTCACGAGCATTGTAAGACGATGGTAAGTAGAGATAAATAAATAAGAGAGACTCGTTTGTGAAAATCCCTCGGGGCACCACTAGTCGAAAGTGAGTCGTGAAGCTGATGCAAAGGATTGGCACGAACAAGCCCGACTTCAAAGGTCATACAAATGGTAAAAGGAAAGATTGGATTATTTTGATAGATTAGGTCGTTAAGTCCAAAATACATGTCATGATCATTAAGGATAGTTAGCGCAAAATGAAAAACAAATTGTTCCCTCTTTCCTTCCCGACAGGGGCATTTCTTGTTGATATTGTTTCTTTGCATCATTGTGTCCCTTCACTCTGAGTTTGTCCTTGTAAAAACAAGGAAGAAAAGATTTCAAAATCTGCTACCAGTTTTTCAGTTGTACAAAGTAAAATTGGCCAGTACACTCAGTTGTTATTATCAACATGTTGCCCCAAAAGACTCTTGTCAGCCTGCTTGGCGCAAGCAAAGATAACTTGTGATTCTCTCTGATAGATAAATAGCTCAAAAAGCAGAAAGTCATTCAAGATATCAGAAAAAGTCACCTAAGGAAAGATCTCCAATTGGGATAAGGCTGATTGAGCCACAAATACAAATGGTAATGAGTGTGAAACAATCAGGGTTGATGCAGGGCAAAAGTCTCTTGAGACTGACTCAAGCTGATTGAGCACAAAACCAAGCACTCAAGACCACAAACTGACCACCACATTTTAAAACTAACAAAAATTTTCTTTGTTTGAAACAGGAACAAAGCAGTGCAAGGAAAGTGGTTCAAAAAAAAGAAGAAAAAAGAGAAAAGAAAAGAAACGAAGAGAAGAGCCGACAAAGGGAAGTTTCTCAAATCTTTGCCTTTATTTGTCTTGCTAGTGTGATCATGCCATCGCTATTTACATTTTTTCCTCCTAGGATAAACTTAGTCTGATGAATCTTTCTCCTAAGATAACAAAAAAACCTAGTCTGATGAATCTTTCTCCTAGGATAAAACATCTTAGTTTGATGAATCTTTCTCCTAGGATAAGAAAACCTAGTCTGATGAATTTTCTCCTAGGATAAACGTCTTAGTCTGGTGAATCTTTCTCCTAAGATAGTAAATAAAGCCCTAGTCTAATGAATCTTTCTCTTAGGATAAACGTCTTAGTCTGATGAATCTTTCTCCTAGGATAAACGTCTTAGTCTGATAAATTTTTCTCCTAAGATAGAAGACCTAGTCTGATGAACTTTCTCCTAGGATAGAAATCTTAGTCTGATGAATCTTTCTCCTAAGATACCAAAATAAAAGACCTAGTCTGATGAACTTTCTCCTAGGATAAAAATCTTAGTCTGATGAATTTTTCTCCTAAGATAGAAGACCTAGTCTGATGAACTTTCTCCTAGGATAGAAATCTTAGTCGGATGAATTTTCTCCTAAGATAGAAGACCTAGTCTGATGAACTTTCTCCTAGGATAGAAATCTTAGTCTGATGAATTTTTCTCCTAAGATACAAAAAAAAAGACCTTGTCTGATGAATTTTTTTCTCCTAAGATAGAAGGCCAAGTCTGATGAATTTTCTCCTAGGATAGAAATCTTAGTCTAATGAATTTTTCTCCTAAGATTAAAACCTAGTCTGATGAAATTTTCTCCTAGGATAATTTTTTTTTAAAAAAAAAGGGAAGTCTAGATTTGAAGAAAAAAGGTCAATTTTTAGTTTTTTTAAGTTATCAATCTTAGTTTTTTTGAAATCAGGGGTCCTGCCTGGAGAATAAGGTCAGTTTTTACTTTAGTCAAGCTTAGTTTATAGTTTTCCGAAAGCTCAATCTTAAATCTAGGAGACGCACTTCCTAGTCTGGGTCATTCACGTTTTTTTAAGCAGACGCATTTGCAAGTCAAAATTTTCTTGGTTTTACTCACAGGAGACGCACATCCTAGTCGAGTCTTTAATTTTACTCTCATCAATAACATAGGTGATTTATAGTTCTGCTGACAACTCAGAAATATTCCTAGTGCAAACTGGGATAGAAAAGTTTCTTTTGTTTTGTCTGTTTGGTTGTAGTAGCAGGCACCCACCTGGAGAACAAGGGAAATCATTTCAGAATTCAATTCAAGTTAGAAGTAGCAGAAACTCGCAGCAAGAATACGAGTCAATAATCCGAGATGCCCAACAGAAGTAGTCTCATTCCAGAATAAAAGAAAAAAAAAAGAGAAGTGAATCCAAAATGCAGAAGCAGAGAAAGATGTGAACTGCTCAAGAAGTGGCTAAAGTCACGAGCATGGCATGTCCGGTTTTGATCCAAAGAAGCCGTGGAAGAATGAATCAGCACCTGCAGCTAGAAAACATCAAGGTTCAAATCAAAAGTCTGCATGAAGAACCATTCAAGACTCAAGATCAAGCTTCAGAAGACTTATAGATAGGAATCTTGTAACTCATAGCTAATAGGCTTATTTAGTTCTTTTAGATTTTGATTTTTGATGTAATAATAGGACCGCGGACCGGAACCTCGACGGAACAGTATCTCACTTGACTCTCTTATCATCTCCACACACTCCATTACTTCATTCATTTCTGAACTACACGTGGCCTGATTCCTTTGTAGCCAAGGATATGTAGGCAGCTCAGATACCAGAGCTCGGTCACATTATCTTTTCTTTTAGTTTTTGGTCTCTTTAAATAAGGGTTGGGTAAAAAAAGCCTATCTTGTCGTTCTTTATCTGAAAACTCTTCGTGTTTCCAGTCAAAGAGGGGCAGCTATAGACATGTAATTTTTGACCCGCCACGTCTTCAAGCTATATTAGCAGTTTCGCATATTTTATATATTTATTTGAGTTATTTAAATTTTTCTAGGATTCTAATATACTATTTTTATTTTTATTTAGTATTTAAAAAAAATCGAAAACGCAACAATAGTTTCAAGTCCATTTAATTTAAGGTTAATTAGTACTTAATGTAGTAATAGTATTTTCACCTATTTTTATTTTTATATAATCTTGAAAAATATCAAAAATAGTTTCACAGTATAATATTATTTATTTTAATTAATTAGATTTATTTATGTATTTTATAGTATAAATTTTACATTATTTGTAGAAAAAGAATTAAGATTTTGGCCAAAATTTGGCCAATTCGGACCTTAGCCCATAATCCCAAGCCCAATAACCTTAGACCCATCAGATTAGAAGAAACCCTAATAACACTCATCTCCTCCATACCTTAAGCGCACACAGTAGACCCTCACCAAAGAGGACCCCTCTTCTTCTTCTTCTTCTTCTTCACATCCCTACACCATCAGCCGTTTCCTTCCCCTCTTTTGATGAGCCATTTTTTAGCTCCACCAAGAAGAGCAGCTGAAGACTCTTTGAACTCGAATTCCAGCAGCACCCATCCTTTGTATTCCCCTTCTCCATTTCCTAACAGCATCAATGATCAAATTGGGGGTGGGAAATCTGACTTGAAAAAACAGAAATCAAAAGAGGAAAAAGATGAGAAATCTGGAAAGGAAAGAAGGGACGACCTAGAGAAAAAAAGAAGCAGCAGCTCCTCCTTTATCTTCAATAGCAGCACCCTAAGAACGACTCAAAAACCACCCATAGACAGCCTTTGAACCTCCATATAACAGCCTTTTTAATACTAGAAATTACCACCCAAACCTAGTCAAAGCAACAAGTTTTTTAGTCGAGGTCACCGGCGAGTTTCGATGCTCTGTCTAACATCTTATCCGTGGTAAAAAATGAAGGCTCTGTCACGACCCTAGTTTTCCCTCCGTGAACGATCGTGACGGCACCTAGTTTCTACGACTAGGTAAGCCTAGCAAATACAGGAAAAGAACAATTGCGGAAAGAAAATAATTAAAAATCAGGATAACAAAATGAAACAGTGTTTAAGATGCCGCTTGGTATATAACAGTACGATAATTTCAACCTAACACTCCCAAAATTCGGAACCCCATGAATCACAAGCTAAGAGATATATAAAAAGTTCTAACTCCAAAAATGTCTATTAAAAGGAAAATACATAAGGGCTATACTAGTACACAAAGATAGAAAGGGACTCCTCGATCTGTGGACGTGGCACATATACCTCGAAGTCTCTAAAAAAGTGCCTCGCCTCAAGGATGATAAGACTGAGTGGAAGTACCGGAACTGTACATGAAAACATGCGCAGAAGGGGCATGAGTACACCACAGCGGTACTCAATAAGTGTCAAGCCTAACCTCGGTCGGGTAGTGACGAGGAAGGTCAGGGCCCTACTAAGGTTAAATAAAACACAAGGTATAACAGTATAGAATAAGACAATATAATTAGGTACAATAGTAAGAAGTAGCATAGGATAGAGAGAACAACAACAACTATAACAAAGACAAATAATTACGGAAAGGAACACAACTCAACACAGAGATAACAACCGGGGATCTCCCAGGATACCGTCCTGTAGTCCCCAAATATAAATATCCAGTGGATCTCCTGGGTGCAGTCCCGTAGTCCAACTTATAATGCGCGGGGATCTACCAGAATTCCAATTCGTAGTCCCAAATGTAAATATCCAGTACAGGGAGAACCTACCGGGTGCAGACCCGTAGTTCCAATATAAATGTGCAGGGGGATCTACCAGAAAATAAATCCGTAGTCCCAAAGTAAACATGCAAGACAAGGGAGTCCTGTAGTTCCAATGTAAATGTGCAGGGGGATCTACCGGAATACAAATCTGTAGTCCCAAAGTAAATATGCAGGGGGGATCTACCGGGATATCGTCCCGTAATCCCAAAGTAAACACACAGCAGCAACACAAAGGATATTCAGTTCAATCCAAATGTCATACCAAGGTAAAAAAAGGTATTTCTAACCTAGCATGTTTCACGGAATTCAAATAAAGCAGTTTGAGCAAGTAAAGCAATTAAGTCAATTAGACATGCTTCCATAAGCTAGTAGTAGGCTTAAATTGCAAGTAGTATAAATATGAAAGAAAAACATTGTTATAGTTACTTAATAAAAATGGATTTTTCAACAAGTACGCACTCGTTACCTCACGTACAAGGCATTTCAAATATTAACAATACCAAATCCTAAGGGGAGTTCCCCCACACAAGGTTAGGCAAGCCTCTTACCTCGAACCGGCTCAAAATCAACCCGAGACCACGTTTTTGCCACGAGTACTCGACTCCAAATAGCTCAACTCTATTCAATTCAATTGCATAATATAAATAATACTTCAAGTAACTGATTCCACAAATAAATTCTGAGCTAATACGCAAAATTAGGGAAAATGACCAAAACGCCCTCTAGGTCCATGTCTTGGAATCGGATAAAATTTACATTTTCAGAATCCTTATACTCTCATGAGTCTAACCATACCAAAATTATCCAAATCCAATGTCGAATTCCAAATCGAAACTCGATATTTAGGTCTAAGAACTTTCTCCAAATTTCCCCCCAATTTTCATCCCAAATCTGAAATTAAATGACAAAACTAAGATGAGATTATAGGACTACAACTAGAAAGGTATTAGGAATCATTACCCACTAATTTACTCTTCAAAATCCTCCCAAAATCACCGTCTCCCGATCTCCAAATCAATTTTCTAACTTTTGAAACTGAACCCTCGAAATTCTTATTTCCTGCCCAACAGATCCGCATCTGCGGTCCAATTTCCGCATCTGCGAGGCCACTTCTGCGGTCAAGGTAACCGCTTCTGCGATTCCCACTTAAATTCCCTTCGTTGCACCTGCGACCCAGAATCCGCATCTGCGGTCACGTAGGTGCGGTACATCTTCCGCTTCTGCGGTTTCAACTCTTCTTCCTCTTGGTCGCTTCTGCAGCTTGATTCTTCATCTGCGGGAGTCATACCTGCGGCCTCTCAACCGCAGATGCGGTTATGACAGCAGCCATTAATTTTAGCTGCAACTCCAATTTCCTAACTTTCCGTCAATCATCCGAAATCATCCCAAGACCCCCGGAACCTCAACCAAAAGCACAAACAAGTCATATACCACTATCCAAACTTATACTTATCCTCAAAACACCTAAAACAACATTGAATCAACCAACTAACATCAGATTCAATCCTAAGAACTTCAAAAACTTTCGAATTACGCTTTCGATCAAAAAGTCTATCAAACCTCGTCTGAATAACCTGAAATTTTGCACACACGTCACATCCAACACTACGAAGCTACTCTAACTTCCGGAATTCCATTCCGACCCCGATATCAAAATCTCACTATCGAGCCGGAAACTTCAAAAATTCAACTTTCGGCATTTCAAACCTAAATTATCTACGGACCTCCAAAACACAATCCGAACACGCCCCTAAGCTCGAAGTCACCCAACAGAGCTAACGGAACTTCACACTGCTCCGACTACGGCCCAAATTCTACAACTTAAACTCTCATTTAGGGACCAAGTATCCCAAAACTCTCCAAAACTCCAAATAAATCGTCCCGGCAACTCACAATATTAGAAACAAACTCGGGGAATACAGTTAATAGGGGATCATGGCGTTAATTCTTAAAATGACCGGGCGGGTCGTTACATCCTCCTACACTTAAATATTCGTTCATCCTCGAACGAGCATAGAGACATACCTGAAGTAGTGAAGAGATGATGGTAACGGCTGCACATATCCTGCTCGATCTCCTAGGTCGCCTCCTCGACCGGCTGACCCCGCCGCTGAACCATTACTAATGCAATGTCCTTTGACCTCAGCTTTCAAACATGCTTGTCCAATATTGCCACTGGCTCCTCAACATAAGGTAGATCCTTGTTCAACTGGACTAAACTAAAATCCAAGATGTGCGACGGATCACCGTGATACCTCCGAAGCATCGAATTATAAAATATCGGATGAACTCCTGCCAAGCTGGGAGGTAAGGCAAGCTCATAAGAAACCTCCCCAACACGCCGCAATATCTCAAAAGGACCAATAAACCTCGGACTCAACTTCCCATTCTTTACAAATCTCATAACGCCCTTCATAGGCGAAACCCGAAGCAGAACCCGCTCTCCAACCATATAGGAAATATCACGAACCTTCTGGTCCGCATAACTCTTCTGTCTGGACTGGGCTGTACGGAGTCTATCCTGAATCACCTTAACCTTCTGTAAAACTTCCTGAACTAAGTTTGTGACCACTAATCTAGCCTCACCCGGCTCAAACCAACCCATTGGGGATATACACCGCTTACCGTATAAAGCCTCATACGGTTCCATCTGAATATTGGACTGAAAGCTGTTGTTGTAGGCAAACTTCTCCAATGGCAAGAACTGATCCCAAGACCTTCCAAACTTAATCACACACACATGGAGCATATCCTCAAGAATCTGAATAGTGCGCTCGGACTGTCCGTCCGTCTGAGGGTGAAATGTTGTACTCAACTCCACCCGAGTACCCAACTCATGCTCTACGGCCCTCCACAACCATGATGTAAAATGAGTTCCTCTATCTGAAATGATGAAAACTGGAATACCATGCAGATGAACAATCTTCCGGATATAAATCTCCGCCAAATGCTCCGAAGAATAGGTAGTACATAGGGGAATGAAATACGTGGACTTGGTCAGCCAATCCACAATCATCCAAATGGTATCGAACTTCCTTAAAGTCTGTGGGAGTCCAACTAAGAAGTCCATGGTGGTCTATTCCCACTTCCACTCTGGAATCTCTATCTGCTGAAGCAACCCACCCGGTCTCTGGTGCTCATACTTCACCTGTTGACAATTGAGGCACCGAGCTACAAACCCAACTATATCTTTCTTCATCCGCCTCTACCAATAGTGCTGCCTTAAATCCTGGTACATCTTCGTGGCACCGGGATAAATGGAATACCGTGAACTGTGGGCCTCCTCCAAAATTAACTCTTGAAGCCCATCAACATTGGGTACACATATCTGACCCTGCATATCATCACCAATAATCACATCTCTGGCATCACCGTATTGAACCTTGTCCTTAAGAACAAGCAAATGAGGGTCATCAAACTGACGCCCCCCGATACGATCAAATATGGAAGACCGAGAAACCACACAAGCTAGAACCCGACTGGGCTTCGAAAGATCCAATCTCAAAATGTGGCTGGTTAAGGCCTGAACACCCATCGCCATAGGCCTCTCCGCTGCTGGTAAGTAAGTCAAAACCCCCCAAACTCTCTACACGGTGACTCAAAGCATCGGCCACCACATTGGCCTTGCCTGGGTGATAAAAATAGTGATATCATAGTCCTTCAGTAGCTCTAACCATCTCCTCTAACACAAATTAAGGTCCTTTTGCTTGAACAGGTGCGGTGATGCAAGCTCTGATGATCAGTATAAATCTCACAAGGCACACCGTACAAATAATGACGCCAGATCTTCAAGGCATGAACAATGGCAGCTAACTCGAGATTATGGACAAGATAATTCTTCTCATGTACCTTCAACTATCTGGACACGTAGGCAATCACCCTACCGTCCCACATTAATACCGCTCCAAGGCCAATCCTCGAGGAATCACAATAGACAGTATAAGACCCTGAACCTGTAAGCAATATCAAAACTGGGGCTGTAGTCAAAGTTGTTGTGAGTTTCTGAAAGCTTGCCTCACACTCTTCTGTCCACTGAAACGGAGCACCCTTCTGGGTCAGCCTGGTCATAGGGGCTGCAATCGATGAAAACCCCTCAACAAAACGACGGTAGTAACCTGCCAAGCCAAGGAAACTGCGGATCTCTGTAGTTGAGGATGGCCTAGTCCAACTCTCCACTGCTTCTACTTTCTTCGGATCCACTTTTATCCCCTCACTCGATACCACGTAGCCTAAGAATGCCACGGAATCCAACCAAAACTCACATTTCGAGTACTTAGCATATAACTTCTTTTCTCTCAAAGTCTGAAGCACTGTCCTCAGGTGTTGCTCATGATCTTCCCGACTCCGGGAATACACCAGAATATCATCAATAAAAACAATGACGAACGAGTCAAGATATGGCAGGAACACATTGTGCATCAAATGCATGAAGGCTGCTAGGGCATTGGTCAGCCCAAATGACATAACAAGAAACTCGTAATGACCATACCGAGTCTTGAAAGCAGTCTTCAGGGTATCTGGCTCCCGAATCTTCAATTGATGGTAATTTGAGCACAAGTCAATCTTAGAAAACACTCGTGCGCCCTGAAGCTGGTCAAACAAATCATCAATACGGGGCAAAGGATAACGGTTCTTCACTGTAACCTTGTTCAATTGGCGATAATCAATGCACATACGCATAGAACCATCCTTCTTCTTCACAAACAAGACGGGAGCACCCCAAGGTGATACACTGGGCCGAATAGAACCCTTATCAAGCAATTCCTGCAATTGGTCCTTCAACTCTTTCAACTCAGGAGGGGCCATACGATACGGAGGAATAGAAATAGGCTGAGTATATGGCAACAGATCAATGCCAAAATCAATATCTCTATCGGGCGGCATGCCCGGAAGACTAGCTGGAAACATATTAGGAAAACCTTGTACTACTAGGACTGAATGAACTGTAGGGGTATCAATACTGACATCTCTCATATAAGCTAGATATGTGTCACACCCCTTCTCAACCATACGATGAGTCTTAAGGAAAGAAATAACTCTACTAGAAGTATGATCTAAGGTACCCCTTCACTCTACTTGCGGTACACCTGGCATAGCCAGCGTCACAGTTTTGGTGTGATAATCAAAAATAGCATAATGGGGCAAAAACCAGTCCATGCCCAAGATAACATCAAAATCTACCATGCTGAGCAATATTAAATCGGCTCTGGTCTCAAAACCACTAAGAGCAACCACACACGGCCAATAAACGCGATCCATAACAAGAGAATCTCTCACAGGAGTAGAAACATAAATAGGGGAACTCAAAGAATCCCGAGAGACACCCAAATACGGAGCAAAATAAGAAAACACATAAGAATAGGTGGAGCCTGGATTGAATAAACCCGATGCATCTCTATGGCCAACCAGGACAATACCTATGATGATAGAATCGGAGGTGACAACCTCGGTACGGGCAGGAAGGGCAAAATATCTGGCTTGGCCTCCCCCTCTAGGGCGAGCTCTACCTCCCCGACCTCCACCTCTAGTTGGTTGAGCAGGTGGGATAGCAACTAGAGCTGCAAACATAGCCTGAGAACTTTGCGGGGGAAGAATATGGCTAAGAAGTCTATGGAGGTGCACTCCTCCCAAGTCTAGGGCAATACCTCACCATATGGCATGTGTCACCACACTCAAAACAAGCTCTGGGAGGATGTGATAGTGGAAATTGTGTGGTACGGGTACTCTGAGACCCCTGAACACCTGAAACACTATGTGAAATCTGAGACGCAAACTAAGCTAGCTGACCTACAAAACCTCTACCATGCCGTACTCTTCCTCCAAAATAAGGACCAGTGGGTCTCTCCAGTCTACGAGGTCTCCTCGCTTCCCTATACTCTCTCTCTTGACGTCGTTTATCCTCTCTCTCCAGGACCCATCTGTCCTCTACCCGGCTAAAGGTCCTCACCACCCGCTGAAATGGGACCACAGGCGGTGTTGCCATTACACCTGGAATCTGACCAATGAGAACTCGCTACTCTAAAGTGGGGGTGGCGGAAGTCTGGGTCCCTTCCCCGATCTGTGAAGTAGTTGGTACAACTTGAATCAATCCCACTTGAACCAATGTACCAAACATGCTCAAAAACTGTGTTAAGGTCTCCTAAAGTGCTGGAGTAGTAGTAGCAGTAGGCGTATCAGGTGCCTGGACTCTGGATGGGACTATTGGCGACACCTCGGTGGCAGCTCGCGCGGGTGCTCTGGCTGTACCACGTGCGCGTCCTCGGCCTCTACCCCGACCCCGACCTCTAACGGCTCTAGTAGGGGACGTGGGTGCCTGATCATCTCAGGTAGCATGTGTCCTCATCATCTGTGAGAGAATGAAAGACAGAGGTTTAGGATTGTGATGTCAAAAATCTCGCACGACAGGGAAATCAAATGAAGTGGAATTTTCCTAACGGTTACATAGCCTCTCGTTGATAAGTACAAAAGTCTCTGTACCGATCCGCGAGACACTAATAAACCGACTTATGATTCATGACTCCTATGAACCTAGAGCTCTGATACCAACTTGTCACGACCCCAGTTCACCCTCCATGAACTATCGTGACGGCACCTAGTTTCTACGACTAGGTAAGCCTAGCAAATGCGGAAAAAGAACAATTGCGGAAAGAAAATAATTAAAAACCAGGATAACAAAATGAAACAGTGTTTAAAATGCCGCCTGGCATATAACAGTATGAGAATCTCAACCTAACACTCCCAAAATTCAGAACCCCAATCACAAGCTAAGAGATACATAAAAACCTCTAACTCTAGAAATGTCTATTAAAAGGAAAATATAGAAGGGTTATACTAGTACACAAAGATGGAAAGGGACTCCTTGGTTTGCAGATGCGGCAGATATACCTCGAAGTCTCTACAAAAGTGTTTCACCTCAAGGATGATAAGATTGAGTGTAAGTACCTGGATCTGCACATGAAAACATGCGCAGAAGGGGCATGAGTACACCACAGCGGTACTCAGTAAGTGTCAAGCCTAACCTCGGTCGGGTAGTGACGAGGAAGGTCAAGGCCCTACTGAGGTTAAATAAAACACAATGTATAACAGTATAGAATAAGATAGTATAATTAAGTACAACAGTAAAAAGTAGCACAAGATAGAGAGAACAACAACAACTATAACAAAGACAAATTAGTCACAGAAAGGAACACAGCTCAACACAGAGATAACAACCGAGGATATCCCAGGATACCGTCTTGTAGTCCCCAAATATAAATATCCATTGGATCTCCCGGGTGCAGTCCTGTAGTTCAACTCATAGTGCGCGGGGATCTACCGAAATTCCAATCCGTAGTCCCAAATGTAAATATCCAGTATAAGGGGAATCTACCGGGTGCAGTCCCGCAATTCCAATGTAAATGTGTAGGGGGATCTACCAGAATACAAATCCGTTGTCCCAAAGTAAACATGCAGTACAGGGGAAATCTATCGGGTGTAGTCCCGTAGTTCCAATGTAAATATGCAGGGGGGATCTACTAGGATACCGTCCCGTAGTCCCAAAGTAAACACACAACAACTAGACAATGGATATTCAGTTCAATCCACATGTCATACCAAGGTAAAACAGGTATTTCTAACCTAGCATGCTGCACGGAATTTAAATAAAGCAGTTTGAGCAAGTAAAGCAATTAAGTCAATTAGACATGCTTTCCTAAGCTAATAGTGGGCTTAAATTGCAAGTAGTATAAACATTAAAGGAAAACACAGTTATAGTTACTTAATGAAAATGGATTTTTCAACAATTAGCACAAGTACGCACTCGTCACCTCGCGTATAAGGCATTCTAAATATCAACAATACCAAATCCTAAGGGGAGTTCCCTCACACAAGGTTAGGCAAGCCACTTACCTCGAACCGGCTCAAAATCAACCTGAGACCACGTTCTTGCCACGAGTACTCGACTCCAAATGACACAACTTTATTCAATTCAATTGCATAATATAAATAATACTTCAAGTAACTGATTCCACAAATAAATTCTAAGCTAATACACGAAATTAGGAAAAATGACCAAAATGCCCTCTAGGCCCACGTCTCGGAATCGGGTAAAATTTACATTTTCAGAATCTTTATACTCTCATGAATCTAACCATATAAAAATTATCCAAATCTAATGTCAAATTTTCAATCGAAACTCGAGATTTAGGTCTTAGAACTTTCTCCAAATTTTTTCCCAATTTTCATCCCAAATCCGAAATTAAATGACAAAACTAAGACTAGATTATAGGAATACAACTAGAAAGGGATTAGGAATCGTTACCCGCTGATTTCCTCTTCAAAATCCTCCCAAAATTGCCCTCTCCCGAGCTTCAAATCAATTTTATAACTTTTGAAACTAAATCCTCAAAAATTTTATTTCCTGCCCAGCAAATCCGCATCTGCGGTACAATTTCCGCATCTGCGAGGCCGCTTCTGCGATTCCCACTTAAATTCCCTTCGCCGCACCTGCGACCCAGAATCTGCATCTACTGTCACGCAGGTGTGGTACATCTTTCGCTTTTATGGTTTCAGCTCTTCTTCCTCTTGGCCGCTTTTGCGGATTGATTTTGCATCTGTGGGAGTCGCACCTGCGGCCTCTCAACCGCAGATGCGGTTATGACAGCAGCCATAAACTTCAGCTGCAACTACAATTTCCTAACTTTTTGTCAATTATCCGAAATCATACTGAGGCCCCTAGGACCTCAACCAAAAGCACAAACAAGTCATATACCACTATCCAAACTTATACCAATCCTCAAAACACCTAAAACAACATCGAATCAACCAATTAACATCGGATTCAAGCCGAAAAACTTCAAAAACTCTCGAATTATGCTTTCGATCAAAAAGTCTATCAAACCTCGTCCGAATGACTTGAAATTTTGCACACACTTCACATTCAACACTACGGAGCTACTCCAACTTTTGGAATTCCAACTTCAAAAATTTAACTTTCGGTATTTCAAGCCTAAATTAGCTACGGACCTCAAAAACATAATCCGAACACGCCCTTAAGCTCGAAATCACCCAACAGAGCTAACGGACCTATCGGAATTCCATTCCGAGTTCGTCTTCACACTGCTCCGACTACGGCACAAATTCTACAACTGAAACTCTCATTTAGGGACTAAGTATCCCAAAACTCTCCGAAACTCCAAATAAATCCTCCCGGCAACTCACAATAGCAGAACAAACTCGGGGAATGCAGTTAATAGGGAATCAGGGCGTTAATTCTTAAAACGACCGGCCAGATCATTATAGGCTCATTTTTTTGTTTTGGAAAACTAAGTCAGTGTGAAGGTTCCCTTTCTTACTCTTGTCATTATTTCTTTTATATTACTTTGGGATATTTTATTTTTCCATAATATGTTGTTGTTTCCATTTGTTTTGGTTAGTTTAAATGTGCATTTGGATCATACTGTTTTAATGAATATTGTAGATATGATTAGTTATTATAATGGGGAGTGGGTATGGCATATTTAAATTCAGTGAAATTGAGATAGTACGGCAAGTCGCTTAATATTAACTATTGAAGCAAATTTCAGATTCATTTGAATGTTGAGTGTTTAGAATAGATCTATTTTTTTTAGATTGCGGGCATATAAGTAGCTGAAAATTGGAAGCAAGAAAATATATTGAGAACTTTATTAGGTAGTCTAAGCCATAAAATAATCGGATTTGTTACCTTTAAATTAAACAAAAGACTTATAGAAGATTTGGAGTACGTAATCTTGATTATATTTTGGCTTCCATTCTACTAATTCTAAAATATATTATCCAAGACTTTCCTCTTCTTTTAAAAGATATATTAGAATTGTTCACAACTTTTATTCTATCTCGTGATTACATAATTTCCCTCACAATCATTTTATCCATAACTCTGTGGCCTCATATTGATTCCTAAATTAGGGAAAGAATAAGTCTTAATTCGTCAAATGCTTTAAGCGCACTCCTAAGCAAATCAAATCATTGTAATTGTGTACACATCCGCGTAACACGATTACGACTTCTAAAATGAATATTTGTAGAAATGCTCTTAGGCGCACATTTAATGCATTATTGTGATTGTATACACGTTCGCATGACATAATTATAATTTTTTCAAAATAAATCAAGGTATGCGTTCGTGAAACTTCGGCCAAACTTTCTTAATATTAGCAAAGCGTGATTAATTATGTACACATACGCGTGACGTGATTCTTGACGTGTCGAACGAAATGAGTACACGTACGCATGACTCGTTTCAGGTTAATTTCTTAATTTAAAGCGGTAAAAAGGAAAATGTGCATAGGTTCCGAAATACAAAATTCAAATAATTTAATAAGTCATGTATATGATTAAAGCGACCGTGCTAAAACCACGGAACCTGGGAATGCCTAACACCTTCTCCTAGGTTAACAAAATTCCTTACCTGGTCTTCTGTGTTCACAGACCATAAATAAGAGACAAACGTTTCTCAATTTGGGATTTAAAATAATCCGGTGATTTGGGACACCATAAATTATCCCAAGTGGCGACTCTGAATTTAAATAAATAATCCTATTTCTATTATTGTTACTTTAATTTGAAAAATTCCCTTATGTCCCCTTTCGGGAAAAAGGAGGTGTGACATTCACTTCTCAGGGAACGGTAGGAACTCGGAGGGAATGAGGTCTTCGGTTATCCGAACAAACCTCCCTACCAACCTCGGTCACTGTCCTCATCGATGCTTGAGAAGGGAGCTTTCTTTGCCCATCGGGCAAGCTTGATCAACCACTCTCGGAAGATTCGGGGGCTATAGTAATCGAGCAGATGGTCGATCGTAAACCGGGGCTCCTCCATGTTATTGGAAAAGTGATAGAGGAGGGTCACTATCCTCCAAAAGGATGGGTAGATCTGCCCGAGGTAGACCTCGTTCCTCTTACAAAAGTCAAGGACCACCGTGTCCATCGGACCGAGCGTGAAGAGATAAGTATAAATGCTTAAGTATCCCTCCATATGCGTCATGGTGTCATTATTAGGACCGGGAACAACCACGTCCTTACCCTCCCATTTGGAATCCTCGTGGAACCGCTTAGAGAGTTTCCTCGGTAATGGAGCAGATATACCTCCACGCCTCCTCTCCTCCTCAGCTCGATCTCTTTGTTGCTTTTTCGACCTTAAAGTCGTTATCTATGGAGCAGCCTCCGAATAAACTCTTTGACAGGAAGTTCCGGGACCACTACCAGAATAGTCTCATTGGTGTCTGCGGCCAGGGTAGAGTTTTGAGGCACTGATTTTGAGGTTTTTGCCATCTCGGCCTGAGAATATGAAGGCTTGAAAGTTGGTATGAAGTTTTGAAGGTTGATACGAAGATTTGAAGATCTGGAATGAAGATTTGAAGATTTAAAGATTAAATATGAAGAAATAAATATGTGGAGAACAATTTGTGAAGATTTAAAGGAGTGATGGACAAGTAAAAAATTTGAGGGTAACTCAAGAAGATTCGAATTCATAAAGTAAAAAAGTGAAAAAAGGAAACCGGAGCTTTTATAGGAAAGAATTAATAAATGTGTGACGTTTTGCACTCGGAGCCTACCGAGGATGGTCAACCGGCAGCTGACACGTGTCCGAAGTCAAAATGACGTGACTGCTGGGATGTTTTGACGACTTGTCAACTCGCTTCTGGCGTACGAAGAAAGGAACCAGGCTCAATTAATCACTTCTCGTCGTTTCTACAAATCTACTCTCTTAAAAGTGAGAAAACTATCTGTGTACGGATAAAATCGGGGATAAAGTTACCCCAATTTTTCGATGAAGAAATAGGAGATGACATGGTTCATTGCAGGCTCGGGTACAACCGAGGGTTCCCCAGACCAGAGCTCGGGGATGAATGATGCACCAAAATTCGAACATGGCCGAACATGAAAGGAATCGAGCATGGGCAAAACGAAGAGTCGAGGCTAAAGGAAAGACGGTAAGAAAGGACAAACGAGGGACCGAAATATCCGTCCTCAACCGGATATTACGGCACAAATCTCGGCTGATGTCGACTGTGTATCGTGATTTACTAGAAGAGAAAGATTTTTACCTTATTTAGACTTGTACTAGGATTGAAACTCTCCTACTATATAAATGGGACAATTTGTTCATTTTTCACTCATTGTTGGCACGCATACCAAAGCAATAAAATTAATTTTGGTTCTCTAATTACTGTTCAAAGTGTTCTTCAGCTGCTTATTTATTTAGTTGCAACCGAGCCCGTTTCCGTAGGTTTGATCGGAACCAACTTTCAGTGTTCATCATAAAAACAGGCTTAATTATCCATCGCGTTTGGTTTGATTTTTTTTTTGTTTTCCTTTAATTCAATTACTTGTTGTTCTTAGATTATTTGTGTTAAATTAAATCACATATCCTTTAAACTGCGGATTAATCATCCATTCGTGTTGTGAGAAAAGAAGCCTGCAAGTTACCTCTAGTTGGTACTTGGGCAAAATAAGGAATCAGGGAAGGATTAGTAAATTGAACTCAAAGATAATTAAAATAAGGTCATACTACTCGGTCATGTTAATTACCAAAATAATAATAATAATAATAATAATAATAATAATAATAATAATAATAAAAATTACCATTTCATAGATTTATCGATTATATTCGTAGGAGCTAAAGACGTCCTGATAGCTTTCGGAATCCAATATTTTGCTACGCGGCATTAATTTATTTCCAACTAAATACATGTATTAGTAGGTAGGCGAATCCTATAGTAAGTGAAAAAGGGAAAATGATTACAAGCCTATATTAATACGTTCTAAATTCTTTCTCCACTATAGTGCCAAATGGGAAAAGGATAAAGGAAGAGAAAAAGGTTAACTGTGAAACTAAGAAACCTCATGTAGATGAGTAACGAGGACGTATGGTAAAGCATCTATACTTCCAACATAAGGGTTGAGAGTTCGGTACAATAAGTGGCAAATCACTTTTTATTCGATGGAGAACAATAAAAACCTTTCACTAATAAGAACCATTGTATAAAGAAAAACAAAGAAAACGACAAAGCAAAAATATAATGTCTAAAGGAAGAAAACGAAAATTAGAAACTTCCCCTTTTGGCAGGTCTAGAGCCGTTTTGACACACATGACATCGGAGTATAACCAGAGGCGGAGCCACGATTTGAGCCTTATGAATTCGTAATTATAATCTTTTAAGTTATTGAGTTCCAAATTAAAATTTTATACATATTCAATGAATTTTTTAGAACTAATATTATATGGGTCAAAACCAAATCAGAGAAATTCGACACGCGGAGACAGTAAGGTCGAGGTCGGACAGTCATCAATAAGGCCGAGGTTGGACAGTCATCAATAAGGCCGAGGTCAGGCAGTAATGAAACAGCTAGTTTGCTTGAAACAGTGATGAAACAGCTAGTTTACAATTCAATCCTCTAATTGTGCTTTTTTAGGATTTTCTATGGATAACCATTATAAATAGGTGAGAAGACTTCCCAAAAGGGGGCTCTCTCTCACCCTCTCCCTCTCTCTAAAATATGTAAATATATCTCTCTAAAGAGATTAGAGGATATGTGATCCCAGACCTTCATCAGATCCAAAAAGGGTCCTAAGGTTCTTTTATTTGTTATCATTCATCTTTATCAAATAAAAGAGAATTCGTTCACTCAAGATTGGGTGAATCTTTTTCTTTATTTATATTTTATTGTCATTTAATGTTATTTAATGCATCTCTCTTTATGCTATTAAATCTGGCCATAATCACTGCCAGCATTTATACTCGGCAATATTTTTCTATTCATATTATTCATTTCGGATCTAGAATTAATTATCCTTAACTAGGATTTACCCTCCATCTTCTTGTTTAATCAGTTTAACAAAAAATGTCTCATACTTTTTTGCTCAAATAATTTGGCACCGTTTGTGAGGATTTTCTAGTTAAAATTTTAATTTCCTCTAAATCTAAATTCAATTCTAGTTCCACTTTCTACTCGTTGTAGCGTCACCCTTTCGTTACAAATGCAAACTTGAAAAATTTATAGACAAGCTCAAGGTTTCTGGCTTCCAACCGACATGCAATTCTCTAATTAGACCAAACACGTTTTGGTAAACAAATGGACATAATCTTAGTGCAGGAACAAAATAATTTTTTGTTAATCTCAATTAGTTGGATCACCCATATAGATCCTTTCTTTCATTTGAGTTCTGTTCTTAGCGACATTAATTTCTAGAGGTTGTATATCTTTTAAATCAAGTTCCTTCAGTTTACATTTAAAAACATAACCGGAAAAGGGAACGTGGTCACTCCTCTACTCGTCGACCGATCAAATCGAGGTAACGAATGCTTTCATTTTGTTTTAACTGACTATTTCTGTAAGTGGAATAGAAGCAGGAATTAAACGAACTGCGACTCACCCAGGAAACACAGAGGTTAAACGAAACTGGGACTCCCCCAGAGGACACCCGAAACTCTCCAAAAAAAAATCGAGTATGCAAAGATCCGCTCCGATGTCTACAGACAATATGGTAGCCTATGATTCGCCAAAGAGAGGAGTTCGACCTTATTCGAATTACAACAGGTTAACATTTTGATGTCAGCTCGAAATAACACCCCTACGGCCAAGGGCCATCGCCAAAAAGAAGAGTTCGACCTCATTCGAACCACGACGGGTTAACATTTCGACGTCAGCTCGAAATAACACCCATACGGCCAAGGGCCATCACCAAAGAGCAGAGTTCGACCTCGTTCGAACCACGATGGGTTAACATTTCGACTAGCTCGAAATAACACCCCTACGACCAAGGGTTATCTCTAAAAAGAAGAGTTCGACCTCGTTTGAACCACGACGGGTTAACATTTTGACATCAGCTCGAAATAACACCCCTACGGCCATGGGCCAGCGCCAAAGAGAAGAGTTCGACTTCGTTCGAACCATGACGGCTTAACATTTCGACCAGCTCGAAATAACACCCCTACGGCCAAGGGATATCGCCAAGAAGAATAGTTCGACCTCGTTCGAACCACGATGGGTTAACATTTTGATCAGCTCAAAATAATACCCCTACGGCCAAGGGCCAGCTCCAAAGAGATTCGACCTCGTTCGAACCATGATGGGTTAACATTTCGACCAGCTCGAAATAACACCCCTACGGTCAAGGGCCATAGCCAAGAAGAAGAGTTCGACCTCGTTCGAACCACGACAGGTTAACATTTCGACCCGCTTAAAATAACACCCCTATGGCCAAGGGCCATCGCCAAAAAGAAGAATAAACTTAGGCCTCGTCCGAATCAAACTTCGGCCTCGTCCGAATCAAACTTCGGCCTCGTCGAAATCAACCTTCAGCCTCGTCCGAATCAACCTTTGGCCTCGTCTGAATCAACTTCGGCCTCGCCGAAACAACTTCGGCCTCATCCGAATCAACATCGGCCTCGTCCGAATCAACCTTCGACCTCGTCCGAATCAACCTCTGACCTCGCCGAATCAACCTCGGACCTCACCGAATCAACCTCCGGCCTCGTCCAAATCAACTTCGGCCTCGTCCGAATCAACCTTCGGCCTCGCTTGAATCAACCTTCGGCCTCGCCCGAATCAACACTCGGCAGCCTCGCCTGAATCAACATTCTGCGATCTCTCCCGAATTCATATTTGGCGGTCTCTCCCGAATTTACATTCAGTCTCCTCGTCTGAATTCACATTCGGCGACCCCGCCCGAATTCACATTCGGCGACCCCGCCCGAATTCACATTCGGCGACCCCGCCCGAATTCACATTCGGCGACCCCGCCCGAATTCACATTCTGTGATCCCGTCTGAATTCACATTCGGTGACCCTGCCCGAATTTATATTCGACGACCTTACCCGAATCATCATTCGGTCTCCTCTCCCGAATTCAAATTCACATTCGGCGACCCTGCCCGAAATCACATTTATCGACCTCGCCCAAATCAACATTCGGTCTCCTCGCCCGAATTCACATTCGGCGACCGCGCCCGAATCAACATTCGGTATCCTCGCCCGTCCATATCCGAGGACGCGGATAACCTCCTCCGATGATGCCATCCTTGCCGAAGATGCCATCCTGGCCTCGACGGCCTTCTCCAACTCTACCATCTTCTCTATCGATTTATCACTCGAGTCATTGGCCCAGATCGAACTCTGCTCAAGTTTAGCCTGCGGGGATACACTTTGACCTGAAAATCAGCACCCTCAGTTGCGACCCACACTAGTTGACCTCCCCATCCGAATTTCTCGAACTACAATTAATGAAGTCCACTCACCGAGCTTGTAAGGCCCCAGAAAATTTCACTAAGTAATTTAGAATTTCGTAGTGCCAGGTAGGCTAATTATAATATTTTTATGTGCTATTAACATGATGGGTATCAATTGGATTTGGTAAATAAGTGTAAAAGTCTTATGGTAAGTAATTTGGGCTCCAAGGAAGGGCCAAAGTCTAAGTCAAATTGGAAAATTTCACAATAGGCTAAAATTCCAAATGAGTTCGCACAAGTCCCTAATTTGAACGAGCATATCTATATATATATATATATAAGGTTTTATGTGATAAAAAACCTATCAAATAATAGTTCTTCGAGACTAGTTTCCAACGCTTCAAACCATTTGTCATTTGGACATTCCTACACAAAGTTATGATCAAATTACCAAAGGCTGGAAAAATGCGATCCTGTGTCGAATATGCGATCGCAAATATGTCATTTTTTTGCTCTGCGATCGCAGATCTGTCGCAGATTGGGCCAATGTTGTCCAGTTTTGGGCACCTAATTCGCGATGCATTCTACGGCCCACATTCTTGTTTTGCGGTCCATTCTGCGATCGCAGACCCGAATTCGGAGGCTTATTTTTCCTATTTTTATAACCCGAACCCATTTTAATATATAGTCTTTGGGGCTTCATTTGGGGTCATTTTCTACTGATTTTAGAGAGAATTGAGGGCATATGGAGAGAGAAAGAGAGAGAAGGAGCCTAGCTTCATAATCACACATCTCTTGCTCAAGTCTTCAAGAATCAAAGAACCCAATCACATGTTCTTCATCTACGAGATTGGGATTGTTAGAATTTCTGGAACGTTGTAGTGACTTAAGGAAAAGCTCTTTGAGGTATGTATGGCTAAAAACCCCTCTTCTTAGAAATTGAGCTCCGTTGGTGTTTGTGCAAATGCTGAAAGACTAAAATTGGATTGATGTATTGATTGTTATTTCACATGAATTGGTTTTGCAATTAGGTATACGTGAAAGGTGAGCCTCAATGTGATCAATGTGCTATCCTTGATAATTTTAAGATGTGCGAATAATATGAATCATGTGTTGAAACGCCCAGACTTCAAATCAAGATTTAAAACTAAGATTGTTATGCCAAACTATGTGAAATCCTCTAGGTATAAAGATGTTTGGAATAAGTCAAATGAATTTGGGAAATAGAGTGTGGCCAAAGTGTCGAGAACTTGAGTTATAATTGGGCCTGGTGATGCCTATGACATGAGAAAATAAGAAATGGATTATGAAATGAGCCTTGACTCTACTTTTCATAAACGACTTCAATAATAAAGTGCCCTAAAGGCTTTGTACACAATTTATGCCTTTGATGTGTGTTTCTATTGTGGTTTGGTGTGTCCCCTCCTTTTTGGAAGAATCCTTTGTGTTTAAAGTTCCATTGCTAATGAACTTGAGGTGTATGATTTCTGAAATATTGTATATGCCCATGATTCATGATTCCTCTCATGTGTACTTGACATCTTGGATTGAATGGCTTGTTGTTGAAATTGATATTGATGTTAAATAAGGGGAAAAATATCTCGAATTATGAAATGTGGCATAGTGTCAAGCATGATGAGATAATTGTGGCTCCAAGTGCCGATGAACTAATATATGTGAAACAAATATTGAAGTGAGATGGTTAATGGAAAAGGGTAATGTCTTGGCAAGACGGCTTAGCCGATCGAGCCGTGATCGGACGCCATGCTACACACATGGTGGTATTGTGCTGATATTAAAATCGAAGAGTGAGAATAAAATTGTGATTGAGGTAACGTCTTGGTAAGACGGCTTAGTTGATCGGGCCGTGATCGGACACCATGCTACACACATGGTAGTAATGTGTTGATATTGAAGCCGAAAAGTGATAATGAAATAGTGATTGAGGTAAAGTCTCAAATGAGGCGGCTTAGCCGATCGAGCCATGATCGGACTCTACGCAATAAAGCGGTGGTATTGTGAATGATGATGAAAAGTTTTGAAATGTCCCAACCTAGAGGTATGGAAATTATGAGAAAGCTATGTGATTCCTTTTAATTGATGACGTGGTGATTGTTTAAAGCTTTTTGTTGAATCCTTATGATTTCTTTGTTCTTGTATGGTTTTTCTTTCTAATGAGATGGTATTTAGTTATACATACTAGTTTTATTCGACGGCACTAATGTCCCTTTTGCCGGGGGCGCTACATCTTTAAATGGATGTAGGTGGTTCCATAGCAGGCAGTGTTGGTCGCAGCTAGGGATGCATCTTCCTTTCAACTGACTTGGTGAGCCCCACTTCATTCTGGGGTCCTGTATCGTTGTTTATCATGTACTTTGTATTTTGAGGTATAGCCGGAGCCTTGTTGCCGGCATTTCCATATTACTCTTCAGTTGTATTTAGAGGCTCCGTAGACAGGTTGTGGGTAGTGTCGGGTATTGGAATTAAAGTAAAAATATTGATGTTTGGCAATGATGTATAAAACTTGTAATATCTTCAAAATTGTGAACGAAGTTGCTAATGGAAATGAAATGGAAATTGTTAATGACATGTTTATAGAATTTGATTAATGGTGTAAATTTCCTTTTTATTCAAAGACGAATTTGGGTAGTATGAAACCTAACAGGCTTGCTCAGTCGGGTGTACTAGGTTGAGCGCCGTTCGCGCTCCTCGGATTTTAGGGCGTGACAAACTTGGTATCAGAGCCTAAGGTTTTAAAGTGTCCGGGGATGTCTCGGAGCCGTGTCTAGTAGAGTCCTTCTTATCGGTGTGTAGTCGACCACATCTATAAGTTTGAGGCTATTCGGATATTTAGGAATTTCACCCTTCTTTGATACTCCAAATCGTGCAGTAGAGCTCAAGATAGGGAGTTAATTTCCAGTCTATGTCTTAATATCAAGATGAGAAATTCATGATTATGGAAGCAGTAAGGAGGGAATGACCCCACCATTGAATCTGGGAGAGGTTGCCCAAGAGTTTGTTAGAAGAATGTATCGAGCCATGGAGAGATTGGTAGAACTTGTTGATAAGGGGAGTACCCTTGTTCCTATTAATGTCTCTGCACCACCAGATCATGTAGTATATCAGTATGTTACCTACGTACGTTATGGATGTAGAGTTGAGGGGTATCGATTAAGCTATTGCCCTATCAACCTAAAGTCATTAAGTGAGTCAAATTAAAATTTCTACTCGTTGTATATGTACATCCATATTGATGAATTCTCATAAACATGGTCTTAACAAGGTGTTGAATAACAAAACATCGCATGTATCGACTCTTTGAGCGAGATGCATTATTCGTGAATCCACTCTATTACAAATCATCTTATTTACATTCTTGTGGAATTAAGTTCTATAATTGTGTCCTTAAATGGAGTTATGACTCTAGGATTAATACTTCCCACTTACTTTTCCTAAATTCTTATCAAGGGACTGTACCTGATGAATTTCTTACAGGATATTTTATTTAAATGGACAACATCTGCCAACTTGTTCCTATGCATGCACCATCGTAAAGTTTACCTATGTGGTGTCAAGTTTCATGTAAAGCATCCCAGTGTTGCGATCCTTCTCGAGTCACTCTTTTTCTCACTGGTGTATATGGTTTCTATGGTTTTAACAGTCACTCTACTCTCTTGCGAGTATCATCATCAAACCTTCTCACTGTCTAGTAACATAAGAGCATACCTTAGCACCTATCATATCAGTGCATGTCAATCAGAATGTTCACCGTGTGCATAAAGTCTCTCAGAAAAAAATTCAGATCCTCGCATCCCCATCATAGGAAGAACTTGTGTCGCCATATTAGTATACTTTCGTGTCCACTTGGGACATCCTGCAGTAAGTAGCTCACTTTGTTCCTAGTATTGTGGTTGCACGTGACGTGGTCGTGTATTGCAGTTGGGAGTTAATATAGCAGAAGCATGTCCAGCTCATAACAAATGTGTATTTTTTCTTTACACCTCCACAACATGTGTTAATTGTGTTCCTTAGTTAGTGAATTCATTGTGCTAGTTTCCCATCACTTGTTCGATAACCATGAGAGAACATATCCTTTTATGTGTCATTGTAACACTTCCCTTCTCATAAGGACCCTTACTAGGCTCTCCGTCAAGACCAAGCGCACCTTTGGAGGTTATCGTAGCACAACGCTTGTTTCTCATGTTTTTCTGTCTTTCATTAGCATCTGGGTATTTCTCAAGTCAAAATCCATAGAGAACTTATTATGAACACCTGCAAACCTTCCATGATTATTTTATACTATCTCATTGGGTTTCGTTGTCCTTACACACTCGACACCAAAATGCACATAGATCAAAGAAATGAAACAGAAAGACGTAGTGCTTAGGAGAATATCCAAAAGTTACAAGGAGAATAAGAATACAAGCTGCATAGATGTGTCTGAATTGGGATAGAACTATTATGATTACATTGTTTGTCAAAAGTGGAGTCTCCAAACAGCAAGACAGCAAAACCACAGTATTCTTCCATGGAATAGTTCCACTAATGAATTCAAAACTAAAGAGGAAATGAACTAAGCATCATAATGACGTAAAATGACAGAAGAGCAGGAGAAAAAAGATGAAGCAAAGCACACCTTTTTCTTGCAATACTCAGAAAATACCTTCGGAACTAATCATAAAGAACAACTTATATCTTAGCAATGAATGAGCAACCATTGATCATCTATCACTAATCCAGACAATTTTTGAGCTGGAAAGATTCTATTTTACAGGTAAGCATATTTGAAGTACAGTAGACGAAACTCCAAGATGTTTACATATCAATGTTGTTATTCCTCTTTCTTATAAACGTCAATGTTTTTCTTCTTATACCTATGTACAGTCCTCATAGGAAGGTCATATATACAGTTTGTCTAGGATGATGTTGTCACCGCCTCTTGATAAATTTTAGTCCTGTCCAAGATTAGAACAACTAATTCAGCATATCCTTTCATCATTATATGCTGATATAGTTATGATATTGAAGTAACATGAAAGAATGTCAATTCTAACAAACATACTTCTTCACAAGAGAGAAAAGACTGCACTAGTCTTAAGATATCTGTTTTGTAAAATCAACAGGGGACCAAAAGGATTAGTAGTGGCCACCAAACAGAGATGCAAGACATCAGTGTTAAGGACAATAATGAGCTTGGTTAACACAAAGAGGTAAAAAACGAGGTGAGACTAACAACAGAAAAGACAATTTGATAAAAGGAGCTAGCTCTGGTAAAATACGAGGTGAGCCTGAAAACAGAAAAGACATTAGGTACAAGGAGCTAGCTCTGGTTGACTCAAATTTTGCAGGTCTTCAAAGTGATGTTTTGACCTTTTTCTGGAGTAATATTATGAATCATAGTATTTGTTGATTGGGCAGAGAAAGGTACGTAAATAGATTAAGAACACTGTTCTCACTTTTGTTGTGTAAAGTAGACAATCCACCTAAACATGCTGAATCATGTGCATGGATATTTTTGGCTAAGCACATCAAGAAAGTGTGTGTGTGTGTATTCGTGCATATATATATATATATATATATATATATATATACACACACACACACACTTCCCTTTTGCTTTGCCAAAGCCACTTCTTCTGTGGCTTTGTTATGTTACCAGTTATCAGGATAAAAGTATGCAGGTGCTCAATTCTCTTCAAGAAATTCATTCATCAATAAAAATGCAGAATATCTAGCATTTTCTGCATATATATCCTAGTTTTGCTTGATGTCCAGAATGTTGAAAATGCCATAACAGCCTGATGTGTGTTCCCAATGTTTGAGATGATTTATGCAATATTTATGAAATGTAAATGCAAAACCTAGGCCATGAATCTTAAAAGAGAAGACTAACCTTGATAGCCAAGAGTTTAACACCATCTTGGACCGATTGGCCCACTTTAACTTCGAGCCCTCTTACATAACCATTAGATGGTGCCTTCACGACATGCTACTCATAGACAATGTAAAGAGAAGCGGAAGTGATAAATTAAAACCAGCCAAAACAATTAAAGCACTCAGGAGATTCTAATCTTAAGTTGCAGTTGTGATATACAAACCTCCATCTTCATTGCTTCTAATACCAACAAAGGTTGCCCCTCCTGAACCTTCTCCCCATCCTCCACCAAAACTTTAACCAGTAGACCAGCCATGGGTGCAACCACTGTGCCAGAAGGATAAGATGTTGCCATGCGAGCAGGCTTGTCTATTGTTTCATCATCATCACAGATTTCAAGGCCCATCCTTTGTTTGAAGTGATGCTGGCAGTTGCCCTGCCAGATGTGAATATGCTCAATTTGATCCTGCAAAAATGGAAGTTTGGCTAATTCAATATTGATCAAGTTCTTTCAAATAGCAACCACTCCACTCTCCATCAAGGGGCATCAAATTCTCATGAACCAAGATAAAATGTGCTAAAGATATTCAAACCCTTTTATCTTTAGTCCAAAATGTATTTAGTGGACTAACTAACATCATATTAACTCTCCCTGGAAAAAAAATCTACACCTGGGATCACTAGAAGGTTAATCCTTATCTCTTCTTTTTCCCTTTTTTATTGGTTAGACTAGATGGGAAGTGGTGTTGAACCCACTCTTTTTAAAAGTGAAAAACCGCAAAAAGGCAACAAGTCCATGGGGCTTGAAGCAAAAAGTAAGAAGTTAAACGCACACTAAAAATAACTAATACAACATTAAAAAATAACTAATACAAATGCAGTACTATAATGATTAAATTTAGCATCTATTAATCCAACTTCTCAGCATTGAGAATCAAAGAACCAACAGCTACTCATTGGGATCACATCATGTGTCACCGTTCAAAGCACACAATTCTATGAAGCATGTGGCTTCGTAAATGAAGTGATAATCCCTCGCTTCACATCGCTTCATCACTCATCGCCTAAAAAGATGGCTTTTAAATAACACACTGGTTAAAACATCTACACTGTTATGGATAACTGGATATTGAGGATCCAAAAATTGTCCAATACTATGTGACTACACATTTGAATGTTTTTCTGCTTCATCAATATGAAATAAATAATGACAGTCATTTTGTTGGTTGTTAAATTACTGCTATTCCTACTAATATTACTAATATGATATAGCACTGGACGATAAATCTGAGAATGATTACAATCCTCAAATGGTCTCTTTATAATTGAGGGGAAAGTGAGAACAAGCAGTTCCGAAAAGTATTTGGAAGGACCACAATATACTTGGAATATAACACGTTGGAATATGCCGGATTAAAATTGAGCTGCACTCATATTTATCTGGAATATTCCTATAAACATTTCAAACTCACCCGCCATCCTATTTAGGTGTTCTACTTTCATATGACATGGCTTCTAAGGCAGATTGTACTTGAATATGGACGGATCATGGGTTAACTTTTCAAATCTGAACCTTTTCTTATTATTTAGATAGATCCCATCATATCGTTTTTGATAAGAAAGTACTGTAAAGTTAATGAAGAGTGCATCCGAAAAGCTTCTCTTCTAGGAAAGTGAACATATTTTTGGGACAGCTCGAAAACAAACTTTAATTTGTGGGGGGGAGAGGAAACATGTTATTGGAAATCTGAACATTTTGAGACGACCTAAAATAGAAAGCATGCCATTTAAGTTAGGAGTACCAGTTAATTCTTGTAAAGCCTATGAATTAACAAATTAAAGTAGTTCAACAGTGAAATGTGTTGCAATCTTGAACCTTGAAACTTCAGAGTTTAAATCTGTTGCAGACTTGCAAGTTATGAGATAAAGAGTAGGTAGGATTAGGAGATTACTTGTTGACCTATCCATACCTTGGCTAACCGGCATTTGTTCATCAAATTAACACAAGCTTTCCATCTTTATCTCAATTCTTTAGCAAGTATGTACTTCTACCACGAAAACAATTACTCCCTCCGTTAAGTTTATGTGAACATATTTCCTTTTTAGTCAGTTCTAAAAAGAATGACCACTTTCTAAATATGAAAATAATTTAACTTAAACTTCCAATTTTGCTCGTATTTATGTACATATGTATGTCTATTTTTTTTTTTGGGGGGGGGGGGGGGGAGGAGAACAAGCTATGTTAGGCGTTCCAACAACTCCAATTTTTATAAGAACTTTCGAGCAAATTTTTCAAATATTATGATAAGCACCTTTTTAATTTTATTTTTGTTCTGTATAATGTTGGCCTGAGATGGAATTAAATGGAGAAACGTGATCAGTGAGGATTCACATAGCCGATCCCAACTTTTGGGACTGAGACATAGTTGTTGTTGCTGTATGATAAGCTCCTTTTTGAGGGAGTAGGATTCTGTCATGCATTCGGAATGATTATTTCTATGCTTGGTAAAGAAGAAAGGTTGGTCAGCCTCAGCCTAACATAGTTCTGCGGCATTTCAATCAGTATGTATGCCAGGACAGCTAGAAAATAAAGACCTAAAATATAAGGTGTTACCTTGGAATAAGCAGCCAAGCAGACATTCAGGCATAGACCATTGACTTCAACTCTATAGTCATTGTTGCTTAGTTGTGTCACTTGGATCTCCAAACCAGGGGAATTGCTTTCTCCTGTCTAAAGATATAGATCATTTTGCGGCACATGGAAAAATTGAAAGGCAAAAAGAAATTCGACTACAATCATTCAATTATATCAAACAGAGAAATTACCATTACCTCAACTAGGTATTTCCCATCTGGCAAATAGGTGATGGAGACTGTCAAAAGATCTGAACCGCTATTATTGTATTGATTTTCCCATTCAAGATCCACTTTTCGCTTAGCAAAATGATGGACTCTGAATGGAGGATTACCATACCACAAATGGAGGCCTCCTGCTTACGAGAACAGATCAATAAAGTTTGCATCAGCAGTAAGGACCAAGCACGCTTTGGCAAAACACAACAAGATTTTAGTATTCACCAAAAGCCTTATCCCTCAATGTTGCAAGTTCCTTTTGGCAAATGCATGCAGCTACAATGGATGCGGCATGTTTGGCAGCACTCTCAGCTTCTTGCGCTGATATCGAAGTGGCACCATCTATGAACAGATCATCCTTGTACCGCTCAATAAAATGAGTTTCTACTTCACCATTTTGAAAAGCCCTATGGCTGGCAAGCTTAATGAGAAAGTCTATATTGGTAGGTAAACCTGCAACCTTCATTAAAAAAAATGACCACGACTAGATCTCAATTACTAGAGTATTCTTGATTATAAACTATTTATCTGAGTCAATACCGGCAAAATAGGTCAGAACAAAAGAAAAAAATCATACTTGAAACTTTGACAAGCAATCTTTCATTTTTATAAGTGCTGCAAGGCGGTCTTGTCCCCATACTACTAGCTTTGCAATCATGGGGTCATAATGCATGCTTACTGTGTCGCCTTCCACAACTCCAGTCTCAACTCTAACTGCATTTTTGTATTAAAGTCATGCGAGTGCAAAATATACAGCTTAACAATACGTAGCAGTTGCATATTCAGAAAGGCAATTAAGCTGATAGATGATGATCAGCAGAGAATCCTAAATGGGCTAGTCTCAGAACTTCATTAAACTATAGCAACTAGCTTTAGTAAATATGTTATGATATCCATCAGCAAATTGAACAAGCTGGCTTGATATTTCAAAGGCCTTGCAGTAATTGACTACTACCTCAAGTTAAAGAGCCTTTGGCTAGGCAGTGTAAAAGGAAATCCAGCTGGGAGAGAGACCCAATGTCAATTCTGAGACAAATGATTCCATATAACAATTTGACATAAAAGGCAGTGATATCGTGGAAAGCCATTGCATACATTTTTCTGAGCGGATGGGATTTCAATATAGCAATTCATGTTTTTTAACATATATATATATATAACACATTTCATAGACAATAAAATCTTCAGAAATTTGAGAATGGTAGCAAGTGGCTGTTACTCCTATTCAACACCAAGGAAGCAGTTATGCATCAGCTTGTAAATTTTGCAACTATGGATCATGCCCTCTAAATGGAAACTTGTTTCACATTTAAGATGCTAGTAGGGTTAGACAAACAATCTACACAAATCAAGGAACAAAGCGCAGTTGATACGATAAGAAGATAAAAACTGCTCAAATATCTAGTTTCCCTCTTGAGAAGTTGAGGGCTCTATCCTGTTCCCTCAGTGACAACCCACTTAAAGAGCCTTATGTAACTTTTCATAAATAAGATGCTCATACTATGGAATCTGCACCTGCTGATGTAACTGTAACAGGACAATAACGATGAAGAACACCAGTTGCTGGAAGAAATCCTTTTGGAACATTTTCAGCATAAATTCGGGCTTCAAAAGCATGACCTGGCATAGAAATGACAAATGTTAACATCTAAGAATTTTCCAGTATGCTTTAGGGTTAACTTTAATTTAAACTCCCATATTTGTTTCTAGTAATAAAAAGAATTTCCCATAGCACTTTACTTCGGAGACAATTCTTCATGAAGAAATTCCACTGGTAAGTAATAACTTATTATATTAAGCTCATATGTGCTAGTCCAAGTTGGAAACAGAAAATTTCCCAGATCATTTCCATCATCGACTACATTAAACAGGAAGAACAACTTTTTGCTATAATCAAACACAGTTTCCTTCTGTCAGTTAAGAACTCGATTTGGATTGTGTTGTTAAAGACTATAGAAATGTCAACACCACCAAAAGTTAAGCTCATCACCAACCATTAGCGGATCTACTTATGTTACAAAGATGATATTATATGAATCAAGGCATTAAGTACTTGATTGGGCTTGTGGTGTTAAAGACAAGAGAAATGTCAACATCACCAAAAGTTAAGCTCATCACTGACCATTAGTGGATCTACTTATGTCACAAAGATGATATTATATTAATCAAGGCATCATTTCCAGTAAACGGTTTCTCAATTCAGATGAGCCTTTGAGTAGCTATCGATATTACGACATAACCATAAATTGCTATTTTATTTTATTCGTAAAAGAATACTGATGTATCAATTAAACCTCTTGCACAGGTGATTGTTGTACTGATTCAAGTATTTATCCTTTTATGCAAGTCAAGAAATTTCATAAGAAAACCCAAGTTGGTGCAAAAAAGAAAAGTACAAGATGTGCATGCGACTTTGCACGAGTCATCCATTGCTTTCCACCAAAGTTTGACCAACTATCAATACGACATGGTATTATCTCTTTAGACCAAAAATACAAGTGAAAGAAAAAAGATCTCTTATTATTTTCTACACCACTCACTATTATGAAACAATCTCCAACTTTAACTTCAGGGTAATGTTAACAAAACTTTTATGCTGTAGTATGTAATGGAATAAAATTGTTCCGAGTCCAAGCAATTTTCAATTTACCATCCAAGAACCACAATTCCTTAAGACATCTTTACATTCCAGGGAAGTAAACAGGCAACTTTATATATTACTGTCATGCTACTTGCTACCTAGTCGTACGCAGTCTTGGTATTTCCAGGTCAAGACTCTACCTGATACTACCACTTTGTAAATAAATTTGGAAAACCATAAAGCAAGCTAACCAGGGTAAACTCTAACCTGAAAATGGCACCTCAGACTGAGTCAAGGGAAGAGGCTCCCCATTTGCAACACGTATTTGCCACTCCACAAGATCTTGACCAACAATCATCTCTGTAACAGGATGCTCAACCTGACAAAGAGTGATTATATCCTCTGCTCCACTGCAACTAGAAAGGAAGGAATAGACAGAACAAAAGTACCTGAAGACGGGTGTTCATCTCCATAAAATAAAATTGTCCAGATACTGTATCAACTATAAACTCAACAGTTCCTGCACTATGGTAATTAACTGCCTTCAAACATAATGGAGGGGCTGTCAGATAGGGAAAACAATTGAGAACAATATAGAAAAAAGATTTGCACAGTTAACACTAAGGAACATAGTATGATATGAGAGGCTTTTCTACAGCAAATCTCTTCCAAACAGAAGGCTAACAACACTAATTGATCAAGAATTAACTTTACCGTAACAGAATCTGTATAGGAACTCATCGCGTTACACATAAGAGAGAGAGAGAGAGAGAGAGAGTCAGAGAGGGAAAATATATGATAGAGAGGAAAAATTGAGAAATTTTCGTCTTATTGGTCATCTGGTGGCAACATAGTAGGATGCTTTTCCAAGTAAAAAGTAAAAAACAAAATAAAGATTACAAAACTATTTAGCAAAGAAAAAAAAGAAACTAGTTATTAATCAAGGATGCAGGTTAATCTTGCAGTAAATTGAGCTCTTAATTCCCTACTATAATATCAAGCTTCAACCATGTTTTAGACAAAGACTGCAACTATCATGTAACACGATGCTGAGTTAGCATAATCCCATCCGAAGTGTAGTGATATGAGCTTTAACAGTCTGTATTTCAAGTCAATAAAGCCATCAACCATTTCTTCCCCTGCTAGCCTTAAAATACATTGCTTTAATTTGTAAAAAAATGAGTTATTTGCATATGGCCCTCAATCACAAAAAACTTTATCTTCACCTGCCCATCAAAAAGAAACATACACACAAAAATGCCCTTCGTCTGTTACCGCCTAAACATACTCTAGCCTTCTGTTACCAACTGATATGAAGCCCTCTCGGTAATATCACCTCCTACTCCTAGCTTTAATATTTCCAAAGTTTGCCACAAGATGCAGTGTCATGTTCTAAGTAATTGAGATTCGTGCACATGTATTAATGCATAAGCAGACAATTTTCTGGATTTCAGATAATTCCGTTTCAGTCAATAAAAAGTAAATGCATGTAAAAGTTAGCAGCCAATAAGCTAGACAACATTGATAAGACCACTTAATTTGCACAGCGAAATAGACAAATTCATCTCACCTTAGCTGCAGATACAGCTGCTTGACCCAGGTGGGAGCGGAAGTCAGAGCTCACATTAGGCTGCGGATAACAAAGTCTTGTCAACCTTTTAGGACACTTCAAGAGAAATTAAGAAAATAACAAAAGTCTTACAGCTGGAGCTTCTTCTATTATCTTCTGGTGTCTTCGCTGCACACTGCAATCTCTCTCATAGAGATGTATAATATTACCTTGTTTATCCCCAAATATCTAACATATAAATGAAAGCAAACTGGAATTATAATGATAAAGTAAAAGGGCAAGACAGGAAAATACAACAACTACTGCTAATATGCCTCAATCTAAAGCTAGTTGGGGTTCGCTTTTAATCTCACTAACAAGAAAAAAAAAATTGAAATATCAAGCAGTCGATAAAACATAACAAAGAGCTACCTGGACTTCTATGTGTCTTGGTTTAGTAATATATTTCTCCAGTAGGATCGTACTTATACCAAATGATGCAGCTGCCTCACGTTGGGCCCCCAAGAATGAATCCGCAAATTCATTCGAACTCTGAACAATCCTCATACCCTGAAATTAAACAGGTTAGCAGACAGTAACTTTCTACTATGGAATAAGATAAACAAGATCCTTTTTTCAGACATACTTTAGCTATCTCGTTGCCATTATAAGATTTCTTCTTATGTTAAATTCTTTAATAGTAATGGCGTACACAATAAGATTGGATCGCACAACTCAGAAGCTTGAACTTAAGTTTGCACTCCTTAAGCAAAAAAAGTAGCATGTTAACAGAAGGCAGACCTTCCCTCCACCTCCATGGGTTGGCTTAATTAAAATAGGATACCCAATCTTGTCTGCTTCCAACTTCATAAAGTCAATATCTTGCTCATCACCATGATATCCAGGCACAAGTGGAACCCCAGCTGCACCCATAATTCTCTTTGAAGCACTGAAGGAAATATCCAGAGAAAGAAGGGAAACAAGCATGAGTTGTCAGCAGCCAAATGCAGCTGGACACTGCTAAAGTACAACTTCATGGAAAGGCTGGCAGTTGGCAGTGCTATTAAGGCTATAAACTTATCAATTTAAAGTAATGCTGTCAAACCCCAGCCAAATAAGAACTCACAGACAAGACACATATGACAAATCATTTCATAGAGCTGCATGCCAAAACGCTAGTTGGTCGATGCAATGTGATTTAACCTTGTCATATAGACACCCTCTAAGCCAATTGCTTAATCAATAATGGGAAAAGCTGAACTTATTATTCACATGCAGGTGATATAGGACTAGAATTTACTCATAAGTCTTGCCAGAATTATTGTCATGTTCCATGTTAGTATAGTGCACACGTGACCTTTGCAAATGTGGTGCTTCCCCCATAAACACGCTTAAGGCTGGATCAATTTTAAAAACCAATTATCTGTGCATAGACAATCACTAAGGCTTGCTGCTAAGCATAAACGAACATTGCAGTCCCGCACAAACACTAACAGCAATCATGTTAATCCAAATGTCACAGTTAGAAGCTTTAAATAGCCAAAATGCTTGCCGTAGATGCAAATTTGAGTCTGGTGCAAACAGTTACTACCCATCTATTCAAGTATTAATTAATGCAGCCAGTTTACATCGCGAGCTCCTTCAAAAATTTAAATCAACCATATCAGTACAAAAACAGAAAGCAAGATGAAACATGATTGTCCAAATCCAAAAGTGGGAAAAAGTTGAAAATTCATAAACAAAAGAATGAGATAAACAAACACAGATCTTCTGTTCTTCCCATTACACAAGACTTTTTACCCAGTTCCTTCTCCTGCTAAAATTGAAAAGGGCATGAGCAACTTCCTAAGATGAATCATAATCCTAATTCAAAGTTATGCCTTTGAATCTCCCTCAAACATTAGAACTAGCAATTTGAATGAGTAAACTGTTGTAGCATGAATTAACTTGATAAAAACATAGGCACAACATGAAAACAAGTGGAATGCAGTGAATTCTACCTTTTATCACCCATGTCGCGGATTGCAGATGCAGGAGGTCCTATAAACGAGAGACCCTCATCCTCACAAAGTTGAGCAAAGTCGGCACTTTCAGATAAGAAACCATAACCTGGGTGGATAGCCTAATTATAAAATAAACAGAAATATAAACAAGCGATCCTCTCTGAATGGTTATGTGTTGGAAAACATTAACCACCAAAAGTTTAATTTAGAAGTACGACAAGTTTAAATATGTGAACCACAGGGAACATGGAATTATCATGAGTCGAACAAGGAAAGAAAAGGTCTACAGAAATCATAGAAATGAGTATGTTTATTGTATTAACTAGATTTTTTGAAATCTTGCCAAGAAAGGCCATGTTTTCTAGTTAAGAAATAACATAAGGCCATGTTTTCTAGTTAAGAAATAACATATTTGAGGACTATGTTACGCAGACTCTCCAAAAATGCTGCTGCACCCGTGTCGGATCCTCAAAAAATGCACTACTTTTGGAGGATCCGGTACACATCCAAGGACATTTTTGGAGAGTCCAAGCAACAGAGTTTGTGGATGCCATAGCATGACAAAGCCTAGCATCTAGTCCCATTCAACGTTAACACAAGTCATAGCTGGATCTGGAACACTTACTGAGCAAGTACAATGTGGTGTACGTGTCAAATATTTTCATAAGTTGTATAGCTAGGTAAAATAATCATGGAATTGTCCCTATATCTCTTAAAAAAGAACAGTAAGTCAGTGGTTTCTAGAGATGTATATTGGTAAGTACAATAATGACTTGTAACGCTGTATATCTCCACCATTAAAGTTTAAAAAATGTGCATTGCTTTCATATCCGATATTTTAACCAGGTTTATGTGTTACCAATCCCCAAAAGTTATAAGAAATGAGAAGCATATATATTACACACTGACATCCCATATAAACAATAGTATACTAATGTATCAAGTTCTTGCTTGAAGAATACAGTTCTGGAACAACCAAAAAGTTATAAGAAATGAGAAGCATATATATTACACTGACATCCCATATAAACAATAGTATACTAATGTATCGAGTTCTTGCTTGAAGAATAAAGTTCTGGAACAACCAAATGAACAGATCACCTAGAAATTAGCATGTACATTTTTAACGAGTTTAACTTTTATAAACTCAAATCACCCACAAAATACTCCCTCTGTCCCAATTTATATAGCGGTGTTTGACTGGGCTCGGAGTTTAAGAAAGAAACAACTTTGAAACTTGTGGTCTATAATAAGCCATAGACATTTGTGTATGAATCATCTAACTTAAGTGTAAAATTGTAAATTCAGAGTTAAATTGTTTCCATATGAGGAAATATGACATTCTTTTGGGGACAGGCTAAACAAAAGTATGCCACATAAATTGGGACAAAGTAAGGAACATGTAACAACCTCTTATTAGCAACCTGTAAACTAGAGTCTAGACATGTTAAATAACATTGAAGGTGTAAAAAAAATCACATCAAGTTTAAGAATCATTTTAACTATATATAATTCAATGCGAAGACAGTGATCATGTCCTCACACACTCAACTGATAAGGTACATAATCAAGGAAGAGAATCAGAGATATATGTTGAGGCATATACCTGAGAGCCTGATCGATTAGCAGCTTCGATAATAGCAGAAGAATTCAAATAGCTCAAACGTGCAGGGGGAGGACCAATTCGAAAAGCCTCATCGGCGGACTTCACGTGCAAGCTATCTCTATCGGCGTCGCTATAAACTGCGACAGTACGAATCCCTAATCTTTTAGCGGTTCTGATAATTCTACAAGCAATTTCGCCTCTATTTGCTATCAATATTTTCTCAATTCGTTGATTATTGGAACTCTTTATTGATGGTGCCGTGGAGTAGAGTAATGTTTGATGAAAAATGTGGGGTTTTGTGTGTATTTTCCGCCGGAGTAGAAAAGCCATTAACGACATTGCTATGAGGAATAGTTGTGTGGTGTGGTCCAATGGAGTACTGAAAGAGAGCTTAAAGAAGAAATTGCTACTACTCCTAAATTTATAGCTGCTCTTCCCGTTTTAGAGATAGCTACTTCTAAAATGTTTGGTAACTATTTTATTTTATTTTTTTACATTTTTTAAAATTTAAATTCCATGGGTGACTTCAAACATTATTTTCATATTTTATTTCATTAAGCAATAATTATCCTCTCTTTACCTGTTTGTTGTAAAAAATAATATATTTTATGTTCGAAAGTGATTAAATATTAAACTGTTTGTTTCACCGTTAACGAGAAACTTTACAATCATAAAATATAGTAATAATTATGTAATACTGTAACTTTAAATATTTATAGTCATATAATTATGCATATTTAAAATCATATACTTTAAAAAATTTAAATAGTACCTTTTCTTCTTAAACTTGATGCTTAATTTATCTATATTTATTTATATTATATTAAAAGCACGAATGCCCTTAGCGAAATGTCGTTTGTCTTTTTTACTCTTTTAAAATAGAGTCCACGTTAAATAAAATAGTCATTCGATTATCTCCCTAATATTTAGAAATAATCATTTAATTATTTTTCTAATATTTAGGAATAGAGATTTAGTTAATTTCCTACTATTTGGGAATAGTAATTTAATTAATTCCCTACTATTTTGGAATACACATTTAATTATTTTTTAATATTTAGAACTTTTACTTTTTAATTCCTTTCGACTCTAAAATCAAGTACATTCGATGTACACTAGGAAAGTTTTTTTCATTTTCAACTCCATTCATATTAGAGTATTAAATAAATTTCTCCTTTTAGGTTTATAAGGGTCTTTTTTAGTTAACAAAATTTTGACATCTTAATTCACACTACAGAAGTTTCGTTCAATTTCATCATCTTGTACTCCTTTTAGGTTTAGTAAAAAAGGCATACTTTCAACTTCTTTTTGACTTAGGAGTATTTATGTTTTTAATAAGATTTTATTTGTCTATTAGAACTATACTCAATTAAACCTTATATAAATCATTTCCTATTTGAATATATACGGGAAATAATCTATAAAAGAAGGTATAATTTCATATTTTTATCATCAAAATTTTACGTTGTTCGAGCAGCAACTACACAATTAAGTGTTTCCAAGTTCTAATTTGTTGAGCAAAAAAAATTTCTATTAGTGGTTGAATTTTAAATTTATATATTTGTATTAGTAGTTGAATTTTGCATTCACAGAATAGTTTAAATTTTAAATTCACGTATATTAGTTATGTTACTTTTTAAAAATTTGTTCTTATTAATACGCGGGACACGCGCAATTCACTTACACTAAAACGAATTAAATTATATTCAAGGAATGGAGTATATAAATTGAAATGTGTCGATCAAATACTGACGTAAAATCAAACGAAAACAGTATAAAAAAAGGATAGGATCCAAAAGGACAATGTGACGTGGAGATGCTGTGGCGTGCTTGTCTAAAATTCAGTGTGGTGGCGATAAGATCACGTTGTTTTAGTATTACACTTCAGTTATAGTTTGGCTTTGGTAAGTTTTGGAAAGTAATGAAAAGGATATTCATTCTCCTTCTCTGAAAGTAATAGTTCTAGATCCGTTGATTCTTTTATGTTACGTGTGTTAGAACAATTAATTTTTATTGCAATATATATTTTCTTACTATCTTATGCTTTCTTTTATTTTTAAACGGAAATCAGATAATTTTTTTAATATATGGATACAGTTGTGTGTATTGCTCTAATACATGTATTAGGAAATTAGTTAAGATGCGCCTTTGACATATAATATTATATGTATATATATATATATATATATATATATATATATATATATATATATATATATATATATATATGCAGGCTGTAGAATACGGGTTATTGGTTCGGTCGAACCCAATAACTTTGGTAAAAATCGTGCATTTTAAAAATTTATTAAATATGTACAAAATGTTAATTTAAAATGAAGTAACTTAAAAGAATTCCAATCTTGAACCCATAAGTTTCTGATGTTTTGAACGTCAATACTACACAAGAGGGGGTGATTTGTGTGGTACCCAATTTTTCGATCTAGAAGAACCTGGTTCTTCTAGGTATTGTAACTGCTACTGTTGCGGAATTAAAAGTACAGAAAATAAAGAACACAGAGATTTTTACGTGGAAAACACCTGGCTCAAAAGGTGAAAAAACTACGACCTACTACTCAGTAGGATTTTCCCAAACATCCACTAAAATCACTGAGTCAAAACAGCATTTACAAAACTCTTTGTAAACCTAAGGATTAACTCTAATCCCTGTGTAGCACACAGCCTCAACTGTTGCGACACCTTCAAGTTAGCCTATAACTTGAACACTCAAAGTACCTATTACAAATGCTTCTATGAAAGCTGAAAAGGTACAACTTTAAACCACCTACTACAATTGAACTAGAATAAGAATAAACACAACGGAACTGGTTCTTCTATCTCGTTCAAGTAGCTTCAGGTTTGCACACTTGAATTACACACGAACTGCTTGCAAAAAGCGTTGCTATTTTGCTCCCTATTCACGTTTAACTTCGGCGTATGTGCAACACCTGTAAAAGAGAACAATCACTGTTATTTAATGAGTTAGTAATCAGAGTTTGATTGAGACTCAATTGTTGATCTTCCATCGAAGTTGAGTCCTTGTTCAATACAAACTCCAACCATGTCATTTATCCAGATTGTGTGATTGTGTCCTCTTCCCATAAGGAGACTTTCTCTCCTCATCCAATATGCAACCTTTTCGATCAGTTCAGGAGATATTGCTGCTTGATTACTGAGACCTATCTCCTTCACGTGTATCTCACATGTCTAGGTTGATAAATAATATGCCTCACATGATGAACCTGGTCCATGACTGAGTTTATTTGTCATTCTTCAAAACTTCACCTGAACTTGGGCCAACAGTTTCAAATTTTCACGATGCCTTTACTTTTATGATTTGCTTATTTTGAAATTTAGACTCCAATCTCTTGTAGTTATCATTTCATTTATTAGACTATTAGATGACTCTTGTCCGCGCTTACGGGCCCAGCGATTTTGATTCTAATGTAGCTTTACTTTACATTACAACTAAGAAACAAGACCACTTCATGAGATGTACAGTTAAAATTTCCTATGCCAAAAGAACACAGACAAAATTAGACATAAAAATCCTACGATGGTAAATATGCAAATCGGCTGATATCTCCAAATTATGAAAAAGTCACCTTCAATTTTATGGTTTCTTGAAAAATCACTCAATATGGGTGTGTTAGCCATGAACTTAATTAAAGAAAAAAGTCGCCTTCAATCACCTCTTGTGCAATTGTATGTTGTAGCCAAGGTAATATGTTTCACTCTATAAACTTCTAGAGTTCCCTTTTTTCCCTTCTACATTTATACCTGTTGAAATTAACTCTCTTCTCTTTCTATTAATGCGGCTTGCGGGTATGAAATCAAGTACTAACATTTTAACCATGCATAATTATAATTTATGCCTGCACCCTTGACTCGACATGTATGTATTGCAAACTGACAAGATCTTCACGATATACCTCCTCTCTCTAAAGCTTTCAAGCTCAAGAGTCAAGAAGAAACATAATGACAATACTTGCTTCAATTAGATCCCTGAACAAGTTCCACCAAGGTAATTGTGAACCTTGCAATTTTGAAAGATTGGAACTTTAAGAAAAGGGGATTATGTAGGATATTTTACATTTGCAGGAAACTTTTTTCCTAAAAAATGATTCAAAATTACTTAGCAGAAAAATATACTCTTTACATCAAAGCAATATACACAAGTAGAACCTGAGCACCACTCAGTGTTCCAGGCCTTGCTTGCCCAGTTCCCTTCTGCCTCCACGATTTTATACCAGTCCCAGTAACTTCACTAATGGTTTTAGTTGAATGGGTTCCCTGCAACATTCATAAAGAGTAGGTCAACAACACCATTTGAATCCTCTACTGCCTTGGCAAGTAACTATAATTTACAAAGCTTGTAGAATCAGGGGAACAAGCATAAAGATAGTAAACAGGTAGGAGAAAAAGAGGCCCTGATTGATTTAAACGATCCGCCTTAGATCATTTTTTGATTGCAACAATTTTCTTTAGCAAGGCAGTTTTTTTCCCAAAGGCATATGAGTTTCTGTGGTCTTCATATGCCTCAAAATGATCATCCTGATTCTCTCTTTTTTTTCCAATATGTCTCTTTGTTACCTAGAGAAGCAATTGATAGTAAGATGAGAAATGGAAAATGATAAATGGCTCTTAGGCACGGAAAACACAGAGTAAAACAGAAATAGCTCGCCAATATGTATGATCTATAACTCAAAATTTGGGATTCAAAAGAATCGTGCACATAGCTGCTATTATTTTGCTAGTTGTCATCTCACAACGCGATGAATAATATCCTTCCTAATTGGCACATCAAAAACATCCCTAGCCAAACACACAAAACCCTTGTCTTCATTATGAAAATTCGTTACTGGAACGGTCAGGTCCTGATGGAGCCCTGCCATATACAGTAATCAAAATGGTAGTTACATAAAATCAGATGATATAGATTCATCTACTGGAGTAATTTTTCAGTATAAATGAGGCAAGGAATTATATGGGGCAACATTATAATAAAATATGAGGCAATTATCCTTACAAAGGATCTAGGAAGTGTTCCCTCATAGTAGGTGAAATGTAAGGCAAGCAAGAAACAGTTTCAACTATTACTTCTTCGTTACTTCTAAAGCTAAAGGGGGAAAAATAGCAGATTGTACTTAAACCAACAACGTGGCAATCAAGGAAAAAATATTTCCATGAAGCATGATAGATAGCTGTGTTTTCATTATAATCCTATAGCTTCTAAGTTAGTCATGGGAATATGAGGAACTATAATTCCATTAATCAATACTCAAGAATCTTTTTGTGCCAAATAGCTGACCTCAACATGCTTGGTATTGCGGATAGTAGTTGTTTTTTTTTGTGCCAAATATGTAAAAGTACACAAGCCTCATTCTCTAGAAAGCTAAGGAGCAAAAGGGAAACTTACCCCCAAAAAAATGCAGTCGATGCCAAAGATACTTGTTCTGCAAGATGTGATATCCAATAACGTACTACTTTATGCTATTCTTTATCAACTGAAGGGGCTCGCTAAAAAAATACTGGTAGGTCCTACACAATACGAGTATCTATAGAATCTTATTTTCATTCTAACCTACATGACATACATAAACATGCCATTTCATTTTAAAATATTGCTGGTAAAGAATCTCCCAACCTCTAATATAACCAAAACAGATACAGGTGACTCATCCAAATGAAATGGAACTCTTTGATGATCCTCTATGACTAAAAGATCATGTTTGGTTATTAATTTTCACAAACATGTCCAAACTATTTCAGAAACTTCTTTTACATTATATGTAAAAGCATTAGAATCTTAAAGGCATATAAAGTTTAACTGAGGGCTTCAAAAAGTAAAAGACATGACAAACAACTTACCGAAAAGGGTGAATCTTTAGAATGAAATTCAATCGTATATTTTGGTTCTTTAGAACTTAGACATAAGGTTTCACCTGATATAAAGCGGCAAGAATCAAGAAGGAGCGCCAGTAACAATAAGTAATCCCTGAGGAAATACTTCAAAAATGGATTATTACAAAACAATAAAACAAAAGGAAAGAGCTACCAAAGCAATTCAAGAACCTCACTTTGATAATTTAGATGCAATTAAATAGTTGTCAAAGTGTTAAGGAGAAAATAATTCGATAAACCCCTCTCTTCCCTGTAAATTTCTGGAACAGATGAAAAAACACACACAAACAAAAATTTCGAAAATAAATATAATTCAAAAGCTCCCAGAGAAAAAGAAAATCATAATTAAACCCCAAAACACAATTGCAAGATAAAATTCTCAAACATACAGAAGCAAATAAATGGATATTCCAAATGAAAATAAGGGAAATAGAAGTGGGCACATGAGTTTTAAGCTAATACGACAAGAATGACAAAAGGGCATCATTATGGAGAAACCTTATTCAAGAACTATAAAAATTATATAATTAATAAATGGGCAATTGGAACTCAACTGGAACTACAACTAAAAGGGCATGAATCCCGTCATCAATTGCCATCCAATTAAGAAGATGAAGAGATTCGAGCAAAAAATTGGAGGAGCATTTCTTTGTGAAAAGAGATGAAAGAGCCGATGTTTCTAGAGCTACCGTCAAACCTGGAGTGAGCAAGCAGTGGACACATAAAACATTTTATATTTATCCATCTTACCAATTTAACCTTGCATATTGATGTAATTACAATTCTGTCATTGGTCGATCAGACTTGGCTTTTCTATATAATAGATAGAAATTAGCCGCACCCTTAATGCTTGTTGGTAAACCTCTAAGTTAAGAGAAGTTCCAATATTTCTTGTAAACTAGTCTTAGGGTACGCGTTTTGCGCGTGTACCTATATTGACGAATATAAAAATTATTTAAATATTAGTATAAAATAATATATCTTTGTCATGCAATTAACATATCATTTCGACAATATTTATAGAATTTGATGATGTGCTAAAGATTATAATAACAACTATTAGAAATTTATATCTATTATAACATTTATTTAAATATGTATTTATATTTTTGTATGTAAATTTTAGCTAATCATTTATATTTGAAAGTGGCTTGTGGTTTTGATTTTAAACTCATTTGTGTATAATCACTCGTTTAGCTAATCATTGAGAGGCAAAATCTATTCATTCCTCGAGAAGAAAGCAAATTGTATTCCTAAATAAGTACTAAATATTAGTGATGAGAAACGAAGTTTTTAAATGGTATTGTTGAAGCTTCCTAGTTTAATTATAGTAAAGATTAATATTTCCTACCTAGTAAAATAAGGAAGGGATTATATAAGTAAATTTATATAAGCAAAAGATTAAATTCCTAAATATTAGGGATTTCTATATAAATGACTATTTCTAAATATTTAGAAAAATAATAAAATGACTATTTTGTCCAGTATAAACTTAATTTTAAAAGGGTAAAAAGGCGAACGACATTTCGCTAAGGGCCTTCGTATTTTTAATATAGTATAGATAATTACTCTAAATCCAAATTTGAGCATTGTATGATTTATGATTGATGAAAACTTTGTTATCATAGCAAGGGCTGCACCAAAAGGTTAAATCAAATACCAAGCGAACAATATGATAAAATCATAATTTAACGAGCTTTTACGATAATCTAACGGTCTAAATTATTTGATGAGGTTATTTTTGAACAATCATTTGATATTTCGACCTTATCACCTTAGTCTTCGAAGCTATATAATTGATAAGTATTTTTTGTTTCTGATAAATATATATTATGCATGTTTTAGGTATATATTATATTAAATAAAGTAATATTTATTTATGAATATAACTTTTTGTTCTATATTTATATAAATTATTAATAAATTTTGCAGGAAAAAAAAAGAGAAGAAAGAAAGGTGTTCAAGGAGAGACAGCAAAAACGCCAAGGGCGGCATCCCCAATCCAAGGATGTCATCCTCAATTCTAAAGATATCATACGTTGAAAGAGGCATGTGGAAGAAATTGATTCAAGAGCTAGGGATGTCATCCCTAATCCAAGAATGACATCCTTGAGAATTTTACGGGTATAATTTCTTATAAATAGGCATGACTTTTCAATGGAAGAAGGAACAATCATGTTCAGAGAAAATCAACTTTTATATTGGCTTTGTTTTAGTTTTAAAAGTTATTTCTTTTTTTTGAGCAAATAGAATATATATATATATATATTAAAGGTTAAGGAACATGCATTACATGTGATTCGTAGTTAGTGTCACATAGGACACTTTGATTACCTAAGCTTGCTAAAGTATTACAAGCATCATAGGATAAAAGTTTTTCAAAAACATATTGTTCTAGTACATCATGTTCTACTAGGATTTTAACATCTGCTGGAGGATCAACAAAAACTTTCTTCTTCTTCTTCATGGCATTAGCAATTCTCATCTGTGCCAGTTGGTGAGCTATCTTATTCCCTTGCCGGAATTCCCTTGGAGGATGACCTATTTTTGTTGGTGCATTAACAACCTGCATTTATTGATAGTGTTAGCATACAAATTATTTCCTTGTTGGATTGACATGATTGCCTCCGTGGAATCTGTTTCAATTTGTAGTGGAAACAACCCCCAACCAAGGGATGTTTTTAGTCCTTCTAGTAGGGCTTTGATCTCAGCTTGTAGACTACCGTTTGCATGTGCAGATTTGTTATAGCCCACAATCCAGTGGCCCTTAGCATTCCTGATTACGCCACCTAGACCACAAATTTGCATGTTTTTGTGGAAACTAGCATCGATGTTTAATTTAAACCATCCCATTTGGAGGTTTATGCCATCTAACCTTGATATGGAGCTTTGGAGACGGAATCACATTTTTCAGTTAAGAGGCGAAATTCAATAGCTCTATCCATGATGAGATTAATGTTTATAGGAAAATTAGTATTGTTCCGGTTGTTGCTATACCTATTAATCCAAATATGTCAAATAACAAAAGGAAATAAGAGATTCCAATTTAAAAAAAAAAATTGTTGAGGGGGTAGTTAAAATTCTTTAATTGGATTAACCAGTGATCACCATCGTCTTTATAAAAATTTTGTCATCCAAGGGTGTCCCAAAGATGTTTGCTTGCTTGGAACTTAAAGAAGATATGAGTTATAGATTCATCTATATGATTTCTACATATAAGACAGTGAGGGTCTATATTAAGACCAATTTTGCCAGATATTATCTACAATGAATTCTATTGTGAAGACATTGCCAAAGGAAGAATTTAATTTTTTTAGGGCACGTCAAGTCCCAAATCCAATTAAAATCAATATCCTTGCCCTCATTAGTGTTAATTAAAGAATAGCAAGTTTTGCTTGTAAAGAAGCCTTTTGTATTTAGGGACCAAATAGGGATATCACTATTAGAACTTTTAACAGGGATTTTGACCTTTGATATGGAGTCCTTGATATCATCCGGGAGATTGAGGGATATATTGGCAAAGTGCCAATTCTTGCCATCAAAGATGTCTCTTATTTTTAGAGAATAGTCATATTTTAATAAAGGGCCTTCTATTGTATTTCTAAGGCTTCCCAAGTTAGGGATCCAATTGGTCTCCCAAATATTCATGTTTGAATGGTGATGAAGTTGCCAAGTGATACCTTTGGAACATAGTTCCCATCTCTTTTGAATACTATTCCATATAAAAGAAGTATTTCTAGTGTTATAGTTGTTGGCATAGGCAGTAATCATGAGATAAGCCCAAGGGTGGTAGGTTTTGTAATGACTCTTCAGGCCAGGTTAGCAAGGTTACAAATATTTTTATCCTTGGCTTTATGGAGTCCCAGACCTCCAATGCTTTTAGGTTTGCAAATGGTCGACCAATTAATGAGGTGAATTTTTCGCTTCTCATTAGTAGTACCCCATATGAAATCCCTTTCAACTTTGTCAATTTTATTAAGAATGTTCATAGGGAGGAGGGTAAATTGCATGTAGTGGTTAGGAGTTGAGTTTAGACAGGAAAGAGAGAGAGTTGTCCGGCCTGCTATATTTAAAAATTTTATTTTCCAAGCCGTTAATTTGGCTCTCATTTTGTCAATAATGAATTGATAATCTTTTGGTCTAGAGTGCTTGTTTAGGATAGAAAAGTCTAGATAAGTACCAAAGAAATCACGTTTTTTAATATTCAGAATATTGGTAATTTCATTAGTAAAATTTTGAGGACAATTTGTGGAGAAGATAATTTTTGACTTGGAGGTGTTAATACATTGCCCTGAGAGATTACAAAAGAGGTCTAAGCCTTTTTGAATTGTATGGCTTGATTTTATATTGGATCTGGCCATTAATGTGAGATCGTCAGCAAAGAAAAGATGAAAGAATTTGGGGCCTTTTTTCCTATGGTAATTGGATCCCAATTCCTAACATTTACTTGATGATTTATATAACGTGACAACATTTCTAGGCAGAGAATGAAGGCATATGGTGATATAGGATCACCTTGCATGATTCCTTGGCTAGGTTTAAAAAAGGTAGTAATAGAGCCATTTACTAGAACAACTATAGAACTAGTTGAGATGCAATTTAAGAGGAGTTTCTTAAATTTTGGAGGGAAATTGAAGTAGGTTAATGTATGATGTACAAAAGACCACTCTAAACGATCAAAAGCTTTTTCAAGGTCAATTTTTAGGAGCATATGACCTTGTTTCCCTTTTAACTTATGGATTTTTGAAACAAGTTCCTGTATGATAATAGCATTATCCGAAGCCTTTCTATTTTTTATAAAGCTAGCTTGGCAAGGGCTAATAAGTTGGTCAAGGAAAGGTTTGAGGCGGTTTGCAAGGATTTTTGTGATTACTTTATATATGGTGTTGCAAAGGCCAATAGGTCTAAAATTTTTGATGTTATTGGCATTTGGTATTTTTGGAATTAGGCAAAGGTAAGTTTTGTTAAGTTCAGGGGGGATCTCTTGGGTTCTAAAAATGTCATGGAACAAGTTTGTTACAGAGGATCCTATTATATCCCAATACCTTTGAAAAAAGAACTGATGGAGGTCATCTGGTCCAGGCGCTTTAAAAGGTTTAAAAGAGAAAATGGCCTTTTTGATCTCAATACTAAGTAAGGGATTATCTAGACCATTGAGGTTTAAGGAGTTTTGAGAGTTATTTTTTAATGGGCTAACCCTACTAGAATTTTTGTGAGTAGTGGTAAAAATAGTAGTGAAATAGTTACAAACATGAGAGGTGACTAGATGAGGATCGTTAATCCAATTTCCTGCTTCGTCTTTCAAGAAATTGATCTTATTCCTTCTTTTTCTATCGGTGGCCGAAATGTGGAAAAATTTGGTATTTGCATCTCCCTCGTTTAGCCACATAACCCTTGACCTTAATTTCCAATAGTCCTCTTCTATTTTTAGAAGATCATTGTAGTCTTTTTTTAGGTTTGTTTTTAGGGTTTGGAGGAAATTACTATAAGGGTAATGTTTGGAATTTTGAATACCTTGAAGCCGGGCTAGAATTTTCCTTTTTTTCCCCACTATATCCCCAAAAGTTTGATGCTTCCAAACCTTGACTTTTTCTATGAACATATTGCTAGCCCTATTATAGTTATTGTTTGTCCAATTATCTTGGACTAGGGTCTTGAAACCAGGATATTTACACCAGTAGGTCTCAAGTCGAAAAAGGAGGCTTGTATTGAAAATTATTTTTAGGGATTAATTCTACTAAAATGGGGTTGTGATCCGAATGAGTTTTAGGCAGGTGTATAATAGAACTCTTAGGAAATAGATTAATCCACTCCTCATTTCCTAACACTTTATCCAACCTTTCCATAATCAAACCCCTATTCTTATGCCTATGGTTCGACCATGTATATTTACACCCTTTATATCCTAAATCAATTAAGTTACAATTGTTAACCTTGGACCAAAGATATTTCGCCCTACTGTCCTTTATACTATTGCCACCAAATTTTTCGTTTTGAGCAGAAAACATCATTGAAATCTCCCCCTAATAACCAAGGACCATTGTAATTTTTGCTAATGCTCTCAATATTATCCCACATCTTATTCCTATTGAGCATGTCTGTACTAGCATAAATAGCACTAAAAAGCCAGTTTTTACTTATAGGAGTTACTTCAATCGTAGTATGAATCTCTTGATCCCTTCGAACAAAGTTTTGAATAGTGACAACTTCATGATTGTACAAGAGCACTATCCCACCTGCCTGCCTTCAGCTGGCACTTCTATAAACTCAGTAAAGCCATAATCATCCAGCAGCTCCATGTAATTCCCCATCCTAGTTTCTAACAAAGCCACCATGCAGGGTCTATGTGTGTCTACTATTTTCCTGAAGTTCCTCCTAAAGTTGTCATTGTTCCCTCCCCTTATGTTCCAAATGATAATATTAGTAGGTCGATTCATGGAGATATTAAGGTTTAAGTTGGCCGGATTCCCATTCTCCCTCACTTCCCCTGGTACTGGGTCTCTCCTCAATGATGGAACTAGGATCATGGCTCTGTTTCCCACAGTTGGATCCTGTGGAGGTCTTATGTCCATCGAGCATTTGTATAATGCTAGTGGGAAACTGAGAACACGCCTCTTCTCTTGACTCTCCGTAGAGAAACACTTTTACTCCATCGAGACTTGAGATTTCTCGGACTCTTTCTAAGATTAGGTTTATGAGTTCCTCCTCCTCTTCCATTTCTGCCTCTATTGGATCTGGTGCATGTACTTGATTGTGGAGAGGAGAGGGAGGTTGTTGATGAGGTTGTGGTACTTGTGGCTCTTAGACTGGTTGAGGTTGTTCCCATGGAAGGAATATGGTATTCAGTTGAGATAAATTCTCTGGCATGAAGAAAGGCATGTCTAGGAGTGCATTTTGTGGGTAAATCGAATTGAAATGTGGAGGAAGGTTCCACTGGTTTCTCATTGCATGAACCAGTTGGGATTCACTGATGGTGCTAAGGATTGAAGGATGTTGTTGAGTCATGCCTGATTGAGGTAGTTGTTCATGGCCAACCTCATGCCTTCTGTCACTAACTGGGCTAGGTACTGAGTGTCGTAAAGGATGATGATCGAGTCCTGGCCATTTATCGGACGTTGAACGAGCATGCATGGCCCATCAAGCCCATCTCCATCCATGACACAGGTTGATAGTTTTGAGCTTGTGGTGGTTGAACATAAATTATTTGAGGATTTGCTGGTTGAGGGTGTAAAGGTGGAAGGTTTTCCATGGTAATTCTATTTTGGCAAAGTATTTGGAGAAGTCTTTGTCTCCTCCTTAGAGATGATGGTATGCTGGGCATTGTTACCCGTGTTCTGTGAACTTAAGTACTCTAACTTAGGCGTGAGGGAGGGGCTATTGGGTATATGGGAGGGATTGGTTGATAGGGTAATGATTGGGGAGTCTTTTTGCATGTCGTTTGAGTCCCCAAGAGTGAATTTTATAGGTTGATTTCCCATATCCTTTGCGTGTTTTAGGGTTGACAGACATTTGGCTTGTTTTTTTCTTTTTCTTTTGCCACTTGGATGACATGCTTAGGCCGTTGGGAATAATCAGATCCTGGTGAAGGATCTTGCTTGAGGTTTTGGGTAATAGTAGGATTATTACTAATTTGCATATTAGGAAGGTTAGTAATAGAAGCATCCTTGTGATTTTTAATAGGGGCATTAAAGTCATTTTGGTGGTAATCTTGCATGGCCACCTTATCAAAGTGATTAGTAGGATTAGTAAGGGAAGACACGTTCATGTCCAGCATGTCAATGTCTTTGTTTGTTAGTGACATTTGTTCAATTGCATGGCAATCATTAGAATTTTCTTTTTGATTTTTTTCTCTTTTGGTGGTTTCTTCCAAAACCAGTGGCTCTTCAGTTAGGAGAGAAAAGTTATTTTTTATTGTCAAATTATTTTGATCACCAACCATAGTGGTCGAAGATTGAGGATTGTGAGTGTGTGATGAAGGAGTAGCATTTTTGTGGTCTTTAGATTTGTATTGTAAAATTTGAGTATCTAAATACTTACCGGTGTTGGCATTGAATAATTTGACAGAGATACCTGGGCCATTTGATTTTTTGATCGGATTAGCATTGAGGTGCTTTTGAGTACCTTTTGCACCTTGTTGTCTTCCTTTGGAAAAGGAAACTGTTTTCCATTCTTCTTGTTCCTCTGCATTTGTAATTGGTGATATCTCCCTGCTTGGTTCTTCATTGTCCCTACTTTTGTGAATAATAAAGGAGCATTATTTTGTTATGTGACCCAGTCGTCCACAATTTTTGCAAAGAAAATTTTCACCTTTATAGTGTATTACTTGTTTGTGGTGGCCAACATAGATGAAAGGTTGGACTGGGACTTCCAACGGGAGTTCCATACATAATCTTGCATAACGACCTCTCAAGGTGGTTGATGTACAAACATCTATTTTTAATAGCCGGCCAATTGCATTACCAATTTTTTCTAGAATTTTTCCATCGTAAAATTCTGTAGGCAATTGGGGAAGTCTAATCCATACTACTGAATTTGTGACTTTCTCTTGGTGGAAACAAAGTTTGGCTTCCATCTTATGATGGAGAGAAAGTGTCCGTTAATGAACCAAGGGCCTTGATGTATTGCTTTATCCCTATTTTTCTTTTTCTTGAATTTAATGATGTAGTAGTCTTCTCCGAGGACGATCAATTAAAAACCTTCCGTTGGTCTCCATAATTCTTGAATTTTTTTCTTTAGATAGTAGTGTAACATTCGTTTGCCCACTAGCTTCACAATGATGGAATTTATCCATGGCTCATAAATCTTACCTTCTCTTCCTCAGAGAGTGATGAACTTGATGCCCTTTGAATGCATTAACGTTGATTGATCAACTATTTGTTCTTTTGAGTCCATACTTTGGAAGTCCATGTTTGGTTGATTTTCAATTGGAGTGAAGAGTAAAGGGTTTGAAGTGATTAGCATTTTTTTGAAGCTTGGTTTGATCATGTCTTGATCAATGTCTGGGAGTTTGGATGGTATTGTATGTTGTTGCGCATATGGTTCGGGATCCATTTCCCAGAGAGAAACTCCTACCTAAATGAGGAATCAAAGTTTTTTCTTTTATTGTAGGATAGTTTTTTTCTAATCTTTTCTCCATAATGGTTGGGATACTAGATGAAGCTATAAAAGTATTATAACAATTATTTAATTTTATTATCTTCTTATGTTGAGATTTTCTCTTTATCATCTTTATACAATAAGGTATTTAATGTAGATTATATCTATTATTTGATATAATTATAACCACTTACCAAAATCTTTATCTTGTTATTTCATTTCTTATTCGGGAGAAAAGAAAGATTAGACAAGTTTATTGATTTAGCAAAGTCTAATCGAAAGAGGTTTTCTCACTTGGTACACTCAACTAAGATAATTCATGTTTGAAGCTATTACTTTAAATAATTAGCTATACTAATTGAAAGAGGTGTTATTAGTCAATATTGTTTAATGTCACTAACTATCAATAAATTGATAACACTAAGACAAAGATACTATATATATATATATATATATATATATATATATATATATATATATATATATATATATATATGTGTGTGTGTGTGTGTGTGTGTGTGTGTGTGTGTGTGTGTGTGTGTGTGTGTGTGTGTGTGTGTGTGTGTGTGTGTGTGTGTGTGTGTGTGTGTGTGTGTGTTTAAACAAGGTCTCTGTTTAACTATTAATCAATTAAATAAACTAATCGAAAGATGTGTTATTAATTGGATACTTGTATGTGATTTGGTTGAATTAGAAATAAGCGATCATTTAATTACACAGATAATACAAATTTGTCGCCTAGGTGATTTCAATTTTGTGGGACGATATGTTAAGCTTTACTATAATTTGATAAAGTATGAGCATAAAATAATATACATTTAAAGCTCGTCGGTTTTTATTTAAACTATCAAGAATAAATGTGTGATTCACAATATTCATCCAAATATCTTTGAGGGAGTAATTCAATATTTCATATTTTTAGAATGTAGTAGTGCAACAACTAATTTTTAGTGGCTTGACCTTGTTATAACATTTCACCTGTGTATATAAATGCATGCCTCTCCAATAATGGGTCTGAAATATATAGAAAAAAGATATTAGGGTAACTTCTAATCATTCGTCTATCTGTATATTTGTGCATATTTTAATATTTTTCAATTAAGATTAGATTGCTCCAATTTTAGTCCAGCATACGTTAACATCGACAATAATTTGGACTATCTTGTCTTAAATTAAATTAAGTTATGTGCTTCTCTTGATAGGTATCTTCTTCTTTTTTTCTTTTTCTTTTTTGTAATTTTTTTAAGTACTACAACCCCCATCCATTTTAAATTTCATTTTACTAAAACTATAGATGATAAAAAATATCAACGATACTGTTTGACTCAAAAGATATTGAAATCATTTTGAACAAATCAATCAAAGATGAAGGGGTAAATCCTAGTCAAACTTAGTTAAATCCAGATCGAAAGGTTTAATAATGATGATTGCATGAGCGACGAAGGAAATATCGATAATCTTATTAAGATTTAACATCACTTGATGAGAAGAGAGAATTCCAATTGTTTTTTTCCTCTTAGGATATAGGAGCGGAGCTTTTTTTCTGATTTCCCTTCTCCGGGAATTCTCCCCCCCCCCTATTGAGAGCCTTCCATGGCTATATATAGTCGAAATCCATTTACCCTCAATGTGACTTGCCGTGTTTTGGTCAATGGTGCATTCTGGTCGTAGCTTTAGGCGTTGCTCTTTTCGATTTGTCGGGTATCTCGGAGGAGAAATGGAATGGACTCTGTTGACTTTCACTACCTGATTGCTAAAAATGGGGTCGTGGGCAACCTGGTCGTGGTGGTCAGATTTTGACCAATACAGTTAGTCCCTCCATCTGTCGAGGTCATCCTTTGTCGGGCTCGACAGACGGATCATGTTTGTAGCGAAGTCGATAGAAATTTGACCTCCAACTTCCCATTCCTTAGTCTCATTATGTGGATTTTTTTTGACGGAGTGGAGGTGTTCTTTCGATACTCATGGACCGTTGCGATGGTTTCGGAATCGAAATGCCGGTTGGCACTGCAGCATTGGTTCGTGGTTGCCACCATTATGGCACACGTTTCTGGGAAACTGAAACGTTTCGTGCCCTATCATATTCAAATGGCGACTCATGGGTTTCGTGCTCGGGGAATTTATGTCCCTTATAAATAGGGGAACTTGTCATTTGATTGATTCACTTCAACATTTTTGTGAGAGAATTCTTCAGATATTGCTTTTTCTGATACCTTGAATTTTTGCTTACCTTCTTGCTCTCTAAAACCTTTCGTCTCTTCTTCTTATTACTTCTCTTGGCGAGTTTTCTGCTAAAAATGGCCAGCGATTCTTCTTGCGATGATCTTCCTGCCGCTAATCCGGTACCAGAGGGCCCTGTTCAGATCACCGGAGAGGCGGATGCGGTGGAGGATGAGGAGGTTCCTCGGTGGATGAGATTCTGCCTCACCCCGGGAGGGATTCGACTGACTTTAGTTTCAGTGGTGGAGCGGAGTGGGAACCCGTCGCTTCCATTGTTAGAGAAAGTGGGATTGTAGATTTGAGGGAATGGAATCCCTAATTATGTCGAGATACGGCCGACGGAGAGGGATGACAGAGTTCACTTTGACTGTCTCGGGTATTGCGTGTTCTACGCCTACCCCTTCATTGTAGGGTACACACTTCCTCTTCCCATGTTGGTGGTAGATTTTTGCCGTTACTACGAAGTATGCCCCACTCAGCTTTCGCCTTATTTATACAAGTTGTTTCTTATGATGCTCAAGTATACGGAACTTGCCGATCGTGAGGTCACTTTGGGCCATATGCTTAGCATTTTTGCTCCTCAACTAATTCGAGGTACGATGATTCACGCACGTCCTCGGGAGTCGAGGGGTCTGGTGGTGAAGATGGATGACAGAACCAATCGTCGTTTTTATGAGAATTACTTTTATGTGCAGACCGAGCAAATTGTGGCAGACCCGATGGGATTACCCGAGAGATGGAACTTCGCACGTAAGTTTGCGTCTTTAATTAATGAAATGTTTGACCATTTTCTGCGGATGCTAAACCGTCTCGTCTTTTGCAGCTGAGAGATTGCCCTTGCCGCCTGTCAAAGGGATTCGTGAATGGGTAGGGGCCATTCTTCCCCATACAGTGGGAGTTCACACATGGTCGACCTTTCACGAGAGGTTCCGACGCATGCCTCTTATAGGTGAGATGACGCCTTCATCTACAGTTCTTTCTTTTTTCTTTGTTGTTTAGTCTCTTATATATCGTTTGTCGTTACCAGGGAGGGTGCGGAGAGCAAGGTCCCCTCAGCTAGCTTTTCGTCAGTCGGCCGCATCCGCTCGCCTTGTCGCCGTATCCACCGTACGCCCTTCGTCAAGGGCTATTTTGGTTGAGTCTGCGGCCTTGGTTACTCCAGCAAGGGCCGCTTTTCAGGACGAGGTCCTGACCAATGTTGTCCGTCGACTGGAGAGGAAGAGGGGCCGTCGAAAAGATGAAGAGTGGAGTTCGAAACGGCGCCCCCAATAGTGATTCGCCTAGATGACTCTCCCTCGACGGGCTCTAGAGAAGGTGCTATTGCGGCTCCTCCCACAGAGGCAGAGCAAATTGTTGAAGTTGTTAGCGCCCGTGACCAGCGATCAGAAACTCCAGCCGTCGTCTTGGCTCAACCAGAAATCCCTGTTGTTATTAATTATCAACATCTTGCAGTGGTAGAGAACCAGACCCCTAGCGCCGCTGCTGTGACTTCGGACGTGCCTTCATCTTCTGCAGCGGGTCGTGCTCCTCCTTCGGCAGCGGAAAGGGGAAAGGGCGTGATGGTTGACGAGTATGAATCCGAGTTAGACCTGGATCCCGATGATGTCAGGATGTTTGAGGAGGGCCTTACTCACTCGTTAGTTAATGCGGAGGGCTCGACCCGTATTCTTCAGATCCCTTCAGGCGTTAACCTTTTGGCGGAACGGGAGGATCCATAACCTTTTGGCGGAAGGGGAGGATTCAGTGCTGCAATTTAGCCTGTTATGCTCAGAAGCTGAGAATGAGTTCCTTCAGGATGTCCCCGATGCTGAGTTGAGGGACGAGGTGGCTGTCATGGGCTTAAGGGTATGTTGAGTTTTGTTTTTGCTTTACGCTTTCCCTCTTTTCGAAAGCACTAGTTTAACCATGTCTTTATGATTTCCAGACATACATGGTGGAAGTGGAAAGCATTCGCAGGGCTAACATTCGGGCAAGGTTTTTATTGAAGATGCTGGAGAAATACTGTCGTTACCGTGACAGATGTTGCGAGATGCATGAGCGGTTGAGGACGGATCCCCGTAATCGGGCTCTTGTTGGAGAAAAGGGACCAGGAGTTGATGAAGACAATCCGTAGCAAGAGCGAACTCGAGGAGCAACTACGCATTAAGGACGAGAATCTCGAGTTGGGTAGAGGGATCGCGGCGGAGTGTGAGCATTTGCAGGGCAAGTTGAGGTCAATGCGATCGGAGATGGACCAGAACTTGGTCAAGGTCGAAGCGATAAGCACGGAGTGGATAAGAAAATTGACCGTGATGGAGAGCAAAGTCATTGGTTTGGAGAACATCGAGAGAGCTTGATCTGAGGCTCTAGCGAGGGCAGCGGCCTTGGAGGACACCATCCGCGTACTCCAATCTGAACAGGAGTCGGAGAGAGCGATGGCTACCTTTAGGGAGGCGAGGCTCGAGGAGCGCATTGGAACGATTGATCAGGAGGCGTCGATTCTGGGAAATCAGGTCGCGGCCTTGGAGGGGAAAAATGCACGACTACAGGCCCAGGTTGAGTCGTCCTCTGCTGCTGTTCCTCACCAGATGCATGAGCTCTGGGTTTATGCTGAAGCCTAGCAGGACATATATAAGAGTTTGTGGGAAGCGGGCACCGTGGCCGAGGCTGCTTACGAATGGCGCGGGCAAAGAATCGTGAGACTGCATCAACTATGAATACGACGCGGCGATGCCCGAAGCCAATGGGGGTATGGATGATGATAATGGTGAACCTCGCGGAGACGGTGATGATTGTGGAGATGATGACGGAGGTGATGACGCCGAATGAAGAATGTTGTCCTTTGTTTTTATTTTTATTTCGTTTGTTGATTGTCGTATGTTCGTTCCTTATTCTTTTTTTTATTGGTTGGCCTGGGCCATTGTAAGGGTGATAGACTGCGTTGTGACATTGCATAAATAAAAAATTTCTTCTTCGCTATTTGCCTCGTACTTCACTTTTTATTCCAACTGTTCATGGCTTTGGTACAAGATAGAGGCTCGCCCGACGAGTCCCGATTTTTCTTTTCTTCCAGTGGTTGTCGACCCTTAACGATGTCGTTTCGAATTTATCGAAATGTCAGCCTATGGCCGTTCGATCGGGGCTAAAACCCTTCTTTTATGACGAAGGCCCTTGGCCTTAAAGGGTATTATTTCGAACTTATCGAAATAATAGCTCGTCGTCGTTCGAGCAAGGTCGAACCTTTCTTTTGTTTGATGGCGAAGGCCCTTGGACTTAAAGAGTGTTATTTTGGACTTATCGAAATAACAGTCTGTCATCGTTCGAGCGAGGTTGAACCTTTCTTCTGTTTGATGGCGAAGGCCTTTGGCCTTAAAGGGTGTTATTTCGAACTTATTGAAATAACAACCCGTCATTGTTCGAGCGAGGTCGAACATTTCTTTTATTTGATGGCAAAGGCCATTGACCTTAAAGGGTGTTATTTTGAACTTATCGAAATAATAGCTCGTCGTCGTTCGAGCAAGGTCGAACCTTTCTTTTATTTAATGGCGAAGGCCCTTGGCCTTAAAGGGTGTTATTTCGACCTTATCGAAATAACAGCCCGTCCGAGCGAGGTCGAACCTTTCTTTTATTTGATGAAAAAGGCCCCTGGCCTTAAAGGGTGTTATTTCGAACTTATCGAAATAATAGCCCGTCGTTGTTCGAGCGAGGTCGAACTTTCTTTTATTTGATGGCGAAGGTCCTTGGCCTTAAAGGGTGTTATTTCGAACTTATCGAAATAACAGACCGTTGTTGTTCGAGCGAGGTCAAACTTTCTTTTATTTGATGGCGAAGGCCCTTGGCCTTAAAGGGTGTTATTTCGAACTTATCGAAATAACAGCCCATCGTTGTTCGAGCGAGTTCGAACCTTTCTTTTGTTTGATAGCGAAGGTCCTTGGCCTTAAAGGGTGTTGTTTCAAACTTATCGAAATAACAGCCTGTCGTTGTTCGAGCGAGATCGAACCTTTCTTTTATTTGATGGCGAAGGCCCTTGGCCTTAAAGGGTGTTATTTCAAACTTATCAAAATAACAACCCGTTGTTGTTCGAGCAAGGTCAAACCTTTCTTTTATTTGATGGCAAAGGCCCTTGGCCTTAAAGGGTGTTATTTCGAACTTATCGAAATAATAGCCCTTAGAGCGAGGTCGAATCTTTCTTTTATTTGATGGCGAAGGCCCTTGGACTTAAAGGGTGTTATTTCGAACTTATCGAAATAACAGCCCATCATTGTCCGAGCGAGGCCGAACCTTTCTTTTATTTGATGGAGAAGGCCCTGGGCCTTAAAGAGTGTTATTTCGAACTTATCGAAATAACAGACCGTTGTTGTTCGAGCGAGGTCGAACTTTCTTTTATTTGATGGCGAAGGCCCTTGGCCTTAAAGGGTGTTATTTCGAACTTATCGAAATAACAGCCCATCGTTGTTCGAGCGAGGTCAAACCTTTCTTTTATTTGATGGCGAAGGCCATTGGCCTCAAAGGATGTTATTTTGAACTTATCGAAATAACAGCCCGTCATCGTTCGAGCAAGGTCGAACCTTTCTTTTATTTGATGGCGAAGGTCATTGGCCTTAAAGGGTGTTATTTCGAACTTATTGAAATAACAACCCATCGTTGCTCGAGCGAGGTCGAACCTTTCTTTTATTTGATGGCGAATACCCTTGGCCTTAAAGGGTATTTTTTCGAACTTATCGAAATAACAGCCCGTTGTTGTTCGAGCGAGGTCAGACCTCTCTTTTATTTGATGGCGAAGCCCTTGGCCTTAAAGGGTGTTATTTCGAACTTATTGAAATAATAGCCCTTCGTTGTTTGAGCGAGGTCGAACCTTTCTTTTATTTGATGGAGAAGGCCCTTGGCCTTAAAAGGTGTTATTTTGAACTTATCGAAATAATAGCCCGTCGTTGTCCGAGCGAGGTCGAATCTTTCTTTTGTTTGATGGCAAAGGCCCTTGGCCTCAAAGGGTGTTATTTCGAACTTATCGAAATAACAGTCTGTCGTTGTTCGAGCGAGGTCGAACCTTTCTTTTATTTGATGGCGAAGGCCCTTGGTCTTAAAGGGTGTTATTTCGAACTTATCGAAATAACAACCTGTTGTTGTTCGAGCGAGGTCGAACCTTTCTTTTATTTTATGGTGAAGGCCCTTGGCCTTAAAGGGTGTTATTTCGAACTTATCGAAATAATAGCCCTTCGTTGTTTGAGCAAGGTCGAACCTTTCTTTTATTTGATGGCGAAGGCCCTTGGCCGTAAAGGGTGTTATTTCGAACTTATCGAAATAACAACCCGTCGTTGTCCGAGCGAGATCGAACCTTTCCTTTATTTGATGGCGAAGGCCCTTTGCCTTAAAGGGTGCTATTTCGAACTTATCGAAATAACAGCCCGTCGTTGTTCGAGCGAGGTCGAACCTTTCTTTTATTTGATGGCGAAGGCCCTTGGCCTTAAAGGATGTTATTTCGGACTCATCGAAATAACAGCCCATCGTTGTTCCTAGTTTCTAGAGAGTTAGGCATCTTCCGTGGGAGTCCCAGTTTGTTTGGTATTGCTTGCACCAGATGGTTCAATACCGGTGGACGCGCGGCATCAACGTTTCGCGCAAGCTCGCGCTGTGCGCGCATTGTGGTTTTCTTGTCTGACTCCGGCCATTCAGATTGGAGAAGCTACCGGCAGGGAGAGTTTAAGCTGCGTCGAAGTAGTTTTTGCTCTTCAATCTAGATGTCTTTGCGTGCGTTCGTCCACACAGATCTTATGTGCTTGCCCTGACGAAGTGTGGGAGGTGAGGGTGAGATGTTCTTCGCTCTCTTCCGGTGGTTTGGTGGGGGAGATCCGTATTGTAGCACCGTTTGCCCTGTTTAGGATATTTGCATATGATGGGGTGAGGAATTCCGGGTTTCGTAAATCCGCTCGGCTCTCCTTCCCTTATCGCCCTGTTCCCATGTCTCGCGTGAGTTAGATTCTCCCTTCATGTTTCTTTCGGTGAATGATTGTGTTCTTCAGCTTTGATCTGGGAAAGACTAGGAGTTTTCACTAGGAAATCACCACAGACGGCGTCACATTGTTTGACTCAAAAGATATTGAAATCCTTTTGAACAAATCAATCAAAGATGAAGGGTAAATCCTAGTCAAACTTAGTTAATTCCAGATCGAAAGGATTAATAATGATGATCGCATGAGTGACGAAGGAAATATCGATAATCTTATTAAGATTTAACATCACTTTATGAGAAGAGAGAATTCCAATTGTTTTATTTGCTCTTAGGATATAGGAGCGGAGCTTTTCTTCTGATTTCCCTTCTCCGGGAATCCCCCCCCCATCGAGAGCCTTCCTTGGCTATATATAGTCAAAATCCCTTTACCCTGAATGTGACTTGACGCGTTTTGGTCAATGGTGCATTCTGGTCGTAGATTTAGGCATTGCTCTTTTCGATTTGTCGGGTATTTCGGAGGAGAAATGGAGTAGATTCTGTTGACTTTCACTAGCCGATTGCTGAAAAGGGGGACTTGGACAACCTGGTTGTGGTGGTCAGATTTTGACCAATACAGATACTTTCTTATGCATTAACATGTTCATTCAGATTTCCCAACTAACTTCTCTAATTTCCGATAAATGTATAAAAATAAAAATAATAATAATACAAGATAAATAATAAAAGACAGACTTGTCATCCGTCACCCTTATCCGATTGTTTTTCCTTGTTTATTTTATGTAAATTTATTCTTATTTTTTTCATGTTTCTGCATTAGTAAAATATGGATATGACACATGGTTAGCAAGGAGAATGACACGTGGCGAGAATTCTTCCGTCAGTGTCATGTCATTAACGATTACTTTTACCAAAGATGAAGATATGGAGGGTTACTAAATCCAAAAAGTTAGCGCTGAAGTTGCATAGCGTGAAGCAGATCGAGGACGATCCAGAATCAACTTTCCGAGTGAAGATAAGCATCTAGACGCATGTCCACCACGAACCAACATTTCCCGAGGAAAGCAAAATCCTTATTAATTACGACTGTTAGTTACACATCAGATAATTGTAACTGACGAGATTTGCACTTATTTCAGATAACAAGCATAATGAGTGGGTTGAGGATGGGGAAATAATTACACTAGTTTTCTTCTATAGACGGTACTCCATTTCTCCCACATTTGTACCCCATTCAAATTCACATACTTACAGTACTGTTCTTATACAAAAATTATTGTTGTTCTTCCTCTCAAATTATCTCGATCAATTTCATATACTCTTCATATGATCATCAAATAAGAATTTTCTTTACTTCAACTTTATTGCTATTGAGTTATTTTTATATACAAGTATCATTCTTATTTATCTGCTTTTTATTTACAAAGATCAACGTAATTGGATTGAAGTGATTTCTTGTGGCATACTTTTAAAAATTTAATTAATTTAATCTATTAACTAAATTTTTAGTTAAACAGTATCTTTTTAAATATGATTGGATTAAAAAGGATTTATCCCGTATACAAAAGCGAAAACAAAAAATTATTTTGATACACAAAATGTAAAGTGATTGTATTTGGTTATTGGGAGGATCACTTGAATTGGAGCTTGTAGACAGTGTAGGGCTGTCAAAGGGGAGGGTATTGCCCAAACTGGCGTCGATATGTACAGGTACAGTACCGCACCGTACCGGTCCGGATTGGGGGTAGGGGGTAGGGGGTAGGGGTAGGGAATTTGCGTAAAGGGTAAGGGGACTAGGAGTGTATCGGTGAAAAATAGACATGACACAGGGATTAATGGTATAATGACAGGTGGCATTTGTATCGAGTTAACGAAGAAGAATAATGAGGCACGGTTAAAATACCAACGGGATTTACGAAAGAAGGTATCGTAACTGACAACTGGAAAGAAGAAATAGGCACGAGATACATGAAGATCATAAAAGGGAAGATTCATGAACAGTTGTGAATATGAAAAGCGAATCAGCATTATCCCTGATTATGCGCGATCACCTATTATTACCATAGTCGTTACGAGTGATTTTAGTAATGAGCAATTAGTGCAGTTAATGTGAGTAATGGGTAGGAATAAAGTGAGGGGGAACCGTTACATCTTTCTTTCCTTATATAAGGGCCCTTCTTATTTTGTACTATCATCAGAATATTCTAAAATATATGCAATCAGCCTTTTACTTTTACATTTCCACTTAATTGAAGATTCTAATCCATAATTCTGGGGAGAAAACAGCTATCTTCAATAAGATTTCTTTCCGTCACTTATAATTTTAATTGTTTATTTTATTCTCATTTTTTTAGAAAGTGAAGGAAACTTGGTTATTAGAAACCCGATTTTCTTTAATATTGACTTTGACGAAAAAAACTATTTTTTGGTTAAAAAAATTAGTTCCGCTGCTGGAAATCTGATAATCTATTTATTTTTTATATTTTTATTTTAGCATGTTTACTACTAACGAAATTATTCAGGTGTGATGAGGGAGTTCAAGAAAGACAACAAGGTTGAACTCCAACACACCATACACCGTATACCCACAACTACTCCACAACGCTCACGTTACAATTCACCTGAGAGGCCTATTACTCGCAATGATGGACAACAAGTTGATGACCAGACAAACGAGCAGGATAACTTGAGCCAGTTAATCGACAATATGTAGGTTTGCGGGCTTTTGCATGTGGATTGCCTAACGTTGCACAGATCCCTCCACCAGAAAATACAACTCTAGAAAACCTTCGTTCAGGGCTTGATAATTAAGGAAGTGGAGGAATATCAAATGATTTTGGAGACGAAGGACTAGGTACTCCAAATAATTCTAATATATAAAGTTTTGTACTAACTTTATAGAAATAACTCAAGGAACAAAACGAACGGATATAACAGACACCTGGAGTGTCGCCGGTCATCAAAGTAGTAGATATCGACAAATATTTGCAACAACCCTAGAAGCCAAGTGCAGCATCTTTGCAAATTCTCAAAAAAGTTCAAGATGCATGATATCCCTAAATATGATGGGACCAGTGACCCACGGGACCATGTTACGACATTCACCACAAGGGGTTAAGGTCAATGACTTAACCAAGCAGGAAATTGAATCAGTCAGTGAAAAAATTTGGCGAAACCCTCATGAAAGGAGCATTAACATGGTATTCACTCTTACTTGAAAATTCTATTGATTCTCTTACGGAGCTTGCAGATTCATTTATAAAAGCACATTCAGGAGCCCAAAAAGTAGAAAAGTGGATGGAAGATATCTTCAAAGTAAAGCAGGAAAGCACAAAATTGCCCAGGGAATTCGTGGATAGATTTCAGCGTGAAAGTATGATGCTACCATGTGTACCTGATAACTGGGCAGCTATAGCATTTGCAAGTAATCTGAATGGGAAAAGTTCAGAAGCCACGAGAATATTGAAAAAACGTTTGCGGGAGTTTCTCGTAATTACCTGGAATGATGTGTACAACAGATACAATACCAATTTACGAATAGAATAAGATACAATATCTCAGCTAAAGGTTGAAAAAGGACCGGATCTAGACGATCAGAAAAAGAGAAAAGGTCTGGTAAGAGCAGGTACGAGCCTTATATGGGACATGTGGAACGGGATTCTCGATCTAAACAAGAACATACACGGTTTGATTCAAGATTTAGAAGGAGACGAGTTCTTTTTCCCGATTCAAAAGGGAGCGAGATACAGCTAGAAATAGCAATCCAAACTCCCAATCAAGAATAAGATATTACAATTTCAACATCAGTACATCAGAGTTGGTAGTTGTTCTAAGAGGATTGAGTGACAAGGTGCGATGGCCAAAAGAGATGAGGTCAGATCCCAGCAAAAGGAGCCAGGAATTTTGGTGTGAGTTTTATAATGATCATGGCCATAAAACAGAAGATTACAGGCTCTTACAATGAGAAGTTGAGTATCTATTGAAGCAAGGCTACCTCATTGATCTGTTCAGTGAAAAAGCAACGCAATCTTGCATGAAAAATAAGAAAGAACCACCAAAACCCCCGTTACTAAAGTGAACGACAAATGTTATAGCCGGAGGTGAAGAAGTCAATGGGGTACATACATGGCAGAAAAAAAAACATCCAAAATCACCGTTACCCACGGGAAAAGGACTCGTTATGTTTTAGAAGGAGACAACATAATATTTAATGATGAAGAAGCGGACGGTTTGATTATTCCTCATAACGATACACCGGTAATATCTCTAGTTGTTCATGATAATAATGTTAAACGAGTTTTGATTGACCTAGGTAGCTCTGTAAATATCATACTACTTAGGGTGGTGAACGAGATGCAAGCAAATGATCGAAATCGTTGTCTGGGTTTAATAATTCAAGTGTCATCACGAAGGGATAAATTATATTGGCAACATAGGCAGAATGTGTCATTAAAGACACTAAATTCCAAGTGGTAGTTGCAGATATGTCCTATGACATAGTTTTAGGAAGGCCATAGATTCATGACGTGGATGCGGTCCTATCAACGTTGTGTTTGGTGATTAAATTCCCATCACAATGCAGAATTTTTCAAATCAGGGGAGATCAACAGGCATCACGGGATATCAACTCAGTTGCAGTCGCAAGTGGAACACTCGAGGACGGAGATAAGAAGTAGCAATTAGAGAATCCAATTGAGGATAGCTCATTGGCCACCTCAACTGAAAGTCCAAACAATGAAGCTGATATAGATTCAAGTCCCGATACAGTCCAAAAGCCAGAGGAAAACTAGAATATCGAAAAACCCACGGAGGAGCTCGAAACTATTGTGTTAACCAACCACTGGGCTGATAAAAAAGTTTATGTCGGATCAAAATTGAGTTTTGAAATGAAAGGTAATTAATTGAATTTTTATATTCTAATACCGATTGTTTTGCTTGGTCGCATTCAGACATGACATGTATACCACCAGAAGTAATGACTTAGAAGCTAAATGAGGATCCACTGCACCCGCCAGTCAAATAAAAGAAAAAGGAAGCAAAGGGCATTTAAAAATCAAGTAATTCAAGATGAGGTACAAAAACTTCTAAAAATTGATTCAATTTGAGAGGTAAAGTACCTTGACTGGTCATCTATTACTGTTATAGTCCCAAAAACGAATGGGAAGTGGTGAGTATGTGTAGATTATACTAATTTAAACCAAGCTTTTCACAAAGATTCATTTCATTTACCGCACATAGATCAACTAATTGATTCTACCGCATGTCATGAACTTCTAAGTTTTTAGATGCATATTCTGGTTATAATAAAATAAAGATGTATCTTCTAGATGAAGAAAAGACTTCCTTTATCACGGATAAGGGGACTTACTGCTACAAAGTTAAGTTGTTTGAATTATAAAATATTGGAGCAACGTACCAAAGACTGGTGACCAAAATGTTTCAAGAGCACTTGGGAAACACCGTGGAGGTTTACATTGATAACATGTTGGTCAAATCATCACGAGAAGGGGACCATTTCCAACACTTAATTCAAACCTTCGAAATTCTCCACAAGTATAACATGAAGCTAAACCCGGGAAAGTGCACCTTTGGTGTCGCTTTAGGTAAGTTTTGGGATTTCTTATTTCTAACAGGGGCAGTGAAGTAAATTCCGCTCAAATAAAAGTGATTGAGGAAATACCTGATGTACTTACAAGCAAAAAAAGGTAAAGAGGTTAGGTAGGGTAGCAACTTTAGGAAGAGTTATATCCAAGTTTTCAGAAAAATGTTTCAAATTCTTTTCAATATTGAAAAAGCAAAATCAATTTGAATGGACTAACGAATCTCAACAAGCTTTGAAGGGTTTGAAGTTGTACTTATTAAAACTGCCCCTGTTAGCAAAACCAAGGGACGGAGAAAGATTACTTGTTTATCTAGCTGTATCAAAAGTGGCAGTAAGCACGGTGTTGGTTCGTGAAGACAAGGATAAGCAATCTATAATTATTATGTTAGCAAATCCTTATTGAATGTCGAGACACGGTATCCTCATTTAGAGAAACTTGAATTAGCATTGATAATTACATCAAGAAAGTTACAGCCCTATTTTCAATATCATCTCATTTCTGTTATAACTGCTTTTCCGCTAAGGAATATATTTGCATAAGCAAGAGTTATCAGGGAGGTTAGCAAAATGGGCCATAGAGCTTAGTGAATATGACATTATCTATCAGCCTAGAACTGCCATAAAGTCTAAAGTACTAGCGGATTTTGTAGCATATTTCAGCTCGAACCTACTTCCTGAAGCAAAAAAAGAGGTACGAGTGTTTACCGGATATAATCTGGGGACTTGGACCTTATAAACTGACGAGTTCTTCAAATGTAAAAGGAGCAGGTTTGGGAATTATTTTAATTTCACCTTCGGGAGAGATTATAAGATAAGCAATAAAGTGTTATCCATTACTAACAATGAAGCAGAGTATGAAGCTATGATTACAGGTTTAGAACTCGCAAGAGAGCTTGGAATTGAACAAATCAAAATCAAAAGTGACTCGCAACTGGTACTAAACCAAATGCAATGGAATTACGTGGAAAGAGAGACGCGAATGCAGTAATATCTGGAAAAGGTACGAGAGTTACTAAGGCAGTTTCGTACTTGGAAAGCTATCCAAATACCTAGAAAAAATGCAGAAGCCGATGCATTAGCAAATTTGGGATACGTGACTGATCTGTCAAGGCGGAAAATGCAACTGTGGTGAATTTGTTTCATTCAGTCCTTGATCACACCAAAAATGAGATAAATTTCAATAATTTAACTTGGAATTGGAGAAACGAATTTGTGAATTATTTGCAGTATGGAATTTTATCCGAGGATAAGAAGAAATCTCAATCGTTGTGAATGAAAGTTGCTCAGTATTGCCTAATATAAGGTAATTTGTATCGCAAATATTTGGAGGACCCCTAGCACGGTGCCTTGGACCATCACAAACTGAATATGTGATGCGGGAAGTGCATGAAGGACATTGTGGTAACCATGCCGGAGGAAGATTGCTGGTAAAATGTTAATAAGAGCGGGGTATTATTGGCCAAAATGAAGGATGAAGCGAAATTTTTTGTAATAAGGTGTAATAAGTGTCAACGATATGAAAATAATATGCATGGACCGGTGGCGTTGCTCCATTCAATCATATCACCGTGGCCATTTATAAAATAGGAGATGGATATCGTATGTCCTTTACCTCAAGCACCTGGAAAGGTGCAATTTCTGTTAATTTTAACCGATTATTTTTCAAAGTGAGTAGAGGAAGGTGCTTTCAAATATGTACGAGAAAAGGAAGTTATCAACGTCATTTGGAAAAGTATAATATGTCGGTTTGGTGTCCCAATAGAAATCGTTTGCGATAATTGGCCGCATTTTTGTGGGTGCGAAGGTATACTGATTTTTTAAAAGCTGGAAAATTAAACGAATTACTTCAGCACTTTATCATCTCGTAGCTAATGGACAAGCCGAGTCGCCAAATAAAATCATTATCAATAATATAAAGAAGCTCTTAGAAGAATCAAAAGGCAGGTGGCCTGAAGTACTACCTGGGGCGCTATGGGCTTACCGAACAATGACGAAAATAAGTACGGGAGAAATACCGTTCTCGCTTGTTTATGGAACTAAGGCCTTAATTTCAGTGTAATAGGAGAACCGAGTACAAGGTAAACACATGAAAATGGAGCATTAAATGAGAAAGAGCTTCGTACGAATTTAGATTTTACAGAAGAAAGAAAGGAGGCAACATTAGTTCGGATGGCAGCACAAAAGCAGAGGATTGAACGATATTACAACATGAAGGCAAACCTGAGATATTTCAAGACTAGGACTTTGTCCTTAAAAAGGTGTTTTGATCAACACACGCGGCAAATGTATGAAAATTGAGTCCAAATTGAGAAGGCCCATATCTAGTTAAAGGTATTACGGGAAAATGAGCATATGCGTTAGAGACTATGGACGGCAAGGTGTTACCATCCCATTAGAATGCAGTTCACTTGAATAAATTTACTTTTGAGAATGCGAGTACCCATAGTCAGGTATCCTAAAAGTTCATTTTTTTACTTTGTTCATTTAAGTTTTACTAATCATTTTAGTGATAGGCAAAAAGCTGGCCCGTACCAGATGATGACATTAGACCCGAAAGACACGCGGAATACTTAATTATTCCCGGTCTAGGTTACAATAATTCTGATGGAAGGGGTTAAACAGTCATAATCTAAAAAGTTACCTCTGAGTCCTCTATGTGTTTTCTTTTTCAGGGAAACGACCAAAGAAAAGAGTTGATTCAGTGTTCAAATTTTCATGCTTCAACGATTAAAAACTTGGGGGACTATGCATATGAAGAAGTACACAAAGGAAGAAGACGTACACCACTAAACCATAGTTTAGCCAAAGGAAAAACCTTGAAGAAAATGTCAAATTTTCAAGCTCGCAGAAGGAATGAGAAGTAAAGAGTTGAAGAACCTGCAGAAAACTCCAACGAACTTTTAGGTTAAGGCCATACATTTAGTCAATGGGTAAACATACCCGTACTTGTAAACCTACTATAACGAAAGCAGTTATGAAAATGTTGTACATAAATATTTGTTTGAAAGTTCAAATAAAACTTCTTTGAATTACTTTATATTTCATATCTTTACACCAATATGAAGATGAGACGTCATCTTTATTAGTGTTATTATTATAAAAGAGCCCTCTTTTATAAAAATCACATTAAGATACGGCATATTAAAGCATTTCAAATGAAAGTAAAGGCTCAGAAACTTAAGAGCAAAAAGCATAATATAAGATATGCAACGAAACAATATTAACATTAATATCCCAAAAGTAGGGAAGGAAAAGTTTCCCAAAATCAACTTCAAACAAAAACAAAATGTTTCATAAGCACCAACAAAAGAAAAATTCTAAAGTGAATGGTGAAAAGCTAAGGAGCATCATCAGCAGGGGTGGAAGGATCAACTTAAGAAAACGAAGGTTGGGCATCAGCTTGGTCAGCTACGGGACCGTCTTTATCACTTTTGGAACTTTCATCCTCAGATGTTGAAAAATATCGATGTTTCTGAGTCTTTTCAATTGTCTCTTTAGCTTTGACAATCTCAGCCTCGAGGTCAAAATCCTTCTGGTTAGCCTCGATCAATGTTTCGAGACGGGTGTTTAGAAAAGCCCAGCTAACATCAAGTATTAGTTTGTCTTCGAGAGATTCATAATCTTTCTCTAGTTGTTCTATCTCAGCCCTCAAGTCTTCTTTTTCATCTTCTAAAGCTTCATAGGATGCCTTCAAAGGTTCAAGAGTACCCTCGAGGAACTTTACTTTATCATAAGAGGCACGGAGATCCTCTTGAGCTTGGGTGAGCATCTGAACTAAATCACCAACATACACCTCTTTCTGATTTAGAAGCTCTTTCAATCTCCTAATCTACTCAGTAGCCTTTGAATGCTGCTCAACCAAAAGAAGATTCTAATATGCCCTTATCCTTTTCAACTTGGTTGTAATAGGCCTTCAAAACCACTAACTCAGTAGTTGGTATCTTCAACTGTTGCTTAAGAGCCCATTTGTCTTCAGCAAGGATGTCCTTTCAAGTTAGAGGCTTTCAAATTGTTCCTTCCAATTGTCAGCTTCAGTACGCAACTTAACCATTTGCTTATCAGTCTAAGATATTCTTCTCATCAACTTCGTACCTGTTAGATTGATGGCAAGGTAGAAAAGTTATAAACTTAGAAGGAAATAAGGAACCATAAGGGAGGAAGGATATAACTTAAGGGCAGAATGAATAACATCATTCACTAAGGTTATAGAGCTGTGAGACTCAAGCTTTTCCCTGTCCACGTGGCCGATCAACGATTCAACCATACCGCAACTCGACTAGATTGTTTTAAACAAATTCCCATCATCGGAGACTTCAATCAACACCTACTTCATATTTTTTTCTCATGCTTGAAGGGCCAGCTTCTTCACGGGGATAGCGGCAGGTGCGGTAACAGAAACAATTGCGAGTGTGCTAGCAAAAGAGATGGAAGGATTAACGGCATGAGCGATGAGGGTCATTGGAATGACAACAAGCGAAGGCTCTTCAGAAATATGGCCAAGATCTTCTTCACCCTCAAATCCTTGTGCGAAAAGTCTATCAATAGGACTTGAGGGGGGATTACCAAAGTAGTCAATATCTTCCTCTTCTGAGAGGTACAAAGGGACACTCTCGTGGCTTCCTTACGAAAGAGCCATCATCATCATCTTCTTCTTCTTCTTCAGAGTCGCGGGTTCATCATTCTTCCTCTTTGAAGAGGACACGCTCATAATTTGCTCTTGTGTTGTGCTAACAGAAAGCCTAGCAGTAGGAACAAAAGCGGGACAAACGCCATAAACAGCAAATCCTAGGAACAACAAAAAATGTTAGAGTAAAAGAAGATACAATAAGGGAAAGTCATGGTAAAGAAGAATACCATGGGTTTTCACTTTCCACGCAAACTTTTGGGAAAGGAATTTCCATGATCTCTGCTCCATAGGGGCGGCAATCAATATTTTTTCTACGCAATCACAAAAGTCAAGAAGTTCACCAAAAACTTCCATAATTGCTGAAAAGTAAAAAAATGCGTATGAGAAAACTGAAATCCTGAGAGAAGCAGAAAATTGAAGAAAATACTCATTTGCAAAGTTCCAGTTCTCATGGAAAGGCATGTTTTTATCACCCACTAAATTACGAGTGGGAACAGCCATGAACCGAGCGTACCAGCCACAGTTATGATCATCCTCGGGGCTGACAAAAACTCTCTTGCTTCTCGCCACAAGGTGAAAAAATACCTTCGCAAAAGAGCTTCAAGGAATAAAGATGAAGTAAGTGTTGAAAAGTAAAAGGTGTTGAAACTAAGTTTGACAAATAACGGAGGCAAGCTACTACCCTCCTCATTATTGGACTTATTTGACCAAGACAAATATTGAATTAACAACAAAACTCAATGATCATTGGGTCGATAGGTGGGTTGAATCCTAGGGTAAAAAGGTAGGTGTAAACAAACGAATAACCTTCATGATAAGAGGTTATTCGATCATCAACACAAGGATCTACCACATGAAATTAGGTTTGCAGAGGCATTCACGACGAACTAGAGGAAGAAGACCAGGAGTGATCAAAGTAGGATAATGATCGGCAGGGTTAGGTGTTGCTATGGAAGAAATTTGTTTTCTTATAGCCTCATAGTTCGATATAAAAGAAAATTCTTGAAGGACAATTTCAGAAACAGTAGGTTCCTGCAAAAGTTCATTATGGTATTTATCTCTAGATGAGGATCTAGGAGTTGATGAAGTTTTGGCTTTGGAAGAATAAGGTTTTGCAATATTCTTCTGGGAAAGGTAGAGCTACGGCTTGATAAAGAACCTAAGATACGAAATCTACCGCCTCTTCTACTCCTAACTGGGGTAGATGAGGGAGGAAGTTCATCAACAATGACTATTTTACGAGGGTCTAATGATGAAGAAGGTTTCGAAGAACTGGAATTTTTAATGGTAAAAGCATGAAGAGAGGGAAAAATTGCATAAGAAGTTTGAGTATGAATGCAAGAAAGAAGAAGAAATTTTTGGGTGGTATGTGATGCGGTGTCACGACCCAAAATCCAACTAGTCGTGATGGCACTTAACCCAACCCGCTAGGTAAGCCAATTAACAACTATCCAATTTAATGAGATTGATTAAGAGAAGAAATGATAATACAACTGCTTTTATACAAGAATTTTCCAAGGATTGGTAGGAAAAATTATGAGCTTCTAAGATTAAATTTTTACAAGACTGAATTGAAATAATTACAGCATCTATTTGAAATGTAAATGAACAAAATTCAAATCTAATACTACCAAGGACAAGTGATAGCCACAACTGGAATGCAAGTTCATCTTCAGATCCAGCTCCCGTTGTACGCAGCAACATCAGCATCCAACATCTGCACGCAAGGTGCAAAAATGTAGTATGAGTACAACTGACCCCATGTACTCAATAAGTAACAAACCTAACCTTAGGTTGAAAGTAGTGACGAGCTGAGACAAGGGTCAGAGTCCAACTCCAATAACCAGTAACAGTTCATAACAATATATAAAAAATGATACAAGAAATAACTCAGAAATAAGATGCTCAACTCATTCACAGTTATGGAAAATGGGCATGCTTTTCAAGTATAGCAATAAATCCCAAATCTCACCGAAAACACCAAGACCATAAAACTGTGATTTTTCCTGAAAATATTTCAACAATAAATAAGATGTTTCATTTTCAGATAGCATGAGGAAAGTACATCTCTATGCCTATATGTCAATATGCAGGTGAAATCATGAAAATCACCAAAACTGGGTAGTGTGAGGAAATGCATCTCTATGCCCGTATCTCAAGTCCGCATGACTAACGTAATGCATCTTAGTGATAAACTCACGTACTCACACTCTTAGAGTACTCAATATCACTGTCTCGTATTCTCATTTAGCATGCTCAATACTCAGCACACTCAGTCACTCGGTATTGTAAATCGCAGATCTAGCCCAAACATAAATAAATCCAAGGCAGATCTAGCCCAATGTAAATGAATCCACGACAGATCCAACTCAAAAATCTATAACAATTGTGCCCACTGTGGATATGAAGACTCTGGAGGGGCCGATCCAGCCCAAGTGCTATAGTAAGCCAAATCCTGACATGAATCAATAAAGCCTGTTGTGGTGTGAAGTCCGATCCCATAAATATCACCCATAGTTGGCCCTCAACCTCACTCAGTCATCAATATCTCTAGTCTCTCGGGCTTACAACACTCATGCTAAGGAGCCCTAATCAATGATACGAGATGTGACAATATACAATAACAGAGACTGAGATATGATATGTAATGATGAATGGGATTGAGCACATAACTGCAATTAAGCAAATAACTCAACAACAAAGAACGACCATTGTGGGTCCTAATAGTACCACCATATAGCTTAAATATGATATCTAGCATAAATTACAGCTCAAGTGCTCTAACACATAGAGTACAGTAAAAATGTTCAGATAAGATAGCTACATAGTTCCATGGAATCGACTAAATCGCAATTCACATGGTGCACGCCCACACGTCTGTCACCTAGCATGTGCGTCACCTCAACATCAATCACATAACACATAATTCAGAGTTTCATACCCTCAACACCAAGTTTAGAAGTGTTACTTACCTTAAACCATGCCAAACTCTACTACAACAAGCCCTTACCTCGCAAAACAGCCTCCGAATGCCTTGAATCTAGCCACAAAAAATTCGATACGATCAATTCAAGCTATAGGAATCAATTCCGTATGAAAATTCTAAGTTCTTAATCAAATATCAAAAAGTCAACCCTGGACCCACGTCTCGGAATCCGATGAAAGTCATAAAGTTCGAACACCCACTCAACCACGAGTCCAACCATACCAAAATTAAATCCGATACCAAAATCTCGCTCAAATCCCTAAAATTCGGCCTGAGAAATTTCTCCATTTTCCCAAATTTCAACCCAAATCACTAATTAAATGATGAAATCAAGGATATATTCATTAGTTTAATCAAATCCGAGTTAGAATCATTTACCCCAATTAATTCTTTGAAAAACCCACGAAAAATCGCCACAAATCGAGCTCTCTAGGTCCACCAATGAAAAATGAAATGAAACCCTCATTTATATAGTACCACATCTGATCTTCCAAAGTTCTGACGCACATTATTTTGTGTTGTCCTCACATTCCAAGTTCTGCGGCCGCGATCCAAATAGTGCGGTCGCACTTCAGTAGTGATTGCACTACCAGGCTTCAATAAACTGGCCATGACTTTCGATACAAATATCCAAATGATTAATGGTTTATCTTTACGGAAACTAGATTCAAAGAGCTACAACTTTCATTTTTGGATCATCTCTAAATTCCATACTGATAAAAAGGTATAAACTTCTGAAGTCATACCATCAACCTGCAGATTTTCCCCTTCCATGATCCGCACATTTCCTCTGCCCCCCGCACTCTGGTAGTTTGAGCCGCGCATGAGGCTTTGCCTCAGCACTCCAAAATCTGCCCTCCATACTTCAATCGCTCCAGAACATCATCAAAGTGTCGAAATGTCCAAACTTGTTCATAACTCACACGAAACACAATGGGGTCACCGGGACCCCATCCAAACATGCCAACAAGTCCTAAAATACAATACAAACTTACTTGAAGCCTCAAATCACACATAACAATATCAAAACGATGAATCACACCTCAAATCGAACTTAATAAACTTTGAATCTTCAACTTCCAAAACTCGCGCCGAAACATATCAAATCAACCTGGAATGAACTCAAATTTTGCACACAAGTCCCAAATGACATAAAGAAGTTATTCTGATTCCCAGAACCACAATCCAAATCCGATATCATCAAAGTCAACTCTCGGTCAAACTTATGAACTTTTCAAACCTTCATATTTCCAACTTTCATCAATTAGTGCCGAAACCTTGTAGAAACATCCAAATACAAATCTGAGCATACGCCCGAGTCCAAAATCACCATCCGGACCTAACGGAACCATCAAAACTCCAATCCGAGATCGAATACTAAAAAGTCAAACTTGGTCAACTCTTCAAACTTAAGGCTTCAATCATGAAATTCATCCTTCCAAATCAATTTCGAATAACCTGAAACCAAAACTAACAATTCACACAAGACATAATATATCATACAAAGCTACTCATGCCCTCAAACTACCAAGCGAAATGCAAATGCTCAAAACGATCGGTCGGATCGTTACATGCGGTACTTATAAGGAAGGACGTCATTATAAACCGTCGCTTCGAATTGTCGCAGCCGCAGAAAATCCTAAAAAGACGTTATAAACTACATAGGCAATAAAAAAAATATGTGTCCCGGGCATTAAATATAAAGGACGTACGTTTCTTCACTTCTGAAGAAAACATAATGAAGGTTAGAAAGAGGCGGCAAGACATCCCCACCATAAATAAACTTACCACTTCCTGAATATTCAATTGAGAATATTCAGAAAGTGGGGGGACTATCTGTATTGGTGGGAAAATAGGCATGACATGTGGATTAATGGTATGATGACAAGTGGTATTTGTATCCGGTTAATGAAAAAGAATGATGAGGCACGGTTAAAATTCACGGGATTTACGAAAAAAGATACTGTAACTGACAACTAGGAGAAGAAATAGGCACGAGATGTATAACAACCATAAAAGGAGATGATTCATAAACAATTGTGAATATGGAAAGGGAAACAACATTATCCCTAATTATGCGCGATCCACTATTATTACCATAACCATTACAGGTAATTTTAGTAAGGGACAATTAATACAATTAATGTTACTAACGAATAGGAATCAAATGAGGAAAAACCGTTACATCTTTGTATCGTCATATAAAGGTCATTACCTTATTTTGTACGATCATCAGAATATTCTAAAATATATGTAATCGGTCTTTTACTTTTATATTTCTACTTAATTGAAGATTCCAATCCATAATTGTATGGAGAAAATAATGATCATCAATAAGATTTATTTCCTTCATTTATCATTTCAATTGTTTATTTTATCATCGCAGTTTTGAAAAGTAAAGTAAACTTGGTTATTAGAAATTCGATTTTTTTAAATATTGACTTTGACCACAAAAACTATTTTTTGGTTAAACAATAAGGGTACCGGAAGAGCACCAATATAATTTGTGTGGTTGGTACATTTAAGGTACCGAACCAATACCCTTAAGTTTTTTTTAAATATAGTCATTTTTGTACCGTTAGACAACAATTATTTTTTTAAAAATAGTTGTTGGCAATGGCCAAAAACGCATATTTTTGCCTCCCTATCCCCCTAACACCCCTTGCCTTAAATTTATGTTTTAACCCCTAAGTTTGTTCAAATATACTTTGATCCTATTGTAAAACAATAAATACCCCATTTCATTCTTTCAATTTTCACACAAAACTCTTATCTCTCTCTATCTCTAATTGCAATTAACATTCTAACACTCAATTATTTTGGTGTAACTTTTCAAGTATCAATATCAAGTATTTGGTGGCGTATTTTTTCCTTGCGCTACACTAATAGTTGGACCAATTTTCTTCCATCGACATCATATACGTCGGCGTTACGTCGGCTTTTGGTACATTTGTTCCAACTCTTGTGAATTACCCTTTAGAAAAAATCCTAAAGAAGTTGCAACTAGATGGAATTCAGTATATTATATGTTATTTGTTTGTTGCTTATGAATATCGTGAGATTGGATAAAACGGAGAAAAGAAACTTTGGCCTTCCAGGATTAATTCAAGAAGATGACGATGCATATAATGAAATACTATCTACCGGAGATGGCGGGGACTCAGACGAACAAGTGCTACCAATTCCAAGCGAAGAACCACGAAAAATTATTGAACAATTACGTAAATCGTTCAAAAGAATATGTAATTTTATTTTTACAAGAGTTAAAATACAAATAAATACTTGTAACTTGTATTAGAAATCTAATGTTTACATTGAATTAAATAAAATAAAAAGCTTTTCACAACCTTAAATTTTTTTCATCCGTTAAAGCTTGTTTGTAATATAATTTTTTAAAATTTTAGTTTAATAATGCCCCTAAGTAGCGGTACTGTAACGAACCGACCGGTCGTTTTGAGCCTTTGCACTTTGCTCGCCAGTTCTTGGGCATGACTTGCTCTGTGTGATGTATTATGACTTATGTAAATCGTTAGTTTTGGTTTTCAGGGTAATCGGAATGAATTTGGAAGAACAGTTCTCAGTTTGAAGCTTGAAATTTGAAAGGTTTGACCAAGATTTGACTTGTTTGTATATGATCTCGGATCGGAATTTTTATGTTTTTGGTTATCTCCGTTAGATGATTTGAGACTTAGGAGCGTGATTGGAATGCATTTTGGAAGTCCGTGGAAAGTTTAGGCTTGAATTGGCGAAATTGAGATTTTGGCGTTTTCCGGTTGATGGGTGAGATTTTGATATAGGGGTCGGAATGGAATTCCGGAAGTTGCAGTAGCTCTGTTGTGTCATTTGTGACGTTTGTGCAAAATTTTAGGTCATTCATACGTGGTTTGGTTGGATTTTTGATCAAAAGCGTAATTCGAAAGATTTTGAAATTTCTTAGGCTTGAATTCGATGCAAATTTGGTGTTTTAATGTTGTTTTGAGTGTTTCTAAGGTTGGAAGAAGTTTTAATGAGATTATGGGATATGTTGGCATGTTTGGTTGAGGTCCCGGAGGCCTCGGGTGAGTTTCGGGTGGTCAATCGGACCATTTCATGATGATTTGAAATTGCAGAAATTGTTGATCAGTGTTGTAGAGAAAATGGCCTCCGCGTTCGCGAGTAGGCCCTCGCGTTCACGAAGGGTTAGCTGGTGAAGGCTGGAATTTTAGACTTCGCGTTCGTGAGGCAGGCTCCATGTTCGCAAAGGGCTGTGTGATTGGTCATCACGTTCGCGTAAAGTGGACCGTGTTCGCGTAAGAGCAATTGGGCAGTTGTGCTTTAGGGTGTTTATTCATCGCGTTCGCGAGAGAGGTTACACGATCGCGAAGGGTTAGTCTATGGAAGCATCGTGTTCGCGAGTGGCAAGATGCGATCGCGAAGAAGCATTTTTGGTCAAAGCTGGATTATGCTTCGCTAACGCGAGGCTTTGACCGCGTTCGCTAAGAAGGTTTTTGATGCCTGGGCAGAATGTTTAAATAGCCATTGTCCGCGATTTTGGGGCTAACCTTCACCATTTTTGGGCAATTTTGGAGCTTTCTGAGAGGATTTGAAGAGGAATTGGAGGTAAGATTTTTGAACTCAATACTCGATCCTATGTTGATTCTTACTTGTTTAATCATGAAAAATGTGAAAATTAAAGCCTAAAAATTGGGGAATTAGGGCTGGGATTTGGAGAGTGTAAATTGGGAATTTGAAGGGGCAATTGAGGTTTGATTTTGATGTTATTGGTATGTATAGACTCGTGAGAGGATGAGGATTCTATTGATATAACTTTTATCGGATTCTGAGACGGGGGCCCGGGGGCCGGGTTTGAGCAATGTCGGGATTGTTGATGTAAATCAGATATTTTCGAGTGGCTTTGTTCCCTTAGCATATTTTAATAGTTATGTACTGATTGTGGCTAGATTTGGAGCATCCGGAGGTCGATTCATGAAGGCAAAGGCATCGCGGGCTAAAGTTTGGACCGGATCGAGGTAAGTAATGATTGTAAATACTATCCTGAGGGCTTGAAATCCCGAAGTTCACATTGTTGTGCTACTTTGAGGTGACGCACATGCTAGATGACGTGCGTGGAGTTATGCACCATTGGGGATTGTGATTTGGTCTGTCCCGTACGACTGTTAAGTCGCGTATTTGATTTGGAATCTTATGATATTCCATATTTTAGAGATTGATATTATATTTTGGGTTGTATGCCATGTTTGGGGCCTTTTGCCGACCTGTTGAGACCCTTAGGGGCACTTTCACTATTTTTGCTCACTCTATTTGTTTTGAAAGCATATCCTCAGTTATGTTTTACCTGTTTATTGTTTGAAATCTGGTTTTATCACTTTACTTCTTAAAATGTGAAAACTATTTGGGCTGAGCTCCCTGTTTTACTGATGGTCTGAGTGATCGTGAGGTTGATGACTGAGATAGACCGAGGGTCTGATTGTGAGGTTGATGACTGAGATAGACCGAGGGTCTGATTGTGAGGTTAATGACTAAGAGAGGCCGAGGGCCTAGTTGTGAGGATTATATATCTATGGATCGGGCTGCACGCTCGACTATATATATATATATATATATATATATATATATATATATATATATATATATATATATATATATATATATGGATCGGGCTGCAAGCCGCAGCGATATGTTGGATCGGGCTTCATGCCGTAGCGATATAGCGCTTGGGCTGTAGGAGCACCTCTGGAGTCTGCACACCCCCAGTTAGCGCAGTCGACTATATTTATGGATTGGGCTGCACGCGGCAGCGATATCTGGATCGGGCTGTGTGCCATAACGGTTACTATATGGTACCTATTGAGTGTGAGTGCTGATTGGTAAGAGTTGAGTCACGAGTGACTGAGAGGCTTACTCGAGGGGCTATATATATACATGTACATGAGTGGTGCTTTGCTTGAGGGGCTAGTTTATGAACTTACTGTTTTTCACTCTTCTTTAAAGTGAGTTTCTATTGAACATGTTGATTTAATTATTGCTTTCACTCATCTTTAGACCGAGCCTCTATTGAAAATGTTGAACAAATATTTTAAATAACTTTTATTTAAACTGAAGTTTTTAAGTTATGAAATTGTTGTGAATTTCTGTTATGCCGAAGGGATGTGTAAGAGCTATGTTTTGCCCGAGGGCCGATTATGATTTTTATCACTTTCACTATATATATATTTCATTAAACCTCTATAGGAAAGGTTATAAAGATATTTTTCAAAGGATATTTCTGAGGATGAAAGTTTAACGAAGTGATTTGATTTGTATCATGTCTTTGGAAACATGTAGTATCCTCTGTGGTGCCATGATGTGGTATATGTGATTTCTTACTGCTCAGACTTTATTTACTTTTATTACTTACTGGGTTGGAGTGCTCACATTACTCCATGCACCTTGTGTGCAAATTCAGGTATTTCTGAGCTTGGTGGCAGTTTCATCGGAGTTAGCAAGCTAGCTGCCTGGCGATCGCGGCTCTGTTTTCTCCCTCTTTATTCTTCCTTATGTATAAATTGTGACTTTTTCTCGACCATATTGGTCTTGATATAGTTAGAAAGTTGTAGTAGATGCTCATGACTAGTGACACCCCGATGTCGGGCTTGTATGTTATTTTCGCATTGTTCATTAAGACTTATATTATGAAATATTTGTGTAATTAAAGGCTTAAAAATGACTCTTAATGATTAAAGGGTTAAAAAGGGTGTTGTGTCAGCTGGCCTTGTCTTCATGAAAGGCGTCATCACGACCAGGTCTAAGTTTTAGGTCGTGACAAGTTGGTATCAGAGCCTAAGTTACATGGGTCTTACGAGTCATGAGAAGGTTTAGTAGAGTCTCACGGATCGGTACGGAGACGTCTGTACTTATCCTCGGGAGGCTGCAGAACCTTTAGGAAAAACTTCACATTCTTGAATTCTTATCGTGCACCCTTGATTCAGCTTGGAATGTAACTCTTTGAATTCCTTCCACACATTCGTATGCGCGCATGAGCGCTCAGTATTAGATGTTCATCGATGGCTTCTGATTCCCTGATCAAGGGGCAATATGTGATCTCTGTGTGTTGTTGTTAGGCCAGTCTGGAGGACTCGAGGCCGGATTTTTGCCTATAGCTTGAGCACCGAGGTGATGATTGTGTGAGCAAGTGTTTTTGGACTTATACTTTCGGTAGTGCCCTATTGGTAGAAGTAATGACTGGATAGTTACGTGATGAGTGTGATGTGACTGCGAAATGTATTCATATGATTTGGAAGCGACGAGAAGGGTCTGCTGGAGGATAGAAGAACTATTAGGTGCTTGATTTCCATCTTGATTCGAGGTTTAGCCCCGAGTTATGGGCGTACAAAGAATCTTTCATGTTTCCTAGTTGGGAGTGGAGTAAATTTCATGTTGCGGTATGAGTTCAGACTCAGGAGGACTAAGTGACTGTAGTGTTTATGACGGTGAAAGGTATACAGGAATGTTAGTTGGAGGTAAAGCAGTTGGGTTATCTCGTGTGGAGTTTCTGAGGTTGTGTGATCCTCATGTTGTCTGTTAGAAGATCTCATTTACAAGTGAAATATAAGTATTGAAATTTAAATTTGGGTCGCTTAAGAGAGTGGGCTTGACTGTTGCGAGGATGAATGCGAGATTTGCAGAAGATTTAAAGTACCAGATGGTCTGTGTTTCACGAGCTTATGAAGGATTGAGTTTAAATCTCGCTATGGTATTATGGTAGCAATAGAGTATATGTGTTACGAGTTATTGTGTGTGTTTTGGTCTATGGCTTCGAGCCAAGTAGAGGAGTCCACTATTGATTAGTTGATTGCACGGTTATGTGCTATGTTGGTTCCAGTTTGAGGCGTGCGGGTGAATCAGTTATGGCTTACGGAGATTGAGACCAAGGATGGCTCGAGTAAAGGAAATTTTTGACAAAGGTTATGCCATTCTTAATAGGTGTATGAGAATCACGGAATGTCTTTGTGAGCACGTGATTTTTGCCTCACATGAATTACTGCTGCAGAATTCCAAAGAATTAGATTTTTCTTTTAATTATTTGTTATTTTAGGAATTATTGTAGAACTTTTCTGATTATTTGCATTTTTATGTGCATGTTTAATTTTATTTAATTCATGAAAAATACAAAAATACATTGTATTTGCATTTAGGATTTAATTTTACATTTTTTTAGATTAATTAGCAATTTAGTTGTTTTATAAAATATGAAAAATTACAAAAAATAGTTCATGTTGCATTTTAACTCTTTAATTTTGAATTTTGTAGCTTTTCTTTTAAATTAGGAGTTATTTTTTTTTATATTATGTTGAGTTTTTCATATAATTTGGTAGGTTAATTTAATTTTAAGAGTTAATTTAGATTTATTTTAATTTGGAAAGAAAGAAAATTGGAAAATGAAAAGAAAAGGAAAAGAAAATAAAGAAATCTGATTTTGTTTGGGCTCTTTTAATTAAGTTTCCCCCAAGCCCAATCAATTCCACCCATTACCCGTCCCAAATCGCCCCATACCCGGTCCGTCTGTTGATTGACCAAACGACATCGTCCGGAGTTCAAACCTTGAGATCCAATCTGAACCCTCTGTTCTATATGATCCAATGGCCCCAATTGTTTCCCCATGCCCTTTAAGAGTGTCTGAAACCCCCCATTAACCTAAGTACATTGTACTACCCCTGTCTCTCATCTCCCTCAAGAACCCTAGAGCGCCGCCCCAAAACGTTTCACCTCCTCCGATGGCGGCGCAGCCCTACACCACTTTAATCCGTTCCAAAATCACACCCTAACATACCCTTCGACCCCTCATACCAAATCCAGTACCTCTTTCCTTTGAATCATCACAGAACCCTTCGAATTTTGAATCAAAGTTTGAAACCCTAAAATCCCAAAACCCCCAAATCGTCAAATTTCACCGAAGGATTAGGGTCGAAATTGATGTTATTCGTGTGTTTCCAACGGGAACACATGATTAATGTCAATATCGGCTAAAATCGAAGGTGTTGAAGTTCTTTTCAAATTTTTACTGTCCAACCGTCTCTTAGGTACTTTTTCTTTTTCTTTTTTCCGTTTGTTTGTCTTTTCTTCACCTTTTATTTTTATTCTTGATCTTATATTCTTCTGCTTCCATCTATTATTTCTTATTTTTCTATTTCTTCAAATCATTTTTGTATGCATGTTAGTCTTAGATTTATTTTAGTTAGCATGTTTTCTGGTTTTGAGTTTTTTAAGTTGTTTGATTTTCTGTTTCTACTCTTTCTTTGGGTCTCAGGGCTTCATGAGTCCTTATGACTCCGCAGGCTTACGATTGTGTGGTTTTTTTTACCCTTGATTGAACTTGGGTTCTTAAAATAAGAAGCCCAAAAAAGGGATTCAATCCGGGTGGCAAGCCCGTGGTTTGGGGCTGAACCTTTGGGTCAACTTGACCCATACCTGGTAGGCTGGGGTATTGACAGAGGTTTAAGGAGTAGTTTAGGGAGTTTAGGTAAGGGAATCATTTGTAACTGATTTAGGAAGCTGCCTAGAAGGTAGGTTTGGGACCTGTTTAGAAAATTGGTTTTTAAACTAAGGAATCACTAGCAAAAATGAGAATTTAAAAAGGAGTAAAGGGCAAATAACTTGACTCATTTCTGCTGCCCTAGTTGCTCTCTATAAAAGGCTCTTACTTCTTAATCAAGTCAGATTTTTTTAGGAGAGAAGGAAAAACACTAAAAAAAACTTTAGAAATGACAGAATTTTCTTTCAAGTGCAAAGTACTGAAAATTGCTTACATTTGACTTGTTTTTGGTTATTTGATTCCTTTGAAAGTTATAAATTCTAAAAAGCTTCCAAGGTCGTGTATCTGGGTGTGAAAGGATTCAAATTGGTTTGAAGTTTGGTTTGATTTGCTGGTTTTGTCATTGTTCCATTGCTAATACCTTGTTGTTGTCCTCTACTTAATTTTGAGCCCATTTCTTTGTTGGTTTGCTGTTGTAATCAGGTACTCCCCTAGACTTCATGGACATGTGAAATAAAGGGATTTGCAGCTATGCTCTTGAGTCGAAACTTGTGTTACGTTGCCTCTTCTGTTAAATGTTATATCTATGCTTTTAATTTCATGCTAATCTGTAATCCATCCAATCTGTTTCATGCAATTTATTTGTTGATTTCAATTGTTGTCTTTAAGTTCCATTTGTAAGCTGGATGAATGCTATTATTTGGTCGATTTGGTTTGTAAATGGTTTGAGGTCCTGTTTGTATGTATGGACTGTGGGGAATCAGTGCAGTAGGATTTTCAGTAGAATTAAACCTGTTTCGGATATGTTTTAGCTTGTCGAAATCAGTGTATGTTGTTGGGATTTTTGTTTGAATATTGCTAAGGTGATGTGTACAGTCTTGGAATGAAAATACTCAGTTGGAATCCGTACTAGTAAACGTATTCCTTTACCTGGAACCATGCTAGTTGTTTGGGTTAGAAATCATGAATTATATTAGATTTCAAAATGACAAGATAGTTGTGCATGAGTTATGGTTATGTTTTCATCATAGAATGTCACCAAAATGTATTCTGCATTTACTTTAAAATTTCAAGAATTGCCAATGTTTTATTTTATTCTCAAGATTTTCCTGAAAAAAATTGTAGTTGGTTTCAATTAGTTGAAATAAATTACAATTGGGCTTTCGTTATGGCCCAGTCACGCCAAATGCCTTTTCACCAATTTTGAATGTATCATGGGCTTCATGAGGGCCCATTCCTCTACCATGTTATAGCATGGTAGCCTATAATGGACTATCGGGCTAGCTGCCAGCCCAAGTTTTTAGTCATAGGCTCGATTTCTTTTAGCACAAACCCACTAATTGTTAAGTTAAGTTTGAACATTAGTCTAAAAATAATTATAATTCCTTTAAGCCTTCTTTAATTAGTTAGACTCTTTAAATTGGTTTGAGGCGTGCTATATTAACCAAGCGTACAATTTATGGCCCTCAAGACCAAATCTAGAAGCCCTTTTAATCGAACAATTCGAGGCGTGCCATGCCAAATAAAACCCAAAACCCATGGCCCTCACTTAATTAATTGTAACTCTTTAGAAATCGAGGTGTGCCATTAGATGGATTTTCCATGGCCCTCGCAAATCTTGTCATTAACTTGAAAGTACGTAGTTGCTTTAGGCACGCTATTTAAATTAATTTCCTTAAACTCGGGTGTGCATTTCATGTGACCCAACTTCAATTCTCAACAACGTTAAATAAAATGTGTCGTGGACCGCGGGTGCATTTCATGTGGCGTGGTTCAAGGCATGTTTTAAATAACGTTGCATCTTCCTAAAAATAATGAAAAGCGGTTAATAAGTTAACAAATTATACTATAGGCTAAAACATGTATTAAAATCAGATAATAGGCCAATTATAATAGTTTAAGCGACCGTGCTAGAACCACGGAACTCGGGAATGCCTAACACTTACTCTCGGGTTAACAGAATTCCTTACTTAGAATTTCTGGTTCACAGACTTCAGAAGGAAAGTCGAATTTCCTCGATTTGGGATTTTAAAATAAACCGGTGACTTGGGATACCAAATAAACTATCCCAAGTGGCGACTCTAAATTAAATAAAATAATTCCATTTCGAATAATGTCACTTAAATTGGAAAAACTCTCATATATTACCCTCGGGTGTGTAAAAAGGAGGTGTGACAGCTCTGGCGACTCTGCCGGGGATCAAAACCCAGAATCTCTGGTTCAGGGTTCAAGAATTTGAGCTTAGAATAACTGTTATAGTTGGCTTGTTTTATCTAATTTTACATGTTGAGCCTAGTGTGCTAAATGCCGCTTTTACCGCTTTGATATTGTTTGGACTGTATATAAATTGCTATGAAACCCTTCTCTCTCTGAGTCCTCTAAATCATCTGGGAAGTGTGCACTTCGTGTGACTTCTTTTCTGTTAGAGTCTTATCCCAATTTTAGAACAAGGTTCGGACAAGTTGCAAAGACGGTGAAGCTTTTGTATTCCCGGTACGCTGCCCCCTCGGCTCGAGTTGTCCGCTCGGGTAAGCCAGGTCTAGAACAATACACCCAGGTTTTAAACCTAGTATAACAAAGCCTCATGTCGGATCCCTAGTAGGAACGCTTGTTTGCATCACGTGCATTTGACTTTGGAGACTCAACACAGGGGTTGGGTCTGTCTAGGACAGGTGTACCCGAAATGAAAAGACCATCCTGATGCATTCTACTTGCTACTTGTGCATTTATTTTCTTCGGATTTGCATGTTGACTGGCTTATGAATAATAGGAGAAAAGTTGAAAAAAGAGAGCAAAGAAGTCAATTTGAGGGCTAGAGAGATAATTACCTATTTTGAAAAAAACCAATGTCCAAAAAATACCAAAACTCTGCCGAAATTTTGAAAAAAAAAAAGGAAAAAGAAAATCTTGTTTTAAAAAAATAGTTAGTGTTGTTTTTATTTTGTCAAATCTGCCCGAATTACGCCAATTTGATTCTCACTGGATGTGGATACGTAGGCAACCCCCATCGGGTCCAACTTCATTTTTGCAAAAATAGCCCAAAAAGAACAAATTTTTTTATTGTTTTGTCATAAATAAGTAAGGTGATGCCATTCTTGTCTAAAGTAGTCGAATGTCCCCAAAAGGGCGCCGGAAGACTATTTTTGCAAGAACAACCACATATGGTCTCTTTTTCAAATTTTTTGGCCGGTTGGCAAACACAACCTTAAAATCTTCTTCCCCGAAGTGCTGAAGGGTCGTATTTGCAAAGTCTGGTTTTTATTTTTGAAACGATTTTTTTGAAAAAATGGTGATTACTTTTTCTTGAGTCAAAATGAATCATGATCCTTTGATCCTTTAACTAGATCACCCTAATAAATGTGCAGGATGAGCACAAATGAAAATGAACCCTTCGTAACTCTTGAGAAAATCCTCTGACAGCTCCATATGTGGTGGAACGACTTAGGAAAAGTCAGCAGAGGGACTGTGGTAAAAGTTTTGGGTGGCCTTGTCGGACTTTTGAAAATCAAACCAAGATTAGATGTGATTGAGGCCTTGATACCTTTTTGGGACCCGGCTCACAATGTTTTTCGCTTTTCTGATTTTGAGCTCACCCCTACACAAAAGGAAATTGCGGGCTATGCCGGCCTGGGCGAAAATCTTAGAAGTCATTACCCGGTGTCGCCAAGAATTGTGTCTCCTCACAAGTTTCTAGATATGTTGAGTATTAGTCGGGAGGTTCAGGATGGGAATTTATCTGAAGGGTTTTGCACTTTCCAATTCTTGTACCAGCGCTATAGCAATCCCCAAGGTTTTGAAGCACCAAATACTGGTTTGACCCATGTAGGAAACAAAGATAAATGGGAAGCACGGCGTGGCTTGGCCTTTATAGTAGCATTCTTGGGTGTCATAATCTGTCCGAGAAAAGGCGGCAACATAGAATTGGGTCTCATGGGAATGGTTGATGTCATGATCAAGAAAGCTAACGGCACCCCGGTTCCAATGATCTTATCTAAGATTTACCGAACTTTGACCATCTGCCAAGAAGGGGGGAAATTCTTCCAGGGCTGTAACCTACTCCTATAACTATGGATATAAGAACATCTCTGTCACCGTGTCGAGTATATGAACTACGACATGAATGGTTTGATTTGCATCGAAGAATTTGAAAACCGAGTGGCGGGTGTTGAATTTCCAGAGGGTACAGAGGCTTGGTTTGCACACTTAATTTCTTTAACTTCGGACAAAATTGAGTGGACTTTCGGATGGCTCCCTATCACCGAAATCATATATATGTCAGCCGAGGTGTGCTATCTTCTCCTAATGGGTCTCTGGAGCATTCAACCATATGCTCCTCACTGGGTTATGTGCCAACTGGGCAGGTTTCAAACTATTCCCCATGACGAAGATATGAGTCGACAAGTCGTCGAATTGAGCCCAAAGGCTCTATTTCCACAAGGAAGAGTTCGTCATGTTTGTAATGAGTGCAAATTTCTAGAACCTAAAACTCTAGTGCGGGATCTAGCTAAGGGTGAGGTAGATCCTAATTACATAAATTGGTTTGGTAAAAGGTTTCAAATCCCTCGAGACCCCGAAAGGCCTGCTAAAAGACCTCACATCCAGCAATTCACAAACGACTCCCGGGAGCAATTGGACTGGTTGACGAAAGAAGCAAGCTATAGGGCCAAGATAAGTAAATTAGAGGGACAAATCAGGGACCTCAAGTTTGACAATAGTATCCAGGTTGTTGCCGATGAAGGGGAAAAGAAGAAGCTGGCTCAAGAAAACAAAACCCTCAAGGCTCAGATCTAGAAAATGAGAATAGCTGCTAGGAACCAGGAAAGAAGCCGAGCAGATGAAAGGCTTATAAGTGGTCTCAAAAAGAAAGTAATCGAGTGTCAAGATGACTTAGAAAAATCTGAGGCTAGTCTAGCAAGAGTTCGAGCACAACTGGCAAGGAACGCAGAAGGGCGGGCAGAGTTTGTGCGACAGATAAAAAGAAAATATGAGAGAACAGTCATAAATTTGAAGAGAAAGCTAACTACCCTTGAAAATGAGGCGACCAAATAGGCTAGGAACTTTAAAGCCGAAAGGGAACATTGTTATGCTTTGATGGCCCAGATGGAGGAAGATATGCAACAGTTGCAGAATCAGAACCACCGTGACACCCAAGTGCTAGAAGCTCGGAATCAGCAAATCGGGCGTTTGCTTCAAGAAAAAGGTATTATCCGGGAGAGGGTGAGAGCAATTGCCGACTACATCGTAATGAAATGCCACGCATGTGAGGACATGACTTGAACCACTTTCTTTGCTGCAGTAATGACATTTGTCCACCAAATAATGAGTGATATGGAGCGCCTTCAAGGGGATCTTGCACATAGGCCCGTGGCAAGACCGAATGATGTCCCATAGGCCCCAGGAGTCGAAGCACTTATGTACTTATGAGTTTCATTTATCGAGTCTGTATTTTAGTTTTTAGTTTAAAATTTGTTTTGAGTCTATTTGTAGTTTTTAAAATTCCAAGAAATGAGTATGTTGGAGTCTTTTGTAATAGAAAAGTTTAGGAGTTTATTAATGAAAATTGGAAATTCCCAAAAAATTGTTTCTTTATTTTTCGCATTTATTTCTTGAACTACGTAATGATCTGATTCACTCGGCGTCGTGATACGTAGGAAATCCTCATCGGATCCGGTCATGATTTTTGTAAATAACTCAAATAAGAGAGGTATGTGGAAGGAAAAAACCGAAAGAAAAAACAAAAAGAAAGAAAAAGGGATCCAAAGAAAAATCAAAAGAAAAACAAAAAAAAGAGCAAGGAAAGAGAGGAAAATAGGAATATGAGGAGAAACATCAAAGAGCCAAGTGGAAAGAAAAGAAAATTAGGGAAATAAGCAAAGTCGGGATGAAACATGCAACCGTGGCTAAACATGTAGAAACACATTTAACTGTATAGGTGAATCACACCCCCAACGTGCGATTACCTATGTGTTAATTGCTTCAAATTGACCAGTTTGTTGTCTATTGTTAAGTACAAGTTTTATATTAAGGTAGTTGGTTTTATGGTAATCTGGCTTCACATCCGTGCTTCACATCCGTACTTCACGAGATCAAAAGGAAGTGTTGAAATGTCTTCAGAAAGTCAACTGCCAACAATCCCTATTCCGGAGGATAGCCCGATCTCGGCCATCCCAACTTCTGAGTCAGCAACTGCTGAGGAAAATAGGATTCTGCGTCTCTGCATGATGGAAATTTGGGACGCCTGGGCCAACGGTAGAGAACCACCAAGTGCAATACCTGGATTCCCCGAGCTATTTTCCAAGGCGAGTGGGATTTCCAAAATCCCCATAAGTTATCCAAATACCCCACTGGGATATCCTACCATCTCAATCCACTTTGCTCGGACACCTTCTGAAACTCGCCCCTAGGTGTCAATGTCAGGTGCGGCCTCAAACATATTCACTGCGTCGCCTTGTTCAGCTATGGCACAACCCACTCTACCCAGGCCTAGCTTCGATCCATCTTCCTTTACATTTCAAGCATCATCTTTCCCACTGGAACCTAACTAGTTTACTACCAATGCTTACCCCCAGCCACCCCGGTACGAGTTTACTGCAGGGTAGGAGAAAACCACAAAAAACCCTGAACAAGAGGAGATTACCAGAAAAATGAGGAGCATGGAGCAGAGTCTCAAAATTATACAGGGTTTGAGCGGGTAAAAGAGCGTATCCTACACTGACCTGTGTATATTCCCACACGTACATTTACCCTTGGGTTTCAAAACACCGAAGTTTGAAAAGTACGACAGGCATGGGGATCCCATAGCCCACCTCAAGAGGTACTGTAACCAATTGCGGGGAGCAGGTGGAAAAGAGGAGCTTGTCATGGCTTATTTTGGAGAGAGCTTGGTTGGCATTGCTTATGAATAGTACATGGATCAGGATATATCTCGTTAGCATATCTGGGATGACCTGGCTCGGGACTTTGTCAGGCAGTTTCAGTATAACATCGACATTGCCCCTAACAGGAATTCATTGTCAAATCTAAAGAAGAAGTCCTCGAAAAGCTTCCGAGAGTATGCTGTCAAATGGCGCGAACAAGTGGCTAGAGTCAAGCCTCCAATGGATGAAACAGAGATGGTTAGTGTTTTCCTTCAAGCCTAAGAGGCTGATTATTATCAGAACATGATATCTGCGATGGGGAAGCCGTTTGCTGAAACCATCAAAATTGGTGAAATGGTCGAGAATAGTTTAAAAATAGGGCGCATATTGAGTCAGTCTGCTATAAAGGCTACCTCCCAAGCAATTCAAGGCGGCTCTGGAGGTGTAGCAAACCGAAAGAAGAAGGAAGAAGCGGTAATGGCAACTTCAAGTGTTAGAAAACCCCGTTCACCCAGACCTTATTACCCTGAAAGAACCCCACAACATTACTATCCCCATCAGGATGTGGCCTATGCTATGGTTCCTCAGCCATATGCAGTGATGAATGCCCAACCCTACGTTAGGACACAACAACAATTCAATCAAAACCGAGCTCCATTTCCCAGAAATCAACCTCTTCACCAAGCTCAGTATAATCCTCGACCTCCACTGAACAACTTCCCCCACAATGCCCGTGTTCGGGAACCGCCCAAGATGGCAAACTTCACACCCATGGTGAATCATATGCCAGCATTTTCCCTAAACTTGTCTAGATGGGTTTGTTGTAGCCTGTACCCTAAACCAGGCAGAACCCAGCATCGCTCGCTTACAAAGCCAGTACTCGATGTGCTTACCACTCAGGGGCGGAAGGTCATGATACAGATGACTGTTGGACCTTGAAAAGGGCTGTGGAAAACCTCATAGAATAAAAGCGAATAGTGCTAAAGGACGAAGACATTCCTAATGTAACCAACAATTCATTACCGACTCACAACAACGGGCCGGTTATTAGAATGATTTGTGAAGATAGAGAGGTTGACCCACCCCTAAAAGCCATCATTGCCATAGCCGATGTGGAAAATAAGCCAAAGGCTACCGTAAAACAATACAAGTGGGAGAAGAAGTGTAAACCCACCCCTCAAAATACAGAAAAGAAAGAGGAAACCAAAGCTGGAGCAGCGCCCTCAAAAGATGTTGTTCTCTATATTCCCCGGGGTCATGAAAAAGGACAGATGTCATTGAGCCCTCCAAGAAGGTATGAGCTAAACAAGGGATCTAAAATGTATATTCCTAAAGGGACCTACGTGGTGTAGGGGCCAGTAATTTCACCAAGGCTGAATGAGCCCGTGGTTATTGGCCGCGCACTGCAGAGGCCCATGACAGGTACCACTACCATTCCATGGAATTACAACAAGGCGATAGTAACTTACAAGGGTAAAGAGATCTCGGGAGAAGTTAAGGAAAATAACCCGGCTAAGAAATAACTCAATCTAGAGGAAGTGAATCATGCCATGAAGAAGTGTTTCCCACTCAAGAAGCCAGTGAGTGTTCAAGAAGTAGAAGATTTCTTCCGAAAAATGAAAATGGCGGACTACGAGATAATTGACCAACTTTGGAAGTCTCCTGCTCAAGTCTCTTTGTTGTCTCTGCTAATGAATTAAATTGAACATCAAAAAGTGTTGATCAAAACTCTCAATGAAGCATACGTACCCATTGAAACCACTGTGGAACAGTTGGAGAAGATGGCGGAGAGGTTTCTTGCAGTCAATCAAATCTCTTTCAGCAAGAATGATTTGCCCCCGGAGGGGGACTCCCACAACAAAGCCCTTCATCTGATAGTTAAATGAGAGGGATATTATGTGAAAAGGGTCATGCTGGATGGTGGTTCTGGAGTAGATATTTTCCCTCTCTAAACTCTACAACGAATGGAGATCGGAACTGAGAGAATCAGGCCCAACAAAGTCTGTGTGCATGCCTTTGATGGCATCAAGAGAGATACCATTGGTGAGATTGATTTGATTCTGACTATTGGACCGGTGGATTTCGAGGTGACCTTTCAGGTCCTGGATATGGATACTTCCTATAATTTCCTCTTGGGAAGAGCTTGGATTCAGATAGTAGGGGTTGTACCTTCTAATTTCCACCAGATGGTGAAATTCAAACATGAAGATCAGGAGATTGTAGTTCATGGAGAAGATGAGCAATCGATTTACCGGGACCCGTCAGTCCCATGTCTCGAGGCTAGAGAAGGAAGTGAACATATAGTCTATCAAGCTTTCGAGATTGTGGTCGCGACCAATGTGAAGAAGGAAACCCTTGTCCTCAACCCTTTCTCTCAAATGCGTCAATTATGGTTGCCAAGGAAATGATTAGGAGTGGTTATAAACCCGAGAAGGGGATCGGAACGTCATTGCAAGGAATCACTGAACCTATCACTCTGGATGCTCGCAAGAAGTTCTTTGGGGTAGGTTTCCAAACCACGTCAGCTAATGAAAAATGGGCAGAAAAATGAAAGAACAATGGTTGGGTCTTGCCTCAGCCGATTTCGCATCTTTATAAAATGTTTGTCAGGCCCAAGTACAATGAGGAAGATGAGGCCTTCACGGCCGAGGAAATTGAAGAAATCTGTGGGGCTATGAGGTAGATGATGTATGAAACCCACATAGTCCAACCGGGAGAAGGCTCAAGCACCGCTGAGGTGCTATACATGGGACCCAATGCCAAGCTACAAAATTGGAAGGCTACCCCGTTCACAATCAGGCGGGAATCCTAGTAGTCCAGTCCTACCACTTTTTCTGCTTCACGAGTTATTTCAGGGTGTAACTCGGATGTTTTCTCTAGTTTCCTGTCTTTAATTTCGAATGTAAACCCTTTTATCTTCAAAATTCAATTCAATGAAACCAATATTTCATCATTCATCTCTCTTTATTCTTTCTGATTTTTGTTATTTTTTCTCTCTTATTTTTTTCTTTCAGTTCTAATAATGCAGCTTTAAATAACATGACATGCTTGTGGACTTTATGCCTAGATCCAAACACGTTGTCTATTTGTGAAATAATAAACCAAGAACCAGAATATGATAAAGAAGAGGCTTTTAGGGAAATAAATCGAGAACTGGAACAATTTGAGAATAAACCTAAGCCGAACTTAAATGATACAGAGCCGGTTAATTTGGGTAGTTTTGAAGAAGTCAAAGAAACTAAGATAAGCATTCACACAGATGCAAAAACTCGGGACGCATTGATCCAACTTTTGTTTGAATTCAAAGATGTGTTTGCTTGGTCATACGATGACATGCCAGGACTAAGTGTCGATTTGGTGGTTCACAAGTTGCAAACCTACCCCGATTATACCCCTGTCCAGCAAAAGCAAAGAAAGTTCAAAACTGATATCAGTGACAAGATTAAAGAAGACGTCACAAAATAGTTGAAAGCGGAGGTGATCCGAGTGGTTCGATACACCACATGGTTAGCCAATGTAGTTCCAGTGCCAAAGAAGGATGGGAAAACTCGAGTGCGTATGGACTACAGAGATCTGAACAAAGCAAGTCCCAAGGATAAGTTCCCTTTGCCGCACATCCACATCCTTGTTGATAACTGCACCAAACATTAGATACCGTCCTTCGTGGATTGTTATGCAGTATATCACCAGGTGTTGATGGATGAAGAGGATGCAGAAAAGACAGCTTTCACCACACCCTGGGGCACCTACTATTACAGGGTCATGCCTTTTGGTCTGAAGAACAACGGGGCAACCTATATGAGGGCCATGACTGCCAATTTTCATGACATGATGCACCAAGAAATATAGGTGTATGTAGACGATGTGATTATCAAATCCAGGACCCAGGACGACCATGTTCGGGACTTGAGAAAATTCTTTGAGCGGCTATGCAAATATGATTTGAAGCTAAACCCAGCCAAATGTGCATTTGGGGTTCCTTCTGGCAAACTCTTAGGATTTATAGTCAGTCAGAGGGGCATCGAATTAGACCCGACAAAGATAAAGTCTATTTGAGATTTGCCTCCTCCAAGAACCAAGAAAGAGGTTATGAGCCTGTTGGGAAGGTTGAACTACATTAGCCGATTCATTGCTCAATTAACTTCTACATGTGAACCCATCTTCAAGCTGTTAAAGAAAGATGCAGCAATTAAATGGACAGACAAGTGCCAAGAAGCTTTTGACAAAAACAAAGAATATCTGTCGAACCCGCTAGTCTTGGTCCCACCTGAACCGGTAAGGCCTTTGTTCTTGTATCTGACGGTCTTGGAAAATTCTTTTGGTTGTGTCCTCGGGAAACACGATGTGACTGGAAAGAGGGAGCAAGAAATCTACTATTTGAGTAAAAAGTTAACAAGCTATGAAGCTAAATATACCTTGTTGGAAAGGACTTGCTGCGCTCTGACTTGGGTTGCTCAGAAGTTGAGGCATTACCTGTTGGCCTACACCACTTACCTCATTACCAGGTTGGACCCTTTAAAGTACATATTCTAGAAGCTAATGCCCACATGGAGGTTAGCAAAGTGGCAGATCCTACTCACTGAATTTGTCATAGTCTACGTCACTCGCATGGCAATGAAAGCCCAAGCTTTAGCAGATTACCTGGCTAAAAACCCTGTTAACGATGAATACCAGCCTTTGAGCACCTACTTCCCGGATGAAGAGGTAAATTCAGTTGAGATAATATCAGAAGACACCAATGCTTGGAAAATGTTCTTTGATGGAGCTATAAACGCAAAGGGCATTGGAATTGGGGCAATCTTAATCTCGCCCACCGGTCAGCATTATCCAACCACAACCCAACTTTGGTTTTCCTGCACAAACAACACTACCAAGTATGAAGCCTGCATCATGGGTATGAACATGGCAATCGACCAAGGTGTCGAAGAGTTGTTGATTATGGGAGATTCGGATCTGATTATCCGACAAGCTCAAGGAGAATGGGAAACTCGAGATGTCAAACTTATTCCCTATAGGAAATATGTAGAAGATCTTAACAGGCGGTTCAAGTCAGTTGAGTTCAGGTACATTCCTCGTTTTCACAATGAGTTAGCCGATGCGCTCGCTACTTTGGCCTCGATGCTGCCATACCCAGGCAATGCCCACATTGACCCGTTAGAAATCCAAATCCGGGAAAGGCACGGTTACTGCAATATAGTTAAGGCCGAACCAAATATTCAGCCATGGTATCATGATATCAAGAGATTTCTGAAAACTAAAGAATATCCCGAGCAGGCCAGTGGAGACAAAAATAGGACCATTAGACAGCTGGCAAGTGGTTTTTTCTTCAGCAGTGATGTCTTGTACAAAAAGACTCCGGATCTCAACTTGTTAAGATGTGTTGACACCGAAAAGGCCGGAAGAATCATGTACGAAGTGCATGCATGAGTGTGCGGACCCCACATGAACGGGTATGTTTTGGCAAAGAAAATCCTCCGAGCAGGTTATTACTGGATGACTATGGAAAAAGACTGCTTCCGTTTCGTGCGGAAATGTCATCAGTGTCAGGTGCACGGGGATCTGATTCATGCACCACCTACAGAGTTACATCCCATGTCAGCACCTTGGCCATTTGTTGCCTGGGGTATGGATGTCATTGGGCCGATCGAGCCAAAAGCTTCAAATGGGCATAGATTCATATTGGTCGCTATTGACTACTTCACAAAGTGGGTTGAAGCAATTACTCTCAAATCTGTCACCAAGAAAGTTATGGCAGACTTTGTGCATTCTAATCTCATTTGTCGTTTCGGTATTCCTGCGACTATCAGTACAGATAATGCTACAAATTTGAATAGTCACTTGATGAGGGAGATATGTGAGCAGTTTAAGATCACGCATCGAAATTCTACTCCTTATCGGCCCAAAGCCAATGGTGTCATCGAAGCAGAAAACAAGATCATTAAAAAGATTTTGAGAAAGTTGATTCAAAGTTCAAGGCAGTGGCATGAAAAGTTGTCATTTGCATTGTTGGGATATCACACTACTGTGCGCATATCAGTCGGAGCAACCCCATATCATTTGGTTTATGCAACTGAAGCTGTAATACCTACAGAAGTTGAAATCCCTTCTCTTCGGATCATTGTTGAAGCTGAAATTGAAGACAGTGAGTGGGTCAAAACCCATATGGAACAGTTAACCCTAATCGATGAAAAGCGAATGGCCACAATCTGCCACGGGCAGTTGTATCAACAAAGAATGGCCCATGCCTACAACAAGAAAGTGCGGCCTAGAAACTTTGAAGTGGGGCAACTCATTTTAAGGCGTATTCTTCCCCATCATCATGAAGCAAAAGGAAAGTTTGCTCCTAATTGGAAGGGACCATACATTATCAGAAAATTGTTGCCAAAAGGGGCGTTATACTTGGGAGACATCAAAGGAAATGACCCCGAAACAGTTGTGAATGCAGACACAATCAAAAGGTACTATGTTTAATCCTTCGGCACCAACAATATTATCCGATTAGGATGATGAAGGCTTTCATTCTTGCTACTCCAAACACTCCAATCCTTTGCTAACCCATTGAGTCGGTTACCTTTCTTTCATTACCCTCTTTGGAACTTGAAGACATTTGTAAAAAAAAATCAAAACAACAAAACAAAATGTTTCCCTGAACTACGTTCGACTTGATTCCGAAAGGATACGTAGGCAGCCTCCCTCTGGGGTTCAGTCACACCAAAACCAAAATCTGATTTCCCCCAAAAATGAAACTGGGGCAGGTGTTATAATGGTTCAGCGATGATCCCGCCTGAACGGTTCCAAAGTTGTAATTCGATCCAAGTTCTTTTTACCCCAAACCTTGTTCAAATCCTTCCGATCAATCGGTGTAAGATGTTCTAGACCAGAAAACGCGTTTGTTTGGATCCGATGAAATCAAGATGAGGGAAATAAAATGAGAGAGTCTTACTGGTGAAAACCCACGTGCACCATAAGTCGATGATGAACAGAGAAATTGAAAATGAGAGAGTCTTGTTAGTGAAAACTCGCAAAGAGCACTATAAGGCGATGGTAATAAGAGAAATAAGAGAGGTCGATTGGCAAAAACCCATAAAGGGCGCCGTTGATCGAAAAGAAGAAACCCTTCACCACCATCGACACTGAAAGAGTCCTAGCAAGGTTTCTCGGTTTTTTAAAACACGGGTTGCAATGGGTTTATGAGAAGTTGGATAGTTGTGCAGATCGGGTATCCAGTCCAAGAAGCATGTCATGTCTATTGAAGTCTGCGTGCACTCCAGATAAGTCTTTCTTTACTCCCCGAAAGGGACACTTCTCCTTAAATTTACTTTTTTGTCCTTTGTTTACTTTTCTTTGAATCCTTTTCGGTCTAACTCTGTTCCGAAGCTAATATAAAGAAAAGGTGGCAAGATTGGTTTTACAGGGTGCTGCTTAATAAAAGTCAAGTCCAAAGAAAAACACCCAGCCTCAACGGGTGCATCAAGTCGATCCTGACTGGCCATGATGGCCGATACTCTAAAATAAAAGTTATTGAAAATGAAAAGAAATCCAGAGTCAAAAGCCCCTAGAGGCAAAATAAGGTGAAAAGACCAAAGCCCCACACGGTTGAACTGTCATCGGGAACGTTTGGAAATTTGAGTTCCTCGGTTTTAGGAGAGAGATCAATCTTCAGAAAAGCCAGCAAACGTTAGAGGTTCTCACCAAAAGAGTTGGGCCGAGATCAAGTGATCAAAAAATAATCAAGGCCATAAAACCAACCACCGTTTCAAACTAACAATTATTCTTTGTTTGAAAATTTTGAAACAGGTAAAATGATAGATACCGGTGTGAGCACGTGATTTTTGCCCTATATATGAATAATTCCCAAAATCCCAAACAAAATAATTTTTCTCTTTATTTTTACCAGTTTTTGTGCATCTTGGTGTTATTTCCTGATAATTGTTGCATTTTATTTGCACATGTTAATTTTTATAAAATACAAAAATATGCATTTTTGGCATTTAAGCTTTAGTTTTATATTTTGGTAGCTATTAGGTTTAAGTTGTTTAGAACAAAACATGAGAAATCACAAAGATAGTTCACTTTTGCATTTGTCATGAAATAGTTTTTTTTTACTTAAAACAATTTTTAGGAATTAATTAATCTTTGTTTCGGAATAATTTCATGTTAGTTTTACACTTCTACAAAAAATTAGAAAATTAGGAAAATTGTAAAAAACGGAAAAAAAAGAAGAGAAAAAGAAAAAAAACAAACAACAAAAAGGAAATAAATACATAATGGAATTAAGCTTGTTTAAGACCCGGAAGTTGGGCCAAAGGCACCAAACGTTCAGGCCCAAAACGCCTCAAATTCCTTAAATCAAATCCAGCCCAAATCCCCCAACCCAGTCCGGTTCATAACAAATCCAAACGACGTCGTTTCGGGGCCCTTGGATCAGGACCGTTGGATCTCATCCATCCAACGGTCCGGAACTAACGAGGTTTCAAGTATATATATGTCCGAATCAGACCCCCCTACCCCCATTTACGTCGTCTTCCCCACCCCACCCTTTCTCGCCTAACCCTAATCCGCGCCGCCCTTAAAAAACCTTGCCGGCGGTGAACGTGACTTACCCCGTTCACCCTGAAAATAACACCATGGGTTCCCCTCACCTTCCTCTTGCTACTACACTCATTGGTTTGCCTCGAATAGGGCCGAAACTCTTCGAATCTCGATTTGAAGTTTTCCGGCCAATTGATAGTTTGTCCGATTCGGCCCAAATTCACACCCTACAATCCCCAGCCTTTCCTCAACTCCAATTTGTGGTTGTTTCTTCTCGAAACACCCCGAAATGTCCCAAAAATTAGATCTAAGAATCATGACCCAAACCCTAAAATCAAATCCTTCTGATTTCGAACCGTAGCACCCTTAACCATGTGTTCTCGTGTAAGAACACATGGTTGGGGATGTTACGCGTCAAAAATCTAAAAGGGTTCGTATGTTCTTGACTGGCCGGAGTTTTTTTTGCCTTGGTGAGTTGTTTTGTTCTTTCTTTTACTGTTTCTTTACTCGCATGGTTAAAATATTACTTACAGTCATTGTTTCATTATTGTCCTCTTAATTTTTGGTTTAACTTTTGGTTCTGTTAATTTTTCTGAGTTTGTTAGTTGATTGAATGATTATAATTTTGTGGATTAATAATTAGTTTAAGTTCTTTTAATGTTATTTATGGTAGTTTAATCACATTCTATTTTCGTTTTAGCTTATTTGAGTTGGTTAGTTGAACATCATTGAGTTAGTCAGTCTGATTAGCTGGTCTCTGTTTGTTAATTGATTAATTTTAGTTGGTTTCTGATTGTTAATTAATTGATTTAGATTAGTTTCAGACTGGGTTAAAGTATTGGGTTTAGTTATTAAGGGTAAGGGTAAGGTCAGTGATTCCGAGAGGCTTTCAGGGGTAGTCTGGGTAGGGAAAATGGTAGTTCTGATAAGAATAGTAATATCAAGGTATAAAGAAGGGCAGTATGGGTATTGTAGGGGTAGAGGAATGCTTGAGGACCTTCTAGAAAGGGTTTCAAGTGTAAATTTTAATAAGTACACTGCAGTTACTTGTTTGGCAAGATAAGAATAGAGGTACCAAAATGAAAATAGAAAGGGACTAATTAGAGAAATCAGAACTGAGTTCATTCTTTGGGGTTTTGCCTATAAAAGGGCATTAGATGCCTTGGAAAAGGGGGCTGCTCTCAGATTTTCTGCCTTGAGCCTTAAGTTTTAATCTGAGCATTCATTACTTCTGTATTTTAATTGGCATTTCAATTTTAAGTTATTCAGAAAACAAAACATCAAAAAATGGAAATCTGAAACAGTTCCAAAGTTTCATTCTCAGTATTGGGTTTTAGTTGTGAGGGACAGGGGTATGTTAGCCTGATTTGTGGAAATGGGCTCGCATTTCTGATTTTGAAGTAATCTGTCTGTGTCTCTGTGTTGTCACATTGCTGGTTTGCTACTGCTGTTATTCAAAATACTTGAACCCTCACCTTTTCTCTATTTCATATTCAAATTTCCAGGTACATTTCCCTGAATCTCAATGGTGTATGTTGAAGTTGAAATGAAGTGTTCCAAGGCTTGCTATTCAATTGAAAGTAGTCTGTCTCTTTAATAATAGCAGTAGTGTACTTCCTTGTTATGTAATTGGCAGAATGTGTATATTGAACTTGTTCATTAGGGTAGATTACATGTTTAGAACTGTTTAATTGGGCATCTGGGTAGTCAAGTTCTTGTGTATAATCCGGGGTGAAGTTCTTTGAAAGTAAGCATTGCATGTTTATACTGTTATTTTCTGTTGCTTAAGTTTCATGGTATGCTGTTTTAATTTTGGATCTAAAATGAGTTGGGCACAATTTCATGCTAAATCAACTTTGGGCCTAGCGGATGTGAAGGCAGCCCAGACTGTGGTTATACAAGGGATTGAAATAGGGCCCAAGGATTCAATCCCTGGGCTGTGTGAATGCAAGCTCAGTCTTGGGCCTGCCCTGGGCCTGACGCCGATGTGCTCTAAAGGGGCTGTGTCCGCAGCCTCGGCTTGGTTGGGCTTCGTGAGCTCAGGGCCCATTCGATTGGTATTTTGTCCGTATTTTCTACTTCAAATTCAACAAATTATAGGCCGAATTAATTAAAATCCTTAAGTAGTTAATGACACAATTATTCTATTGTATAGGCTAGGAAATGGTGTTTAGCGAATTTCACCGCATTTCCAAAATAACAATACGTTGGAATCTTTAAGCACGCCCTTAATTAAATCACCTTCTTAAACTCGGGTGCGCATTGATGCGACCCAAATCCAAATCTCGATGAAGCCAAAATGTGTCGATAATCGCGGGTGCATTGATTGCAACGTGGTTCAAAACATGTTTTCGCGACATCGTAATTCTTATAAAATAAATAATGATAGAAAAGAGGTTCACAAATTGAGACGAGCCTCACCGCACAAAATTGAATAAATGTGGGCCTTTAGTAATTAATTGTCAAAATAATTAGAATTTGGGATGGCCGTTTAGCGAACTTCATGGCTCTTCCCCAAAAGTAACACTACGTTAGTATCTTTAGGCACGATTTAATTAAATAACTTTCTTAAAAATCGGGTGCGCATTGATGCGACTCAAATCCAAATCTCGGCGAAGTCGAAACGTGTTGATAACTACGGGTGCATTGATTGCGACGTGGCTCGAAACACGCTTTCACAACGTCGCAATTCTGCTAAAATAAATTATAATAAAGGCGGTTTACGAATAAAAAAGGGCATATAAGCTAGCATGTACTAAAATCAGATAAGATCAAATACAACAGTTAAGCGACCATGCTAGAACCACGGAACTCGGGAATTCCTAACCCCTTCTCCCGGGTTAACAGAATTCCTTACCCGGATTTCTGGTTCGCGGACTGTAACAGAGTCATATTTTTCCTCGGTTCGGGATTCCATTGGTGACTTGGGACACCATTAATCTCCCAGGTGGCGACTCTGAATAATTAAGAATTAAATCCCGTTCCGATTGTCCTTTAATTGGAAAAACTCCTTTACGCCCTTCTTCTGCGGGTGTAGGTAGTGAAAAAGGAGGTGTGACAGCTCTGGCGACTCTGCTGGGGACCGAACCCAGAATCTCTGGTTCAGGGTTCAGAATTCGAGCTTAGATAAATTGTTGTATTTGATTGTATCTGATTTTCCTACATGTTTTGTGCTGAATGTGCTAAATGTTACCACTTTGATATTGTCTGAACTGTATATAAACTGTGTCGACACCCTTCTCTCTTCACCTCCGGGGATGTGCTTACTGGTTGAGACTCCCTATTCTGTTAGTGTCATACCTTGAAATAAGAAAGAGGCCGGATAAGTTACGAAGCCGGATGGCCTTTTGGTTACCGGTAAGTTGCCCCCTCCTCAACTCGAGTTGTCCGCTCGGGTACACAGTCTAGAACACTGACCCAGGTTTTGAACATAGAATAACATGACTTCATGCCGGATCCCTAGTAGGAATGCTTATTTGCATCACGTTGCATTTGACTTAGGGGACTCAACACAGGGGTTGGGTCCGTCTAGGACTAGCAACCTTAAAATAAAAAGACCATCCTGATGCATCCTACTTGCTCTGTACATATATTTGTTTCGAACCTGCATGTTGACCGGTTTCAGAATCTCGGGAATGTTGGAAAATTGTGACCCTCACAGCATTAAAATCTTCGCCCTCAGGCATTGAAAGGTCGTGTCGCAATATCGGGTCTTGTATCTAAAAAAAATTAGAATTGAGAATTGAGTTTTTTTTACATGAAGTATAGGGGTAATTTTGAGTCAATAATATAGGTAGTTATTTCTTGGAGTAAAATAACAGTTATCCTTTTGTTTGCTTAAACACTTTAATAAATGTGCAGGATGAGCATGATGATAAACGAGCCTTTATCAATAATGACCAAAATCCCTTTTGAGCTGCAATTGTGGTGGAATGATTTGGGTAACGAAGGGCAAGACGAAGTGAGAAAATATTTGAAAGACCTTCCTGATTTATTAAACATTCAGCCTCGGGGGGATATAATCAGGGCATTGGTCGCTCATTGGGATGCAGCACATAATGTGTTTCATTTTTCAGACTTCGAACTCACCCCAACGTTAGAAGAAATAGCGGGGTACATTGGAAGTGACCAAGCTCCATTGAGATTCAAATACTTGGTTGCTCCTAGGTGCCATTACCATACACTGATTCTTGGATTCCTTGAAAATACCCCGAACAGTTCATCATCCAGATTTTGCAAAGGGTTTCTGCAGTTTCCGCTTCATGTATGATAGATATGGCCATGTAGGCGGGTTCAATAATCCAGACTTTAAGTTGTGCAGCAAAAATAGCCGACAAAAATGGGAGGACCACAGACGAGTGGCATTTATGATAGCTTTTTTGGGTCTCGTAATATTCCCAAGGAAAGATGGCAATATTGATTTGAAAATAGCAGGCATCATCAGTACTTTGCAAACCATGGGGAAAAGCACTTTAGCACCTATGATTGTGGCCGCTATCTTCAGAGCTCTCACTGCGTGCAAAGCTGGGGGCAAATTTTTTGAGGGATGTAACTTATTGTTATAAATGTGGATGATTGAGCATTTGTGCCCACGCTCTCAGATATTGAGTTATGGTTCGGCTGAGAAAACTTGTATAGGGGAATTTTGTACAAGAATCAAAGGGGCTAGTCTACCTGAAGGAGTCACGGCTTGGGCATTATTATTTCGGAACCTCAAAGCTAGCCAGATACAGTGGGTGCTTGGATGGTTGTCTGTCGAGGAAGTCATATATATGCCAGCAGCCCGACCGCATTTTTAGTTAATGGGACTCAAAAGCATACAACCTTATGCACCATATCGGGTTCTGAGGCAACTCGGTAGATATCAAGTAATACCGAAAGATGAAGATTTGAGTACCCGAGTGGTCGAAATTAGTCCCGACGGTCGATTCCCCGAGGAAGAGGTTCGTCAAATTTGGAGTGAGTGTCAATATCTGATGGCAAACACTTGTGTGTCTGATAGGGTCAAAGGGGAAATTGCTCCAGGGTATCACGAATGGTTCAGAGGTGACGTGGCATATGGGAGACCGGCTAAAAGACCTCATCTCGACGATTTCGCTAAGTTATCCCAAAAGCAGTGGGATTGGTTAGCAAAGGAGGAAAGCTATCGAGTTGAGATTGGCAAATTAAAGCAACAAGTCGAGAGTCTGAAATTCGAGAACAGTGTACAGGTTGTCGCGGATCAAGGTGAAAAGAATAGACTAGCCAAAGAAAATGAAGCACTTAGGGCTCAGATCCGACAGTTGAAGATGACCATTGACAAGCAACCCAGGAGCCGGTCCGATGAACAATTGGTAAAAAGATTGGAAAGCGAAGTCAGAGAACGACGAGATGAGTTAGGGAAGTCTGAAAAGGCCATGGCAGAACTTAAGGCCCAGTGGGCGACGAGAACCGAGGAGCGTCGCCAATACTTGAATCAGTTGAAAAGGGACTATGAGAAAATTGCTGCCAATTTAAAGAGAAAGGTGGTTGCCCTTGAGGGTAAAGCGGTTAAGCAGGCCAGAGACTTCAAAACTGAAAGCAGCCACTGTTACAACTTGTTAGCCCAAATGGAGGCAGAAGTGCAACAGCTGCAAGACCAGCACTTACAAGACTCCCGAGCTTTAAAGACATGCAGTGATCAAATAAGACGCTTGCTCATAGAAAAGAAGCTAACAAAAGACAGGATTAGAGTCATTGCTCATGCTATTGTCAGGAGATGTCGGGTTTGTGAAGACATGACCCGTACCACTTTTATCTCAGCAGTAATGATCTATGTGAAGCAAACCATGAATGAGTTAGAGCAGCTTGAAAGGGATTTGGATCCTAGACCTGCGGCGAGGCCGAACGACGCCCCGCGGACACCTAAGTTTGAAGCACTAGAATATGCATAGTCCGTGTCTGTAAATGTTTACCATTTCGAGTCAGTCTTTTGTATGTCCGTCACCTCCCTGAGTTGAGTAGGTTTGCAAGTTTAGAGTTTTTGGTTTGATGACAGATTGCATTTGTTAGTTTCTTTCCAAAACAAAAGATGTCAAGTTTGTAAGAATCTGTTTATTAATGAAAGTTGAGCACTTTTATTTTCAACCTTATTTTACGAACTACGCTTGGTCTGATTCGTGCGGGGTCACGATACGTAGGCAATCTCCATATGATTCGACCATAACCAAAAGAAAAACAAACAAATAGAAGGAAAACTGAAAAGAAAGAAAAAAAAACAAAAGAGTGGGAAAACAAAGGGGAAGAAAGAAAAAGCGGAAAAACAAGAGAGGGATAAGGCAAGGAGAAGAAAAACGAAACAAGAAGTAAAATGACCGGGATGACGCATGCAATCAAGCAAACGCATAGTAGAAAGGATTAACTGTATAAGTGCATTCATGCCAACGTGTGGTTATTAAATCTGTTAAGACTAATCGCTAACAAAGTGGTTGTCTAAGTGTGTGAGTCCAGGCAGGTGGTTAGTTGATTGGCAATTCTGGCAACTCATCCATACAACACCCGGTCAAAAGATCAAGTAAAAATGACAGGGCAGGATTCGAAAATCAGTATCGTAGACCCTTCGAACGAGGCCGAGGTAACAGATGTGGGTGCTATGAAAGAAGAGATGAGGAAATTAAAGGCACAAATGGCTGAAATGCATCGGGCATGGTCGCAAGGACACCCAGCACCACTATATCCTGCCAACCCATCTTACATCCCACCCCTGACTCAAGCTCAGGAGCCTACCACTCCCCACGCGTCTTCAGCTTTCCCTTATCAGGCCCAGGGTTATGGTACTACATCATACGCTCCCCCAGCTCCACCCTCTAAACAGAACCTTCCACCACCCATGGTTCCCGTCTTTGTGGCACCGCCCCCAGCTCCACTACATAGATCATCTAGTGAACCGCTATTCCAAACTCATGACACCCAATATTACCCTCCCGAACCCACCTTTAAAGTACCTGAACCATATACCTACTCTCCCCATTTTGAAATCCCAGGAGAAGTTGAGAAACCGGTTAAGAATGCGGAGCAAGAGGAGGTGATTCGTAAAGTCAAAAGCCTAGAGCAATCCTTCAGGAACATGCATGGCTTAGGAAACCAAGTTAGCGTCGCATACAAAGATTCGTGCCTTTTTCCTGATGTACAGTTGCCTGCGGGATTTAAAATGCCAAAGTTTGACTTGTATGAGGGGCACAGTGACCCAGTAGCCCATCTTCGTGGTTTCTATAGCAAAATGAGAGGTGCCGGGGGAAAGGATGAGTTGTTGATAGCATATTTCGGTCAAAGCCTGAGCGGGTCAGCACTAGAATGGTACACGAGGCAAGACCCCGGCCGATGGTATACATGGGATGATTTGGCCCATGCATTCATTGGCCATTTTCAATATAACCTCGAGATAGTACCCGATCGTCTGTCATTGTTAAAACTGGAAAAGAAGCCTGGAGAAAGTTTTAGAGAATTTGGTTTCCACTGGAGGGAACAAGCTGCAAGGGTTGACCCTCCCATAAGGGAGAGTGAGATGGTAGATTATTTCTTGCAAACACTAGAACCTACCTATTTCGGTCATCTAGTGACATCTGTCAGAAAGTCGTTTAATAAAGTGGTGAAGATGGGAGCCATGATTGAAGAAGGGTTGAAATCTAACAAAATTTTGAGCTACTCAGCGTTGAAAGCAACCACTCAGGCCATCCAAAGCGGCACTGGTGGTGTGCTAGGGAAAAAGAAGAAAGAAGAAGTTGCTGCAGTTGAAGCTAATGTTTGGTCCAGGCACAATAACCACCCACACTACTACAACCAGCCAAGACCCCACCACCCGAACTATCAATATACCCCATATGGCCCACCGCAACACTATTATCCACCACCAGAACCACACTTTTCTATTCACCACGCCCAGACCTACACTCAGCCCCCAGTGCACTCACAATGGCGTGCACCGAACCCCCAAAACACACATCCACCCTCGCAAAACACCTATCCACCGCCCAGGGCTAACAGACCAGGAACCAACTTCCGCCCAAACCAAGCTTTTAGAAATGAGAAGGCCCCAAACAGAAAAATGTTTACTCCGTTGGGAGAATCTTACACTTCTCTTTTCCACCGATTGAAACAGTTGGGGATGTTGACCCCGGTTGAATCCAAAGAACCAAACCCTCTTCCCAGAAACTTGGACCACTCTGTTAGTTGCGAGTATTGCTCAGGGATGCCGGGGCACGACACTGAAAAGTGCTGGAAATTGAAAAACGCAATCCAAGAGCTCATTGATAATCGCCGTATTGAGGTACAGGCTCCAGAGGCCCCAAACATCAATCAAAATCCGTTGCCAGCACATTATGAGGCCAACATGATTGAACTGATACATAAGGGAGCAGAGCCTAAGAAACCTTCGCAGGTGGTGATGATGATTCGTTCTACAGAGACCAAGGAAAAAATGTTGAGTGCAAGGCCAGGGGTTCAGTTAAAAGCAATAAAAGACAAGCCAGTGTTAGTAATGGGGAAATGACCGTTTGTATCTGAGAAAAAGTAGGAGCCAGGCAAGATAGTGGTACCAAGGTCAGTATCGGCGCCCGTGGTGTTTGTGAAGGGAGCTTATGTAGAACCGGTTGTCATAAAACCGGTAGTCCAGTTACCCGTGGTTGATAGCAAAGCCGTACCGTGGAAGTATGACAAGGTAGTGGTGACATACAAAGGAAAGGAGATTGAGGAAGAGAGTTGTGAAGCACAAGGACTAACCCGGTCGGGACGTTGCTTCGCTCCTGAGGAGTTGAGAAAGGCTAAAGGCGCAAAAGACAATCCAGTGCCAGTTAAAAAAGCTGTAACGGAAGAAGAGGCAGAAGAGTTTCTGAAAAGGATGAAGGTACAAGATTATTCCATTGTTGAGCAACTGAGAAAAACACTAGCCCAAATCTCGTTGTTGTTGTTGTTACTTCACTCTGAGGAGCATTGCCGAGCTTTGATGAAGATATTGAACGAGGCTCATGTGCCTGACAAAATTTCAGTGAACCATTTAGAGACAATTGCCAACAAAATCTTTGAAGTGAACAGGGTAACATTTTCTGATGATGAATTGCCTATGGAAGGCACAGAACATAACAAGGCTCTGTATTTGACGGTCAAATGTGAAGGTTCAATGGTTACTTGGGCACTAATTGATAACGGGTCTAGTGCTAATATTTGCACGTTATCCACATTGAACAAGTTAAAGATTGATGAGGATAGAATCCGCAAGAATTGCATTTGTGTTCGGGGGTTCGACGGAGGAGGAACAAACACGGTAGGGGATATTGTACTCGAATTGACTATTGGCCCAGTCGAATTCATGATGGAATTTCAGGTGCTGGATGCTGTAGTATCATATAATCTGTTGTTGGGTCGACCATGGATTCATGCAGCAAAAGCCGTGCCCTCCACGCTGCACCAAGTGGTCAAATTTGAGTGGGACCGACAAGAAATTGTGTTACATGGGGAAGACCCCACATGCGCCATGAATGATGCCATTGTGCCCTTTATAGAGACCGAAGATGATAAGGGTCCATGGGTGTATCATATCCTTGACACGGTTCCGGTGAGCACGGTGCCTGAGGGTAAAAGCGTGTCATGTCCCAGGGTGTCAGCTGCGACCGTCATGGTAGTATCAGAAATGATGAATAACGGGTTCGTTCCCGGGAAGGGTTTGGGGGTTGAACTGCAGGGCATTACTCAACCCGTGTCCTTGCCCAAAAATGTGGACACCTTCGGGTTAGGGTTCAAACCAACAGCGGCAGATGTCAGGAAGGCCCGTAAGTTGAAGAAGAAAGCTTGGGTGCTCCCTAAACCAATTCCTCGATTGTCCAGGTCCTTCGTCAGGCCGGGTATCAAGAAACAGTCATTGGCAAAAATATCAGGCTCGTTAATTGAGGCGGAAGGTAATTTGGATAAGGTGTTCGAGAAAGTATTTGCTGAAGTAAACATGGTTGAGGCCGGGGATGGGTCAAGCAGAGCAGACATACAGTACATCGGACCACGTGCTAACATCAACAATTGGGAAGCTACTCCTCTTTCAGTTCGAAGGGAGTCGTGGTAGTGGGTTTTGTTTTCCTTTTTGTCACCTGGATTATTCCAGGGTTTGTAGTCCAGTTGCTATGTTCCGTCCGTTTGGATGAGTTAAAACCTTGTTGTCTTTATGTTTAATGAAATGCAATCTTCTTCGCCCCTAATTCTCTTTCCATTTTTCTTTTCTTTTCTTTCTTTGTACAGTTCTTTTTATGCTGATATCAATGACATGACATGCATGAGGAATCTTCGGCCCAGTTTTAAAAGCCAATCTAGTTCAGAAGTAATAATACAAGAGGTCGGGTGTGATGATGGGGTGGATTGTAACAGTGATGAAGCTTACGAGGAAATTAGTAAAGAATTAAGTCATTTTGAAGAAAAACCCAAACCTAACCTAAATGACACAGAAGCGGTTAATCTAGGGGACCAAGACAATGTTCGGGAAACTAAAATAAGTGTTCATTTGGAGCCACAACTCAAGGAAGAGATAATTGGAGTGTTGCATGAGTACAAAGACATTTTTGCATGGTCTTATGATTATATGCCGGGTCTAAGCACCGATTTGGTGGTTCATAAATTGACCACCGATCCAGCACTCCTCCCTGTCAAGCAGAAGTTGAGAAAGTTCAAAACAGACATAAGTGTGAAAATCAAGGAAGAGATTACCAAGCAGTTTGAGGCAAAAGTCATTCAGGTGACACGATACCCCACCTGGTTAGCTAATGTTGTGTCTGTGCCAAAGAAAGATGGCAAGACCAGGGTGTGCGTCGATTATCGAGACCTTAACAAGGCAAGCCCAAAAGATAATTTCCCATTTCCCAACATCCATATACTGATCGACAATTGTGCCAAACATGATATTGGCTCTTTTGTGGATTGTTATGCGGGTTATCATCAGATTCTAATGGACAAGGAAGATGCGGAAAAAACGGCATTCATCACGTCGTGGGGAACATATTGTTATCGAGTCATGCCCTTTGGTTTGAAAAACGCTGGGGCAACTTATATGAGGGCCATGACAACCATATTCCATGATATGATACATAAGGAAATCGAGGTATACGTGGATGATGTGATCGTGAAGTCTAGACAGCAATCCGACCATGTCAGGGATTTGAGAAAATTCTTTCAAAGGCTTCGCAGGTATAATCTTAAGCTCAATCCTGCGAAATGTGCTTTCGGGGTGCCATCGGGGAAGTTGTTGGGATTTGTAGTCAGCCGAAGGGGTATTGAATTAGACCCGTCAAAGATCAAAGCTATTCAGGAGTTGCCACCGCCAAAAAACAAAACCGAGGTGATGAGTTTGTTGGGACGACGATTGAACTATATCAGCAAATTGATTGCTTAGCTCACGGCAACATGTGAACCAATTTTCAAGTTATTGAAAAAAGATGCCGTGGTCAAATGGACTGAGGAATGTCAGGAGGCTTTTGATAAGATAAAGGAGTATTTGTCAAACCCACCTGTGTTGGTCCCGCCAGAACCAGGGAGACCTTTGATTTTATATCTGACAGTTGTGGACAGTTCATTCGGCTGTGTACTGGGACAGCATGATGTTACGGGCAGAAAGGAGCAGGCTATCTACTATCTCGGTAAGAAGTTCACATCTTACGAGGTCAAGTATACGCATCTGGAAAGGACATATTGTGCCCTAACTTGGGTAGCACAGAAATTGAAGCATTACTTGTCATCCTACACTACTTACCTTATATCTCGCCTGGACCCGCTGAAGTATATTTTTCAGAAACCCATGCCCACAGAAAGACTTGCAAAGTGGCAGATCTTACTTACAGAATTCGACATTGTCTATGTGACACGGACTGCCATGAAAGCACAGGCATTAGCCGATCACTTGGCGGAGAATCCCGTTGATGAAGATTATGAGCCTTTGAAAACCTATTTCCCTGACGAAGAGGTGATGCACATTGATGAATTAGAACAAGCCGAGAAGTCTGGATGGAAACTTTTCTTTGATGGGGCTGCAAATATGAAGGGCGTGGGGATAGGAGCAGTACTTATTTCGGAGACAGGTCAGCATTACCCCATTACAGCTCGACTTCGTTTCTACTGTACAAATAACATGGCAGAATACGAGGCGTGTATATTGGGATTGAGATTAGCTGTGGATATGGGTGTACGGGAAGTCTTGGTCATGGGTGACTCGGACCTACTAGTACACCAGATTCAAGGGGAATGGGAAACACGGGACTTGAAACTTATACCGTATCGGCAGTTCCTGCATGAGCTTTGCCAGCGTTTTTAGGCCATAGAATTCAGGCATATTCCAAGGGTTCATAATGAGGTTGCTGACGCTTTGGCTACTTTGGCGTCAATGTTGCACCATCCATATAAGGCTTACGTTGATCCGTTGCAGATTCAGGTCCGCGATCAGCATGCTTACTGTAATGTGATAGAAGAGGAAATCGATGGAGAGCCGTGGTTCCATGACATCAAAGAGTACATCAAAGCAGGAATATATCCAATGCAGGCCACCGGCGATCAGAAAAGAACAATTCGACGGTTGACAAGTGGGTTCTTCTTTAGTGGAGGGGTACTGTACAAAAGAACGCCAGATCTCGGGTTGTTGAGATGTATAGATGCACGGCAGGCCACAACTATCATAACTGAGGTGCATTCCGGATTTTGTGGACCGCATATGAGTGGGTATGTTCTAGCAAAGAAGATTCTCCGAGTAGGTTATTATTGGCTCACGATGGAGCGGGACTGTATCAATTTTGTGCGCAAGTGTCATCAATGCCAAGTGCATGGAGATTTGATTCATTCTCCGCCGTCAGAGTTACATACGATGTTCGCACCATGACCTTTTGTGGCGTGGGGCATGGATGTCATTGGGCCAATTGATCCAGTAGCATCAAATGGGCACAGGTTTATCTTGGTAGCTATAGATTATTTTACCAAATGGGTGGAAGCTAAGACATTCAAGTCTGTGACCAAGAAGGCTGTAGTTGATTTTGTGCATGCAAATATCGTTTGTCGGTTTGGGATTCCAAAGGTAATCATCACAGACAATGGGGCTAATCTCAATAGTCATCTGATGAAAGAGACATGCGAGCAGTTTAAGATTACTCACAGACATTCAACTCCGTACCGTCCCAAGGCAAATGGTGCGGTTGAAGCGGCCAATAAGAATATAAAGAAAATACTCCGGAAGATGGTTGAAGGATCCAGACAATGGCACGAGAAATTGCCTTTTGCATTGTTAGTATATCGCACCACCGTGCGTACTTCAGTAGGGGCTACTCCTTACTCATTGGTATATGGTACCGAGGCAGTAATACCCGCAGAAGTAGAAATCCCATCTCTGCGAATCATTGCAGAGGCTGAGATCGATGATGATGAATGGGTGAAAAGCCGTCTTGAGCAGTTGAGTTTGATCGACGAGAAAAGATTAGCATCAGTGTGTCATGGCCAACTGTACCAACGAAGAATGGTAAAAGCATACAACAAGAAAGTACGTCCGAGGAAATTTGAAGTCGGGCAATTAGTACTGAGGCGGATCTTGCCTCATTGGGCTGAAGCAAAAGGAAAATTCGCCCCAAACTGGCAGGGACCATTTGTAGTAACCAGAGTATTGTCTAACGGAGCATTGTATCTGACCGATGTAGAAGGAAAATGTGTAGAAATGGCCATCAATTCCGATGCGGTCAAAAGATATTATGTATGATTTCCTTATCAATTCTGAACGCGTTTGTTTGTATTTGGCATATCGTAAAATTTGAAATGACGAAGGCGTTTTGTTCTGCTATCTAAAACACGTTACCCTTTTGTCAACTTCGTTGAGCCTTATTTGTTTTCCTTCACACCCCTCTTTCGGAATCAATGACACTATCAAAGAACACAGGTGCCGAACATAAGGAAAAGGAAACAAAAGAGGAAGAAAAGCAAGGGAAAAAGAAAAGAAAGAAGAAGAAAAATAAATAAATATATAAAAAAAATAGAAGAAAAATGAAAGTGAAGGAAAAGAGAAAGAGAAGGAAAAGAAGAAGAAAAGAAAAGAAAAGAAAAAACAAAAAATAACAAAGATAATTATGATACAATGAACTACGTTTGACTTGATCCCGAAAGGGTACGTAGGCAGCCTTACTCCGAGGCTCAGTCATATCAAATAAAATCCTAAAATTCCCAAACAAGAAATTGGGGCAGAAATTGCGAGTGTTATGAAAGATGGATTCCGAAAGTTGTATTTTGAACCCAGTTGAATTGTTTTGAGCCTTTCATACTTTTCTTTCTAACCCAATCCAAAAGCCTACATTACGGTCCAAGAAAGACCTTCTGATCAATTTTTGATAAATGCCAAATCGAGCAGGTAGCGGTAATTCGTGACAGCGGCCACACTTTGGTTCAAGCAAGAAAGAACGAAAATAAATGAGAGAGTCTTATCGGTGAAAACCCTCACGGGCACCATAAGGCGACGGGAGCTGAGAGAAAAATAACGAGAGTCTTATGGGTGAAAACCCTCCCGGGCACCTTGAGGCGAAAATGAGTTGGAAGACAGTTAAAAGGCAAAAGTTTGTTGGTTGAAGAATGTTTCGAGGTACTGCAGGAAAACTAGGGAAAGGTCTGGGTAGTTTAAACAATTGACGGAAGTTCTGGGCAACAAAGTATGGCAATTGAAAGTTGGTTATTTGGACAGATTGGGCCGAATAATCCAAAATGCATGTCATGACCATGGGTACCAGCTGTCTCGCTCAGATAAGTTTCTTTTCCTTCTCTTCCTAAAAACAGTCATCTAGTTTTGGATTCTTCTTATCCTTAATTCAAAAATCGTTGCGTTTCATTTTCTGTTAAGGGTCCTCATTTAGCAGAGATCTTCCGGTACTAGTTTTGGCCAAAGCAGGCAGAAGGGACTTCAGAGTTCACTACCAGCTTCCAGAATTGTGAAGCACAATGTGGTCAGAGTATGTCAAAACAACGTAATGTAAATGGAGTAGGGGAAGTCACCGAAAGTTGCATCGGTAGAATATTTGGGAAACGTTATGGGAAATACGAAGGTTCAGGCAAAAGGACCGAAAAGATAAGACAACAGTATGGGTACAAAAGCATTCAGATGGTTAGAAATTGGGGGAATCAACGAAGGTTCCATTGGGAAATATCGTGGGAAGGGCAAAACTCAAACAAAAAGTCAGAAAGTAAAACAACAGCAAGGGGTAAAATACTCAGGGCGCTGGATGTTGGGAAATTTAAAAGTTGGTCAGACAGTCAACACAAAACATTGCAGGGGAAGGATTTTTCAGCAAAAATGCCATCAACTAACCACCATTTTAAACTAATGAAGTTTTCTTTGATTGCAACAGGGGCAGAAAGTCAGTTATTGAAAAGGGAATGGCAAAGTGCGGTTTGATTAAATACAAGATAACCTTGAAGTGCATAAGGGGAGTCAAATTGGATCACAAAGTTAGCATAGTTAAAACAAGTGTAAGATGTCAGGACCTTCCTGGATAATAGGATGTAGTTCAGATACCCGAAAGTCAGGAGTCCGCCTGGAAAACAGAGACATGTCTTTTGAAATTTAATAATCAGGATGTCCGCCTAGAGAATAGAGACATGTATTTGTGATTTTAGCAATCAGGAGTCCGCTTGGAGAACAGAGATATGTATTTTTGAAATTTAACAATCAGGAGTCCGCCTGGAGAACAGAGACATGCCTTTCGAAACCTAATAATCAGGATGTCCGCCTGGACAATAGAGACATGTATTTGTGATTTTAGCAGTCAGGAGTCCGCCTGGAAAATAGAGACATGTATTTTTGAAACTTAACAATCAGGAGCCCGCCTGGATAATAGAGGAATACATTCAATTCAAGTTCAGTAGTCAGGAGCCCGCCTGAATAACATAGGTGATACATTCAATTTCAATTTTCGGAAGTCAGGAGTCCGCCTGGAGAATAGAGACATACAATTCAAGTTTCAGCAGTCAGGAGCCCGCCTGAAGAACAGAGGTATTACAATCCAAGTTTTAGTTTTCAGTTAATTTCTTTGTCTATTTTGAAGTCAGGAGTCCGCCTGGAGAACAGAGACGTGTCGTTTGAAACTTAACAATCAGGAGCCCGCCTGGAGAACAGAGGCATACAATTCAAGTTTCAGCAGTCAGGAACCCGCCTGAAGAACAGAGGTATTACAGTCCGCCTGGAGAACAGAGACATGTATTTTTGAAATTTAATAATCAGGATGTCCGCCTGGAGAACAGAGACATGTATTTTTGAACTTTAGCAGTCAGGAGTCCGCCTGAAGAATAAAGACATACAGTTTAAATTTAGCAATCAGGAGCCCGCCTGGATAACAGAGGAATACATTAGAGTTCAGGATTACTCAAGTTCAGCAGTTTGGAGAGAGAGGAGAACATATCAGGTAACCAGTTGAAATAGCAGCACAGAGTTTTTAGCGAGGCAACACAAGACAATGAGGCAACAAGGCAACACAAGACAACAAGGCAACAAGAAAGTACAAGAGAAAGTTGGAAGAATCTAGATAGGAATTTTGTAATTCATAGTTCATAGCTTAGTCTAACTTCTTCTATTTTTACACGGTGTAATAAGGGAGGTCAGCAGCAACAACACTCGCAGTGAAATCACAGCTCCCGGTAGTCCCAGCGACCAGTCATTCCTGAACTACATTGACCTGATTCCTGTTTAGCCCAGGATATGTAGGCAACCTCCGAAGCAGGATGCGATCAAGCTTTTCAAAATGCTTCATACGAAATTTTCGAACGGGCAAAAATCGCTCGTATTTGCTCACTTGTCTTTGCCCGGAAACCTTTCGTGTTTCCGAGCAAAGAGGGGCAGCTATGAGCACGTGATTTTTTCCCTATATATGAATAATTCCCAAAATCCCAAACAAAATAATTTTTCTCTTTACTTTTACCAGTTTTTGTGTATCTTGGTGTTATTTTCTGATAATTGTTGCATTTTATTTGCACATGTTAATTTTTATAAACTACAAAAATATGCATTTTTGGCATTTAGGCTTTAGTTTTATATTTTGGTAGCCATTAGGTTTAAGTTGTTTAGAACAAAACATGAGAAATCACAAAGATAGTTCACTTTTGCCATTTGTCATGAAATAGTTTTTTTTTACTTAAAACAATTTTTAGGAATTAATTAATCTTTGTTTCGGAATAATTTCATGTTAGTTTTACACTTTTACAAAAAATTAGAAAATTAGGAAAATTGTAAAAAACGGAAAAAAAAGAAGAGAAAAAGAAAAAAAACAAACAACAAAAAGGAAATAAATGCATAATGGAATTAAGCTTGTTTAAGACCCGGAAGTTGGGCCAAAGGCACCAAACGTTCAGGCCCAAAACGCCTCAAATTCCTTAAATCAAATCCAGCCCAAATCCCCCAACCCAGTCCGGTTCATAACAAATCCAAACGACGTCGTTTCGGGGCCCTTGGATCAGGACCGTTGGATCTCATCCATCCAACGGTCCGGAACTAACGAGGTTTCAAGTATATATATGTCCGAATCAGACCCCCTACCCCCATTTACGTCGTCTTCCCCACCCCACCCTTTCTCGCCTAACCCTAATCCGCGCCGCCCTAAAAAAACCTTGCCGGCGGTGAACGTGACTTACCCCGTTCACCCTGAAAATAACACCATGGGTTCCCCTCACCTTCCTCTTGCTACTACACTCATTGGTTTGCCTCGAATAGGGCCGGAACTCTTCGAATCTCGATTTGAAGTTTTCCGGCCAGTTGATAGTTTGTCCGATTCGGCCCAAATTCACACCCTACAATCCCCAGCCTTTCCTCAACTCCAATCTGTGGTTGTTTCTTCTCGAATCACCCCGAAATGTCCCAAAAATTAGATCTAAGAATCATGACCCAAACCCTAAAATCAAATCCTTCTGATTTCGAACCGTAGCACCCTTAACCATGTGTTCTCGTGTAAGAACACATGGTTGGGGATGTTACGCGTCAAAAATCTAAAAGGGTTCGTATGTTCTTGACTGGCCGGAGTTTTTTTTGCCTTGGTGAGTTGTTCTGTTCTTTCTTTTACTGTTTCTTTACTCGCATGGTTAAAATATTACTTACAGTCATTGTTTCATTATTGTCCTCTTAATTTTTGGTTTAACTTTGGGTTCTGTTAATTTTTCTGAGTTTGTTAGTTGATTGAATGATTATAATTTTGTGGATTAATAATTAGTTTAAGTTCTTTTAATGTTATTTATGGTAGCTTAATCACAGTCTATTTTCGTTTTAGCTTATTTGAGTTGGTTAGTTGAACATCATTGAGTTAGTCAGTCTGATTAGCTGGTCTCTGTTTGTTAATTGATTAATTTTAGTTGGTTTCTGATTGTTAATTAATTGATTTAGATTAGTTTCAGACTGGGTTAAGGTATTGGGTTTAGTTATTAAGGGTAAGGGTAAGGTCAGTGATTCCGAGAGGCTTTCAGGGGTAGTCTGGGTAGGGAAAATGGTAGTTCTGATAAGAATAGTAATATCAAGGTATAAAGAAGGGCAGTATGGGTATTGTAGGGGTAGAGGAATGCTTGAGGACCTTCTAGAAAGGGTTTCAAGTGTAAATTTTAATAAGTACACTGCAGTTACTTGTTTGGCAAGATAAGAATAAAGGGACCAAAATGAAAATAGAAAGGGACTAATTAGAGAAATCAGAACTGAGTTCATTCTTTGGGGTTTTGCCTATAAAAGGGCATTAGATGCCTTGGAAAAGGGGGCTGCTCTCAGATTTTCTGCCTTGAGCCTTAAGTTTTAATCTGAGCATTCATTACTTCTGTATTTTAATTGGCATTTCAATTTTAAGTTATTCAGAAAACAAAACATCAAAAAATGGAAATCTGAAACAGTTCCAAAGTTTCATTCTCAGTATTGGGTTTCAGTTGTGAGGGACAGGGGTATGTTAGCCTGATTTGTGGAAATGGGCTCGCATTTCTGATTTTGAAGTAATCTGTCTGTGTCTCTGTGTTGTCACATTGCTGGTTTGCTACTGCTGTTGTTCAAAATACTTGAACCCTCACCTTTTCTCTATTTCATATTCAAATTTCCAGGTACATTTCCCTGAATCTCAATGGTGTATGTTGAAGTTGAAATGAAGTGTTCCAAGGCTTGCTATTCAATTGAAAGTAGTCTGTCTCTTTAATAATAGCAGTAGTGTACTTCCTTGTTATGTAATTGGCAGAATGTGTATATTGAACTTGTTCATTAGGGTAGATTACATGTTTAGAACTGTTTAATTGGGCATCTGGGTAGTCAAGTTCTTGTGTATAATCCGGGGTGAAGTTCTTTGAAAGTAAGCATTGCATGTTTATACTGTTATTTTCTGTTGCTTAAGTTTCATGGTATGCTGTTTTAATTTTGGATCTAAAATGAGTTGGGCACAATTTCATGCTAAATCAACTTTGGGCCTAGCGGATATGAAGGCAGCCCAGACTGTGGTTATACAAGGGATTGAAATAGGGCCCAAGGATTCAATCCCTGGGCTGTGTGAATGCAAGCTCAGTCTTGGGCCTGCCCTGGGCCTGACGTCGATGTGCTCTAAAGGGGCTGTGTCCGCAGCCTCGGCTTGGTTGGGCTTCGTGAGCTCAGGGCCCATTCGATTGGTATTTTGTCCGTATTTTCTACTTCAAATTCAACAAATTATAGGCCGAATTAATTAAAATCCTTAAGTAGTTAATGACACAATTATTCTATTGTATAGGCTAGGAAATGGTGTTTAGCGAATTTCACCGCATTTCCAAAATAACAATACGTTGGAATCTTTAAGCACGCCCTTAATTAAATCACCTTCTTAAACTCGGGTGCGCATTGATGCGACCCAAATCCAAATCTCGATGAAGCCAAAATGTGTCGATAATCGCGGGTGCATTGATTGCAACGTGGTTCAAAACATGTTTTCGCGACATCGTAATTCTTATAAAATAAATAATGATAGAAAAGAGGTTCACAAATTGAGACGAGCCTCACCGCACAAAATTGAATAAATGTGGGCCTTTAGTAATTAATTGTCAAAATAATTAGAATTTGGGATGGCCGTTTAGCGAACTTCATGGCTCTTCCCCAAAAGTAACACTACGTTAGTATCTTTAGGCACGATTTAATTAAATAACTTTCTTAAAAATCGGGTGCGCATTGATGCGACTCAAATCCAAATCTCGGCGAGGTCGAAACGTGTTGATAACTACGGGTGCATTGATTGCGACGTGGATCGAAACACGCTTTCACAACGTCGCAATTCTGCTAAAATAAATTATAATAAAGGCGGTTTACGAATAAAAAAGGGCATATAAGCTAGCATGTACTAAAATCAGATAAGATCAAATACAACAGTTAAGCGACCGTGCTAGAACCACGGAACTCGGGAATGCCTAACCCCTTCTCCCGGGTTAACAGAATTCCTTACCCGGATTTCTGGTTCGCGGACTGTAACAGAGTCATATTTTTCCTCGGTTCGGAATTCCATCGGTGACTTGGGACACCATTAATCTCCCAGGTGGCGACTCTGAATAATTAATAATTAAATCTCATTTCGATTATCCTTTAATTGGAAAAATTCCTTTACGCCCTTCTTCTGCGGGTGTAGGTAGTGAAAAAGGAGGTGTGACAACCGTGCAAGAAGCAGGTGCAACCAAAAAAAAGAAAGGAAAAGAAACGCGCAAGTGCTAGAAACAGTTTTGCGGCAACAATTCATAAAAAGGGAAGTCCCCTCCAAATTTTTTTTCCTGCATTTACTCATTCCATGAAATAAAAATAAATAAAGGAAAACAAAATGAAAAAAAATAAGATAAGAAGAAAATTCAAAAAAATAGTAACTTAGGATCCCTAATCCCAATCTTTTACGTTTTTCCAACATAGGGTCTCCAACCCCTAGTTGAGATTTTTTAGACATAGGGTCTCCATCCCCTAGTCGCCTTTTGCCAACATAGGGTCTCCAACCCCTAGTTGAGATTTTAGACATAGGGTCTCCATCCCCTAGTCGCCTTTTGGCAACATAGGGTCTCCAATCCCTAGTTGAGATTTTTTAGACATAGGGTCTCCATCCCCTAGTCGCCTTTTGCCAACATAGGGTCTCCAACCCCTAGTTGAGATTTTTAGACATAGGGTCTCCATCCCCTAGTCGCCTTTTTGCCAACATAGGGTCTCCAACCCCTAGTTGAGATTTTTAGAAATAGGGTCTCCATCCCCTAGTCGCCTTTTGCCAACATAGAGTCTCCAAACCCCAATTGAGATATTTAGACATAGGGTCTGCATCCCCTAGTCACCTTTTGCCAACATAGGGTCTCCAACCCCTAGTTGAGATTTTTAGACATAGGGCCTACATCCCTTAGTCGCCTTTTTGCCAACATAGGGTCTTCAACCCCTAGTTGAGATTTTAGACATAGGGTCTCCATCCCCTAGTCGCCTTTTGTCAACATAGGGTTTCCAACCCCTAATTGATATTTTTAGACATAGGTCTCCATCCCTTAGTCACCTTTTGCCAACATAGGGTCTCCAACCCCTAGTTGAGATTTTTTTTAGACATAGGGTCTCCATCCCTTAGTCGCCCTTTTGCCAACATAGGGTCTCCAACCCCTAGTTGAGATTTTTAGACATAGGGCCTACATCCCCTAGTCGTCTTTTTGCCAACATAAGGTCTCCAACCCCTAGTTGAGATTTTAGACATAGGGTCTCCATCCTCTAGTCGCCTTTTGCCAACATAGGGTCTCCAACCCCTAGTTGAGAATTTTAGACATATGGTCTTTATCCTCTAGTCGCCTTTTGCCAAAATAGGGTCTCCAACCCCCAGTTGAGATTTTTAGACATAGGGTCTCCATCCCCTAGTCGCCTTTTTGCCAACATAGGGTCCTCAATCCCTAGTTGAGATTTTAGGCATAGGGCCTCCATTCCCTAGTCGCATTTTCCAATACAGGGTCTCCACTACCTGGTCGAGTTTTTATAAATATAGGGCTCCACACCCTAATCTCTTTCTCCTAAAGGCACATGATCCTTATTTTATTATTTTCAATAGAGAAATAGTGTAGGATTTGTTACAATAACTCACGAAATTTTCCTAGTGAAAACTGGGACAGAAAAATTTTGTTTGTTTGTTTGTTGTGGTGTCTGAGCAGGTTTGACCTCAAGGCACAGGGTTCGAGACGACCAAAAGATGAGTCTCAAATCCAAAATAAAGAAAAGAAGAAAAGAGAGCAAAAAGAATGAACTCAAAGGGATGAAGTGGAGAAGGATGTGGACTGCTCAAGATATGATTGAAGTCATAGGCTTCGCGTGTCCCACCTTGATCCAAAGCTGAAGAATGAACTAGCGTTTTACAGCTAATGAGCATCAAGGTTCAGATTAGAGTCTGCAACAAGAACCAGCTAAGACTCAAGATCAGGCTTCAAAATATTTATAGATAGGAATCTTGTAACTCTTAGTTGATAGGTTTAGCTAGTTTAGCTTTTTATTTTTCATTTTGGTGTAATAAGGAGCTCAGCAAGCAGAAATAGCAACAACAACAGTGAAATCACAGCTTTCCGGTAGTCCCAACTACCGAAACTTCCAGAACTATACTGACCTGATTCTTTTATAGCCAAGGATATGTAGGCAACCTTTGAAGCAAGGTTCGGTCAGGCTCTTTTCAGAAATGCTTCTCATGGAGTTTCAAATGGGCAAAAATCCCTCATAATTGCTATTTTATCTTTGCCCAAAAACCCTTCGTGTTTCCGAGTAAAGAGGGGCAGCTGTGAGCACGTGACTTTTGCCTCACATGAATTACTCCTACAGAATTCCAAAGAATTAGATTTTTCTTTTAATTATTTGTTATTTTAGGAATTATTGTAGAACTTTTCTGTTTGTTTGCATTTTTGTGTGCATGTTTAATTTTATTTAATTCATGAAAAATACAAAAATACATTGCATTTGCATTTAGGATTTAATTTTATATTTTTTTAGATTAATTAGCAATTTAGTTGTTTTATAAAATATGAAAAATCGCAAAAAATAGTTCATGTTGCATTTTAACTCTTTAATTTTGAATTTTGTAACTTTTCTTTTAAATTAGGAGTTATTTAATTTTTTTATATTATGTTTAGTTTTTCATATAATTTGGTAAGTTAATTTAATTTTTAAGAGTTAATTTAGATTTATTTTAATTTGAAAAGAAAGAAAATGGAAAATGAAAAGAAAAGGAAAAAAAATAAAGAGATCTGATTTTGTTTGGGCTCTTTTAATTAAGTTTCCCCCAAGCCCAATTAATTCCACCCATTACCCGTCCCAAACCAGGCCCAGACCGCCCCATACCCCGTCCGTCTGTTGATCGACCAAACGACTCCTGAGTTCAAACCTTGAGATCCAATCTGAACCCTCCGTTCCATATGATCCAATGGCCCCAATTGTTTTCCCATGCCCTTTAAGAGTGTCTGAAACCCCCCATTAACCTAAGTACATCGTACTACCCCTGTATCTCATCTCTCATCTCTCATCGTACTCCATACGGGAACACATGATTAATGCCAATATCGGCTAAAATCGAAGGCGTTGAAGATCTTTTCAAATTTTTACTGTCCGACCGTCTCTTAGGTACTTTTTTTTCTGTTTGTTTGTCTTTTCTTCAATTTTTATTTTTATTACTGATCTCATATTCTTTTGCTTCCTTCTTGTATTTCTTATTTTTCTATTTCTTCAAATCATTTTTGTATGCATGTTAGTCTTAGATTTATTTTAGTTAGCATGTTTTCTGTTTTTGAGTTTTTTAAGTTGTTGGATTTTCTGTTTCTACTCTTTCTTTGGAGCTCAGGGCTTCATGAGTCCTTATGACTCCGTAGGCTTACGATTGTGTGTTTTTTTTTTACCCTTGATTGAACTTGGGTTCTGAAAATCAGAAGCCCAAAAAAAGGATTCAATCCGGGTGGCAAGCCCGTGGTTTGGGGCTGAACCTTTGGGTCAACTTGACCCATACCTGGTACGTTGGGGTAATTGACAGGGGTTTAAGGGGTAGTTTAGGGAGTTTAGGTAAGGGAATCATTTGTAACTGATTTAGGAAGCTGCCTTGAAGGTGGGTTTGGGACCTGTTTAAGTTATGAAATGGTTGTGAATTTCTGTTATGCCGAAGGGCTGTGTACGAGCTATGTTTTGCCCGAGGGCTGATTATAATTTTTATCACTTTCACTATATATATATTTCATTAAACCTCTATGGGGAAGGTTAAAAAGATATTTTTCAAAGGATATGTCTGAGGATGAAAGTTTAACGAAGTGATTTGATTTGTATCCTGTCTTTGGAAACATGCGGTATCCTATGTGGTGCCATGATATGGTATATGTGATTTCTTACTGCTCAGACTTTATTTACGTTTATTACTTACTGGGTTGGAGTACCCACATTACTCCCTGCACCTTATGTGTAGATTCAGGTATTTCTGAGCTTGGTGGCAGTTTCATCGGAGTTAGCAAGGTAGCTGTCTGGCGATCACGACTCTGTTTTCTCCCTATTTATTCTTCCTTATGTATAAATTGTGACTTTTTCCCGAACATATTGGTCTTGATGTAGTTATAAAGTTGTAGTAGATGCTCATGACTAGTGACACCCCGATGTCGGGCTTATACGTTATTTTCGCACTGTTCATTAAGACTTATATTATGAAACATTTGTGTAATTAAAGGCTTAAAAATGACTCTTAATGATTAAAGGGTTAAAAAGGGTGTTGTATCGGCTGACCTTGTCTTCACGAAAGGCGTCATCACGACCTAGTCTGAGTTTTGGATCGTGACAGGTACCACCTCTTTAAGTACCCCCTTAGGACCGGTCGGGGTACTGGTAGGATACCTATAAAAGTACCTTTACCATGTACTCTTAAATCCCCTTAAAGAAAGTCCCCTTAAGGACCCCACCTCCTTACCAGTACCTTCCATGTACCTAATCCCCTTAAGAACCCAATATCCTCCTCTTAGACAGCCCTAAGACAATATTGAATTGAACTAGTGATCCATAAAGACAGAAAGAAGTGATAACCCTCTCCGTCACTACGGTCTCTATGTATGTATGTATGTATGTACGTACGTACGTACGTATGTATGTATATATGCATGCATGTATGTATGTATGTATGTATGTATGTATGTATGTACGTACATATGTATGTATGCATGTATGTATGGAGACTAAATTGAACTCCCATTTAAGTACTGACACACCTCAACATCAACACCACCATTCAATGCCAAGCTAATTCCGAGGTAAAAGCGTATATAAAGTGTTTATATTAAACTTTATTAACTTATTTGTATAAATATATATCATGCATCTAATTAGTGTAAATAACAACAACAACAATAATTCAGTGGATTCTCACAAGTGGAGTCTGGGAAGGGTAGGAGGTACGCAGTCTTACCCCTACCGTGGGAGGGCAGAAAGATTGTTTTCGATAAACCCTCACCTAAAAAAAATAAAAGAAGCACTGACATCAAATAATAATAATACAAGATATTAAGAAACCGAAGCTAAGATAGCAAAAGAACTATATGTAGTAATAGCAATCTAAGAAAATTTAGTGTAAATATCATATGCAATTTAGTACTTCTACCAATAGCAACAGTAAAATAGGAGGAATTAATTTTTTTAAAATAAGAAATTTGAAATAATAAATATCTCAATTATTCGCTTCTTCACTAGCTGAAACTAAAACAATTAGTTCGGCCTCCATGGTAGAGTTATTGATTTTTTTTTAACTAACAACAAATAACACCACTTCCCGAAAATAATAATATTGTGCATTAGAAAAAACCTTCGTATACAGTAGGATATTTTCTATAAAATAAGTCATAAGTTTTGGTACCAATTACCTCATAACTCTCGGTATGACATATCAAATGTTTATTACCTGGATTGCTTGTAAACCTGTTAAGTACTCCTATTGCATACATAATATCAGACCGAGTGCAATTAGTCACATATCTCAAGCTTCCAATTAAGATAGAGTATCTCATTTGATTTATCACTTCATTGTTATTTTGCACAGGAAATAAGTAAACACTTGAATCAAAAGGAGTTACAACATACTTGCAATCAATTAAAATTATTTTTTTAAAGTTTTCTTAACATAATGTGATTAATTAAGGGAATTTCATCATATGTTCTAGTAATTTTCATTCAAATAATTAAATTTGCCTCACCTAAATCTTTCATGTCAAAATGACTACTAAGCATGCTATTAGTTTCTCTAATAACATTCTAGTTAGCGCCAAAAATTAATAGTTCATCAACATAAATGCAAACAATAACATGTGAATTATTTCAAAACTTATGATAGATGCACTAATCACATTCCTTTGATTTAATCAACTTTCACACATGCATGAATATTCAAATATTCATGCAAGAGTTATTTACTTTTTACCCCTATTTCTAGAATTGTAATCTTTTTAAATAATAAATAATAAAAATCACTGGTCATGATAATATAAGGTAAAAAGTTTTTACCTTTCCTCCGCTTCAGCTAAGCAAGCAGAATTTTTTTTCCATCTCATAAAGAGAGTGAACTTCTACCTTGATATCTGCTATGTTTTTAATTGCATAAAAAAATAAAATTTCTCAAAATTATTGGTGAAATTACAAGTAATTACAGTTAAAAAATAAGATACAGAAAAATAAATAAATATTTTTCAGGCTGAGGCGCGGATATTTGGCTTTCTTTAAGGAGATTCAGGCTCACTGCGGTAGCATCTTCACCGGTCCATCAGTAATACTCTTGACTTGTCCCCCCCAGGATACAACTACCAGATAACGTGGTGTAACTCTAACAAACTCTGGACAAGTTGTTGAGTTCAAAGCTCCACCAAAATGAAAACCTTTGTTCAACAAAATAATATTCTCTTCTGTAGAGAATAAGTTGGAGACTTAGATTTTCTTCTTTTCTCAACTCTCCTTTTAACTATATTAACCACATTTTTTTTCCATGTACACTACAATATTTTTTTCCATCCACAACACAAGGAAGAAATACCACTATTTATAGGTGTAAAATTTCTTCCATAGAATAAATAACAAATTAGTGACATAATAAAATTATACAACATGATCGGTGGTTACAAAATTTAACCTCTAATTAATAGTAGATCATGTCATTAATGGTATTATGAGTTATACAAAAAATGATGACCATTTTCTTATCAATTTATAGCCACTACCTCACAAGAAATAATACATTTTAGTATTATAATTTTAATATTAAATGCGCATAACACCAACAATAAACACAGCAATGATACTATCAGTAGGTGTTCATACAATATTTGATCGAAATATTTGAAAGTACAAAATTGAATTTGTATTTGTCCATGAACTTTATTTTGAAGAGAATTAGTGAAAGTACAAATTTTGCGTGTGAAAATCATTAATTAACTTAAAATACTTATTATAGTATATTTTAATATTTTAAAATACTTAAATTTACTCATTATTTATTTCCTTTCATCCCAATTTGTTACTCTCCCGGGTAGAGTGTACTCCTTTTCCCCAACCCAATTGAATTAAGTTCTCTTCGCTCATCACGTCACTGCCTTTACAAGAAAGATGGGTACTGTCGACGCCAATGCACAGTCATCCTCCTCTCTCATCAAAGATTTCATCCACAAATGCGGCGGCGTTGCCGTGATCGACGGCGGCTTCGCGACGGAGCTGGAACGTCATGGCGCCGACCTCAATGATCCTCTTTGGAGCGCCAAATGTCTCCTCACTGATCCTCACCTCGTCCGCGCCGTATGCCTCTCTCAATTTTCTTCAACCATCTCTTTTAACACTATATTAAACTTAGCTTAATAGATGTTCTTAAATAGTATGATATTTAGCTCACTGACCTTTTCATGTTCTCTTAACAATAATATTTAGACTTTCACTTGTTATGCTTATTAAATAGAGTGGATATAGAGAAAAGGATTACAATTTCAGATCAGTTCTTTAGGATGTTTTAGCTTTACAGTAACTGGTATGGGGATAAGTTGGACCACCATTTGGATTAATTATTAGGATTCGATATTAATCTTGCTGAGTGGGTCATCTTGTGGGTTTCTAGATTTTAAAAATTACTACTTTATGGGTGAGACATGGGCTTTTCTGTAGGAGTATAAGGAGGGTGTTGTAGGCGGCGTTATTATTTTGCACGCTGCTAAACTTTCTGATAATGTATCTGGGATTGTCTTTTCTAGGACCTTTTCAAAAAAGTTGCTAGAACACATTGTTAATAAAATGACATAACAAGTAGCTTGCATTTGTGAATAACTAATCCTTTGAGATTCTCTCTTTTTTTCCTTTTTTTCTGCACCCCCCCCCACCCCCACCCCCCCACCCCCACACACACAAAAAAAAAAAAACCAAAACCCCCTTTTTGTGGAAGAAAGAAAGATTCTTTCAGCCTTTTTAGAACTCATGCTTTTCCCAGGAATCATCAATTTCAGAAAAATTAAGTAGAGAGTAATATCATAAAATGTGAGATTTTTGAGCCAAAACAATGTTTTAGTTATGAAACAAACAACTGTAGTATTTGATTCCTCTCAAAAACTTTTTTGATTAACACAATTTACCTTATCAAAAAAAGAGAGGAGATCTTGCTTTAGCATGAAGGCAAGATCCAATAAGTATGAACTGATAGTGACTTAAAAATAGATAAATGATTAAATAGAAAAGGAGGTTGTAATTACTCTGCTAAATCATTAATTTTATATGATACTTAAACAAAATTAACTGTATTTTCCTTTGATCTGTCTTTTCGGTCTAGCTATCACCTTCAAGCATTCAGTAGACCTGAAAAGCTTAACACCTTATCCTCTTCTTGTTTTTTTTCTTTTTATACTCTTTCTTTCTCGCTTGCCCCATTTGCTGCAAAAATGCTGTAAAAAATTACTTATGTCTTCTTTATACAAATTGAAACCTTGCAACTAATGCATGCTTGCTGGACAGCTGGAGAAGTTCTTGTTTTCTTTTATGGATTTCACGTCGCCAATTCTTTATGGCACAATATGTATAGAGGCACTAAATTTAGAGGAAATACTTTGGTCATTTTGAAGTGTTACCATGTCTACAATCTCCCATTTAATTTTGAATGTGATGACATCCTCATCTTTATGACTAGTAAAAAGCTCTTGGCAAAACGAGCCCAAATGAATCTGTGGATCTCAACATCTGGCAACTGCCAATCTTCTCTTTGATTCTTTCCCTTTTTGTATCCTATGTGGATTTGTTGTAGGGTTTAAACTTTAGACTATGAATCTCATCTGAAAAGCTTCGCTGGAAAAGCTTGAGAACCTAGTGTAATATCACCATTCCCAGATATTTGCTGTACATGAAGTTTTCTCTTTGTACTATTACATGGCTCATTGGTGTACTAAATAGAGCAGGTACACTTGGATTACCTTGAAGCTGGTGCAGATATTATACTCAGTTCATCTTATCAGGTACTGCTTTTGTCATTTGCAACCATTGTTCCTCTCTCTACCTCTTATGCAAAATTGATTGCGCATGGATGCATCTTAAATTCATCTATATCCTTGCGACTAGTTTCATGTTTTCTCATATTTGGACAGGCAACTATCCAGGGGTTTAAGGCCAAAGGATATTCTCTAGAAGAAAGTGAATCCTTGCTCAAAAGGAGTGTTGAGATTGCGTGTGAAGCACGAGATGTCTACTATACTAGATGCTGTAAATCTTTGTCTGATCATAGCACTGATGGAAAGGTTCTCAAACAGCGTCCTATCTTAGTTGCGGCATCTGTTGGGAGTTATGGGGCCTATTTAGCTGATGGTTCTGAATACAGGTAGTTTTCAGAAGAATTAGCACTTTATTCTTCTTTCTTTCTCTAGTCTGATGTGATTTCCGTGCTAGGACCTAAGGATTTTTTATGGGATGTAAGGATGGTTAGCTACTTGTTCCTTATAGGCATTTACTGAGAATCCGTTACCTTATTTGCCTGTGTCTTGTTAAGACTTGTCATGCTTGTTAACTTTTGATATTTCGTGCATTAAAGTGCATTCAGGGAATACATGGCCCAAATTGCAGAACTACTCTTCAGTTTGTTGTCGTCTCAAGGTTAAAGAATAAGATTTGTCTCACTAACACCCATGAAGTGCTTCTCACAATTCTCTCCTGGTGTCATTAACATTTTCCCTTCCTCTTAAGCACCAACTAGTAGTATCTTTTCATGCATGTGAACTGACTTACTTATCAATTTGCAGTGGGGAATATGGGGATGCAATTGATCTCAAGTTTCTAAAGGATTTTCATCGAAGAAGGGTTCAGCTTCTTGCAGAATCTGGTGCTGATCTAATAGCTTTTGAGACTGTGCCAAATAAACTAGAAGCACAGGTATGGTCGTTGTGGGTTATATATTTAGAGGAAATCTTTTAAAACTACTTATTGCTTTACTACTAGTAGAAGTTAGTGGTATCCCTTCTGTTATCATTCTCTATGAATTGCTATGGAAAATAATTATCTGCGACACAGCTATTTGTGACAAGAGATATTTTTTTCTACCACAGTATAATGTGGGGAAGCCTATTCTGGTCTAGTAGCTTGTATTCTTTTGTTAAGATGTTGAGATTGACAGCTATTAGCACCTATGCAGGCTTTTGTCGAGCTTCTTGAGGAAGAAGACATAAAGACTCCTGCCTGGTTATCCTTCAACTCTAAAGATGGTATAAATGTGGTTAGTGGTGATTCTTTATCAGAATGTGCTGCAATTGGTGAATCATGTGAAAAGGTTTTAGCTGTTGGAATCAACTGTACTCCTCCTAGATTTATTCTGGATCTTATTCGATCCATCAATCAGGTAATTTTTTAGTTACAATTCCTGTCTTCTTTCTGTTTTTCTTTATACCAGAGTTGTTTATCAATTTGGGATTTACATGGACACTTTTAATGTCTGCTTATGCTTACTAGAGAAGATGGATATCTGTAACAATAAATGAATTCATTATTTATCGTTCAAATCTGCTTTATAAAACTCAGACTGCAACAGCTGGTCTACTGAGAACCTCTTCCAGTCTGTTTTACAAGCTGAACCTGTCAGTCAAGTGAAATGATCAAAACAAGTTAAACCTGGTCTAACGAAACCTTATATTCGCCAAAAACTGCGTCTTTAGTTCCTTGTTCCATCTCCAAATTAAGAAAGGAGCTCATCGGGTTCATGGCAAACCCCACATTATTGCCTTGTCTCACCACCTATCCAGAGGTTCATTATTTCATTCTTACACTTAGTTTCAAGACCACCAAACTGTTCCGAGCAGACCCATAAGGAAGAGAGGAACTGCAGAGGAGAACTAGTTTTGCTTACACACAGAAACATACGTTTCTGCCATACTGCATGGGAACATATTCGGCAATTTTGGGCCTATAACACATGCTTATCTTGGACTATAATGCCTCCATTGTCAGGGGTCATGGAGCCGTGTGTCCAGTAGAAGGTCTATACTTAGATGCTTCTCATTTTTTATCTATGAATACATGCAGTTATGCTTGCTATGCTAGCAGTTCAAAGGTGAAAGCTAGCTACATTGAACAAGTATCCAAACTTTAATCTGGACTTTGGTGAATTAAGGATATGGAGGACAATTATTTCGAGAGAAAATGATTTTTCTTATTTTTTCTCTTGTTTGGATTTTACGCGGAAAATAACAAGTAAAGTTGCGATAACTATTCAAATTCTTCTTTTAAATGTTAGTGGGTCCTTGCTCTTTCCTTTTGTCAAACCAGACAAGCAAATGGAAAATTCTCGAGTAAAGCTTAGGTTGCTTATTGTTCTCTGGTAACTTTTTCTTATTTACTTAACACTAGCTATTTGTATAAATATATTCTTATAGTCTTCTTATTTTTTACTTGCATTTCTCAGGTAACAACAAAGCCAATCCTTATATACCCCAATAGTGGTGAGAGTTACGATGGTGATCGGAAGGAGTGGGTGGTGAGTACTTCTCAGACTTTCTGCTTTTTAACTGTACCTATTGACTCACACTGAATAAGCTTATTGATTCTCATTGATTTACAAAACAATTACGTGTTTATCCCTAGTCAGTGGTTTGTTGGAAAGAAACTATGTCATTTCCTTTCTTGCATAAAACATGGAGCGGAGACCCATAAGCCTTGATGAGTTTCTTTCTCTTTAATGTGAATGTTGAGTTATTAGAGGTCAATCTATACTATATTAAAAGCACGAAGATCCTTAGCGAAATATCGTCCGTCTTTTTTACCCTTTAAAAATAAAGTACACACTAGACAAAATAGTCATTTAACTATTTTCCTAATATCTATGACTTTAAAATTACCTAAATTTCAATATTATCTTTTTCCTTATTTAAATTATATAATATACCATATTTATAAAAGACATACCAGCATAATCAATGTAAGAAACTAGCGTGTACTAGAACTCCTTCAAGGTTTAGGAGTGTTGTCTTTGTTTTAGAATTATTGCCGGTTAATTCTTTAGAATTTTCCTATTTTAGTAAAAAATAAAAGAAAATTAATTGAAAGAGAATAAATATAAAATATTACTCTCTTAATGTGAATATTTTAAAGGTTATTCACTATCCTCTTTACAACAAATAACTTAAAGTAATGAAAGGGTACATGTGCATTAAAACTTACCAATAAATAATAGATTTTGTGCATTAAATTTACCAATAAATAATAGATTTAATTTTAAGTCCAAAATTGTTGAAGTTTCCTATACATCATAAATTAAACCTATAAACCTAATATGATGAGCAAAAACAATTATCTATAAATAAGTTTACAAAAGACAACAATGCAATTATTAAAATAATTACAATTATATTATAGTAATAATAAACTATAATGTATTTTAAATTTTTTGTTGAAGTTATACATGTTAAAGCACAAACTCGGTTAGATAATTGAAGCATAGATAAGAAACCAAAATTTATATACCTATAGTAATAGTAATAAATTGTACCTTTTCTTTATAAGAAATTTAAGGATGAAATAGTAAAATATAAAGTACATTATAAATAAGTTGTCATTTTAAATGTTTTCCTTTTCTGGCATTCAGTGCTACGAATGATAATCTCACTATATTTTTTTATATTAACCTATTTATAGTAGTTATTAACTCAATCGTAATTACTTTTTTGACTTTATAAAATCAAGTTTACAACTATTGAAATCTCATGTACATTGTAAACCAAACCTATAAACATATTAGGAATTATCTATAACTAAGTTTAAAAATGACAAGACAACAACATCAATCCAGTATAATTCTACTAGTGGGGTCTTGAAGGGTAGTGTGCATGCAGACCTTACCTTTACCCTGTGGTAGAGAGGTTGTTTCCAAAAAAAATGACAAGACTATATTTGAAAATAATATAATTATAGTAATAATAATTATAATTTAATATTTTTGTCGAACTTATATATGTTAAAGCTCAAACGCAATCAGATAAGTGAAATATAAATAAGATACTGAATTTTATATATCGAAATTATACTAATAAATGGTATATATTTTTGTAAGAAATTTAAGGATGAAATAGTAGGAAAATGTATTTTAAATAAGTTGTCATTTTTTTTCCTTGCATTTAGTCCAACAAATGACAATGCCTCGCTCTATTTTTTTTATTAAATTATTTATTGTAAGATATTAATTCAATGGCATTCATTTTTTAGACTTTACATTGTCAATATTAATTTTTGGAGCTATAAGACCAACCTTTTTATTCTCTTTTGTGTTTTGTTTTTAGTATTAAGTCATTAAAATAACAATAATTTTCATGAGACCTCACACATACCCATAAATCACAATAAAGCATCTAAAAACTTATGTCGCCCAAGATTTCTTCATTTATTGAGTTAACTAAATGGGAATAATATTTAACAGTTTCAAGAATATTTCTTTAACTATTATTATATAATTTCAAATTAGTCAAATATATAGTCGGATAATATTTACGTACTTTTTAAAAATTATGTACTCATTAGTATAGGTACACGCGCAACGCCCGTACCATAAGGTTAGTTACTATATTAAAAGCACGAAAACCTTTAGCGAAATATCGTTCGTCTTTTTTACCCTTCATAAACAGATTTTACACTGGACAAAATTGTCATTTAATTATTTTTCCTACAAATTAGGGGTTTAAAATCAACTAAAATTTTAGTCATTAAATATTTTTCTATTTAAATTGTGTAGCAATTCCTAATATTTAGGAGTTTAAAATCGATTATATTTTGCCTTATATAAATTCTTCCTTATTTGAAAACTTTTACTTATTAGAAAAGATGCAATTATAAATTACAAACTTTGAATAGTTGGAAGTCCGTAAATACAATTCCTTCAGTATATTAAGCTATTAGAATACTTTTAGTTGGGTCTGAGAAAAATTTGTTTATATATTTGGTTATTTTAATGCTCTTCTTTTAATTTTTTGTTACCTTTGTAATAAATATGTGAAATTTACACACACACACACACACACACATATATATATATATATTCACATATTTACATTATATTGAAGTCAGGGTAATCTGTAAAATACTTTAATACTAGGCTCAACAATTAGAATAACAAAGAAAATACTTGAGAATATAAATGAGAAAGAAAGTGAGCGAAAATTAGTCCATGAACGTTAAATAACACTGACGGTTCAACAACGTATAGATCCAAAAATAAAGTAGTCATTGATTCTTTACTGTTCTTGAATAAATTTTTATTTAAAAATTAAATTTTGTAATGTATTTGATATAGTGTAATTACAATTAATATTTCAAATTTGTGACGAGCTATATCTCTTACACTTTTATTTTATATCTTACACTTAGATTATATCCAAGTAAAAAATACCGCAGCTAAAAATTCATAATCTATTTATCTGCATTAACATGTCTTACACTTTTATTATAACTCAAGCACAAATTTTAATATAATACTAATGAAACCTTATTTTAAAATAGTTAATCATTGTGACAGGGCGTTGCTCAACGCACATACGCTAAAACTAGTATCCTTGAAAAACGCCACTTGCATCTTCACCATTAGACTCTACACTTATTAATTGATGATATTATGGCCTACAACCTCTGTTACTCTCAATATTCAAGCATTAATGTGCTTTAAAAAAAAATTCAAGCATCAATGTGAAAATTTTCCATTTTCTACTATATTTAGGTAGCTTAAAGGTGCTGTCTGAAATGCAAAGGAAGAAAGATGTTTCAAGACAGCAAAGAAATCTAAATCTGAATCTTCAGGAAGTAAAATGAAACTAAAACTGAAAGTTCTGCTCACGAAATAACTAGGGAAGAGCCACTTCAGCTTCATTTGTTTTCCTTGAAAAAAAACAGTTTAGGCCCTTGGGCTTAATACAACCACGAATTTCTAGAGGACTTTTTGTGCTGTATGCAGTTCATTCAATCCAGAAGAAATATTAATCATAAGCTAGCCATATTGGTTTTTGGGTGTTCTTACTAATATCTATGCTGTAATTACTTTGAATTTATCCTCCTGATATTCTTTCCTCCATGTTGCAGCGTAATACTGGGATAGCAGATGAAGATTTTGTTCCTTATGTTAATAAATGGTGTGAGGCCGGAGCATCCCTAGTAGGAGGTTGCTGCAGAACTACTCCGAATACCATTAGAGAAATACACCATGCACTCTCCAGCCGACGTACTGTCTAATCCGAGGAGAACAAAATAGGGGCATCTAACTTAAAAACAAGACAAGATCTTGTGTCTAGTTCGAAAGAATTGTTTCCATCTCTAGTAAAACTGGATGGCCTACGTTTCAGAAGAGGTTTCTGCCCTAACTGGAGTCAGGGCAATAAAACGTCCTCCGATCGACCTAAGCTGTTTGTCAGTGGTGTAACATATTTGTGGTACGCGCAGGGTGTTCAAAAGATCTATGAAATTTAAGGTTTTTGGGAACGTGCAAGGATTTGAGCACTTGTAGTCTGTAGTTGCTCAATGAATGTACTGTTCTATCAAGAACCATAACTATGTTAGTATTTACTTTTGTATTATTGTGTTTAGAACTTCATTTTTCCATATTGAAAGTTCCAAGATTTGAACCCTGATCTTACCAACTATGAAAACCAAAGTTACCTAATGATTGATGGCAACCATGGCAACTGAAAGCTACTGCTTGTGTGAAACGAAATGATGCTCCATTTTATGTGATACAATTAGACTAAGCATGAAGTTCAAAATCTTAACTTGATTATGTAGTGTTAAAATTTTGTAAATTAGTTAGAAAGATTGTTTGACAGAAAATACCGTATCAAATTTAAAGAATTTGATTTCATAAAATATGTTAAATTTAGAATGATAATGTTAACTGTCAGTAACAACGGATGTCCCAGAATTGCAAGTATCAGAAAAAACCGCCTTGGCCGGAAAAGTTTATCGAATATGTATTGAACCAAGGGAGTTGCTATTTGTGAAGAATACCTTAAGCTACACAAAGGGGAGAAGTTATCTCCGTGTGGCCTATATATCACCGGTTCGAGCCGTGGAACCAACCAAGCTGCCTACATCTCACCCCCTTGGGGTGCAGTCCTTCACTAGATCCTGCACAAAAGCAAGATGCTTCGGGCACCGGGATGCCAAAAATAAAACCGTAAGCTACGCAATGTACTCCCCTTTCGCTTCCCCAACTCCAACAGCCCACCAAACAAAAAGCAACACATGAACACTTTTTGCACAACCTAGGACTTGAGAACTAAACAAGAAAAAAAGCAAAGCCACTGAAAGTACTAATATTGAGCATCAGATGGATAATTGACCATCAACTTCGACTAGATATATCTGTTGATACTCATGCAACGACAATATCGAGCAAGACAAATGGAAGTATCACACATTCATTTTCATGTTGACAACAATACTTCTGGATATAGCACGTGCACGATAGTCATAGCCAACTTTTACAACGCTTTACATGATAAAAATGCTAAAAAGGGACAGCTGATGAATCAGGCATCAAAACCAGAGTAAACACCATTATCCCTAAGCAGCCTCTTTTCCTCTTCAACATAGCTCTTCCCTCTGCTAGCCTGACCAAGATCTCTCTTCCTCTTTTCTTTCTGTGAGAAAGAAAAGTTTTTCCTCTCTTTCTGAGTTCGTGCGTGAACCAGTTCCTCTGCTTCCTGAAGTGCAGCCCTCGTCTTCTGGCGCTCCTGATAAGTTTCTTCCTTCTCTTTGTCCCGAGTTTCCTTCCCTTTTGACCACGACCAATTCTGCTCCTGATCTGGCTCCTTGGGTGGTGGAACTTTCAAGACAGACAATCCACCTTTATACCCATGGCGGCTTAGAGCTTCAAAGTCCACACCTTTGCTCTTTCGCTTTGCAGACTCAGCTGAACATAGGCAAAGCTGAATCATTATGCATCAAGCAATTGAATTTGTGCTGGGATACAAGACGATATACTACCTTGAAAACTGAGTGAAGCAGGTCCAACAACAAAGGTAGATTCCTAAGTCATTTAGACAGTGGTAGATGTAGCCTTCAGCAGTATGTGGGAGCATATCAACTGCCTTCGGCTTGAACTTTAAATACATATTGAAATTACTTTTTTTTTTTTTTGGATAACCGTGGTGTCCTAGCCAGCTTGCGCGCATATCTAAAATCTCAATCCACTTTATTGACCACTAGGCCACACCCTTGGATGCTATATTGAAATTACTTTTAAAAATATAGTATATTCATACTAACTCTGCACCTACTGTCACAAATGATTCGTAGGTACAGAAGTATCCCTTACACGCTGACTTAAATTGCCTATACAAGTTATAGGACCAGAACTCTGTTTAGGCTAGAATTCAAAGTGCTCTATTTAAGATCCTAGGTAGTATTTCAGAAAATGCAAATTCGCGGATATCAAACAAACTGGGATCTTTGGTGATTTATTCCACACATAATGTTGTTCTACAAAACCTGAATAAACTATACTAGAAAAATAAACAACATAATTATGCAGTTACCTGCAGTTTGTTTTTGAATAACATATATTTACTGAGAAGTAAACCCTTTTTTTTTATTGGGTAGCAGAAAAATCCTTGAGTTAAATAACAATTATGCTTTTAAGGATTGAACTTCTCAAGCAAATGGTGTTAAAAGAAGGAAAAAATTTACCTTGAGAAGATTTATCTTTGGAGGATTTTGAAGAAGAAGAAGAAGTACCAAGTTTAGGGTCAATTTTGGTGGACCCCAGATTGTCCTCAGTATCAGTATCAAGCGTTGAAGATTCATCTGAAGATGTATCGTCCTCTTCATCACTCCATGGCATTGTCCTCTTCATCCTCTCAACAACCTGCAAATCATCTTGATTAATTAACCAGCGTTCAAAAACCAAAACAGCTTTAACGTTAATTGAAGCTCAATTGGTAGAATTAATAATTACCTTAGTGAAGCAGAGGAGAATCCCGCAATTCAATAATCAATAGGTTAGGGCTTAGTTCGTTCCAACGATCGATAAGTACGACGTCGGTTGTTGAAGAAAAAAGACGAAGAAGAAGGGGAAGTGGGTGTTATTTTATATACCGACCCACAACGTTTCACTGAATTACAGATAAGGCACTGTCAAATTATTTCTCTTCAGAGAGGCCCCTAATTTCGAAAGGTACTCAAAGAAAGCCTCAAAATTACTTTCGACCTCCAAATACAAATACTTCGGGGCATATCCCGGATAAAAATATGTACAAATTTCGCGGGGCATTCCCCGAATAATAAACTAAAGGAAACGACTTCTCGCCTCGAATAACTCGAATAAAATAAAAGAAGCGACCTACGATTTGCCTACCCGAGTGTGGTCGGCCTAAACATGCTCCTAGCGATTAGGTAAGAAAAGTAAAATAAAATAAAACTAAAGAGGGCACTTCATGGTATGCTTTTTTTTTTTTTAATTTTCTCATTTCATGTATTTGACCAAGCTTGATCCCTACGGCCAAACAACCATTTAAGATTCGTAATGATAAACCAAAATTCAATTATACAACACGTAAAAGCACTTAAAAGAAGCTATCAACTAAACTAAAATGGAATGACAGAGTAGGTGGTCTTGAAATGTGAAAAGAGCCTTTGAACTTTGATTAACCTCATCCATGTATATCATCTCTCAAGTCCAGTGAACTGCCGTATGGAGCCACACAAACTCACTGTTCAATTCAAAACTCTTAACAATTGCACTCATCTGGTATTGAACCCACCAAAGCTTAATGATACCGCCAAATAATTCCAACTTGACACAAAGAGGACCTATTAATCTATTGAAAAAATGATCTCCGTCTAACATGTGGATAAAATAACTTTCTGTCTAGACATCCCTTGACAATAAAAACACTAATTACAGTAAGCTCTAACACTTTGAAAGGAAGATAGAATTCAAATAAACACTCTATGATAGAAGTAACTTAGGACCTAACAAATCAAGAATAACTTGTGCCGCTTCCGACAATTTCAATGTGCTATGGACAAAATTCTCTATTAATGACTACCCAATTGCAACTTTAAAGAGAATTACTAGAGGACAACCCGACTACGGTAACAAAAACCGACAAGATATAAACTAATATTGATGAAGCACTAAGGATCATGATTAGAAAATTCAACAGGATTCAAAAGCCAATATCATGCTTAACATTATCACATAGAAACCAAAATAAGAGAAAATGGGATAATATGCCAATACTATATTTCAATCACACAGAAGCCAAACATTAAAGAGAAAGAGAGGGAGAAGAATGGACCTCAATGAGCAAATTCCTTGTAATTAACTTTGGTCGAAAATATCAATAAATGAAATGCCGATGACGAAAGCTCGACTAGAACAGGCAGAAACAGCGACGAAAAGCAGAACAACAGAGATTCCTTAAAATCCTAACAGAAACGCGGATGGCGATGAACGGACGACGGCGAACTCGAACGGTCTTCAAGCTCAATCTAACAGTTTTCCGAATGAGATCTATCACCCAATACTATTATATAGTTACCGGCTGCTTAAGGGTGTTTAAGGGTTGAAGAAGAACAAGTCAGGTGGCTGATGTTCTGGTTTCTGGCGTGTGTGGCGGTGGAAGGGTGGTTTGTAACAGCTGAAGGATGTTCAAGGGTGGGCGTTGGGTGGCTGGAGTTCGCTGGTGTTAGGGGTGATGGTTGGCCGTGTAGGGATTGGGTGACGCCTGTTCTGGGGTCGTGTGTGTGTGGTCTGTCGGCGGCTGTGTGGCTGGAGTGAAGGGCAGAGGCGGCAGTGAGAAGATGGGGGCAGCGGCGGCTCTAAGGGTTCAGGGGTGTTCTCTAGTATTAGGATTAGGTTTTAGGTTGTAATTAGGTAGATATACGTGGGTGGGGATTAGTTTTAACCATTGGACGGAAGAGAGTGAATGACTAGGATTAAATTAAAAAGAGATGGGTTAAAGGGTCTTTGGGCTTCATATTCAGGTATTAAAATTGGACTAAAAGAAAAATGTTCAAACCTTAGCTAAATACTTTTTGATATAAGCTAAATATATTACATATTGCAAAAATCTATCTAATTAATTAAACTAAATTATATATAAAATATGAAACTATTTTTTTATTTTTTCAAATGTCAAACTAAAATAATAACAAGATTAGATTAAAATCATCGCAAAAATAAGTTAATACTACTACCCAAAAAACACTAATATCCTTGAAAATAAAGTGTAACTATTTTTGTATTTTCGAATTTTATGTAAGGTAGATAAACTAAAACTAACAAGATAAAATATCAATAAACTAAATAAAAGAAAATATTTTTGTAATTTTTATTTTTGTGACAAAATAAATTAAAATAGTTAAAACTAAATAAAATAGCGATATTAGGCCTAAACTAAATATCTAAAAGCTAAAATGAGTAAAAACTCGAAGAGGGTCAAAAATTACATGTCTACAGATTTTTTTGGTGAATCCATGCCATCTATATACTTGCTTAATATTTTATGGTAATGGTACATTGATTTAGTTTTTCTCTGTAATTGATGTTAGTTCATTTGCTTCTAATTCTCTTTTTATTACCATATTAACAAAAAATAACCTTTGTAATGATAGAATTAGACAATAATTTTCATGTGGTTCTAGCATTTGTAAGTGAAAAAAATGATAGAGAACTTTCAACAATAGCAACCGTTTCATTTTATTTTTGAAATAGAAACTCATGCTATATTTAATTTAATCGCTGTTTGTTGGTAGTAGATTTTTATGACCAAACGTTATTTTCTTTTATTGTTGATCACCTTACTATCTTGTTGTTTTTATTCTGCTTTTATATGACTTTTTGGTATCGTCCCTTCTTGTCTATATTTTTATTAATGTGGTGCTTATGCTTTTCTAAGCCGAGGGACTATTGGAAACAACCTCTCTATCCTCACAAGGTAGGGGTAAGGTCTGTGTACGCACTACACTCTCGAGACCCCACTAGGTATGTTGTTGTTGTTGTTATTGTGTTGCTATATTTAATTTAAATACTTTTATTTTTTTTATTAATAATTCGCGCAATATTGAATGGACATCACAATGACTGTTTATTATTGACAAAATTACATAATAATGCACCCCATAAGTTGACCTTGCCCTATTTAGCCCAGTTACAAGTTTATAAATGTGTAGCCAAATATCAATAAGATCTTTTCTTTTCTCATTACCTCTAATTATAACAACCTCATTTATTCCTACCCACCCTTGTTGTAGCTCTCTCCTCATTTTTCACCCATAAATATTTAATTTAATTAATAAAAAATAAATTATATGCAAACAAAAATCAGTTCCCCATTTCTAGTGTAACCATTGATCGAGACACTCAGTCAACACTCATTTGTACCTTTCTCCATAACCAATAATTCTCCGATTTTTTTTGATTTTGTATATCTTTGGGTTTATACATACCTATCACAACTACAAAACGCAAAAATAGACGCGAGAAACTTAAAATCTCATCTCCTTTAATGCTAATCTTGTTAAATTTCGATTATGATTTTGTGAGAAATTTGGATTGGGTATTGTTTGAACTTATTAGAAATAATCTAAGTAGGTTGTATACAAAGTTTGAAGTTATTTGCTGGAGATTTGGACTAGTTTTATACAAGAATTGCAAGTGAAAATCGTACAAAAATTTCGTCAGAGATGCTTATACACTTTTATACAATGTTATACACTTTTATACAAAGAGTTACATTATGTATATAGTTGTATAAAAGTGTATAAAGATGTATAATTACATAGCAAAAATATTCTTGATACACTATGTATATAGGTGTATAAGAAGAATGAGAAAGGAAGAAGAAGAAAATGCGAGAAATTCACCAAATACCTGTAATAATGTATCAACCTTGTATATAATAGTGTATGAGTGGTGTTTATATACTATTATACAATATTATACATTATTATATAAATGAATCCTGTCAATGGAGCTTCACGTGTTCTTCTTATTCCTTAGGCATCTTCTGAAATGTAACTCAAATATAGCCTAAATCTACTCCAAATTACTTGAAATTTAGGTTTTGAACTCATCTTGATGATTCCAATCAATTGGGACAATACCCATTCCACACAACTAACAAATCGAAAAACTCAATTTCTGAAATCAAATCTTCGAATCACATGTAATGGTGACTTTTATTTTTCAAATATTTAGTTAACCATTGAAATTCGGAAAAGAATTAAAGGAGAATAAAAATAGTAGAGAAATTTTGTGGTGCAAAGGCTGACACGAGAAGAAGAAGAAGAAGAAGAAGAAGAAAACGAAGAAAAAAGGGGAACAAAGAAAAAAGGGGTGGGCTAACTGGTGAAAAGTAATTTTCAGATTATGTCCAACCTGGACTACACTGGATAAGAGTTTTAAACGTGGATCATTTTATGATGGGTTGTTGGGCCAAATGAGAAGGGATGTAATTCTCCCTTTAAAATATATAAAAGACCAGAAAAATCCAAAATAGATGAAGTCTATTTTATGTTTGGTTTGGTTGATTTGTTAGCCCATTAACACCTCTAATAGACTAATACCTTCCTAGAAAAAACATATAATCTGAGATTGAGCAAATGCCAAACTAGTCCCAATACTTACTTTAGAGTTTGGAACAGATTCAGACTCTATCTAAATTTTAAACTGTTTTCAATCTTTATATTCAATTTATTTAAATTCTGTTATTCTTAGTAGATGCTCCTGAATCTGCAACGGTTTGCTTTGGGAAACTGAAATCAGAAAAAGAACCAAATAGCATTCTTTGACGACTATTTTGACAATTTACTTCTTAAAGCGACGAACAATTAAGCGCGAAAAAAGATACCGTTCGTTATGAAACAAAAAGTAAAAGTTTTGGGATAAAACACAAGCCAGCAAAAGTTGGGTACAAAAAATTTCAGATTTACTCCAAACCTTTAAAGTTGAGTAGGTTGCTGTTTTTCTTCAGTTGGTGTTGCTGAAGCTGTAGCGGTTTGTTGTATCGCCCTCCTAATATTCACTGTAGTCTGTAAAAGGTATCTTTGATTCCTATGAACTCACAAATTTGTTTTCAGTTTCTGGTTTGCACTGTTTCATCCTTTTTTCCGGTGTTGGCCTCTCGCGATTTCTCACCCAAAATCATGCATCTAATCAATCAGAGTCCATTGTATGAGTTATTTGCTCATAATGAAGTCCATTTTATGTTAATACTTAGGGATGGTTTGGTATGAAGTATAAAAAGGTATTGTGCTGGTATAAAAATTTAATAGCACCTTAATATTTTGTTTGGTTAGCAAACCTGGTATAAGTTATTTCGGGATTAAAATTAGTATCGAGATAACCTATACCTTGTAGAAGGTGGAATAATTAGTGTCAGGATAACTTATACCTTCTTCTTAGAAATTATGCAATTGTCATTTTTAATACAACATACCAAACAATGGATAAAAAATAATAACAGGATAACTAATCCCGGCATAACTTATTCCGGCGTATTCAAACCAAACGACCCCTTAATGTCTTGTCTTTTAAGTGAAACAGGAAGTTCTCTATCGTTCATGGCTTTTTTCCGCATATTTTTAAGCTATGTGAAAACCATTTGAACAAAGTGTTGAGTTTCTTTTTAATATAGAAAGGTATTAAAAAGAGGGTGAATGGGAAATGGAGGGAAATGAAAATTTTGAGTAAAATTTTAAGTTTTCCTCTCCTTTTAATGAGACATTGTCCCTCATTGGAAGAGGAAAAGGAGTTTGGTGGGTTTATATACAAATGCACTTCATGTAGCTCTTAAAGAGTTAGGAAGAAGGCAAGCCTCGCGCTGTCGTCGTCGCTCGCTCGCTCGGCTCGACTTCTGCTACGGCTTCGGCTTCAGATACGGCTTCAGATTCGGATTCGGATTTGGTCAAATGATTGATTGATTTTTTGGACCAAATTTATTTGTTAATAGTAGATATTAACGTAATATTATCCGTGTTTGTAACGGATATGTTCCAATTCGTGTATTGTACCACCAGTTGCAATAGCAGCCGCCTAGTGCTCCTCCCACCATGGCTAAGTGCTTGCTCCATAACAAGCTAGTGCATGCTCCACCATGGAGAGGGGGCGGGTCTCACAACTGACTGCTATAAATATGAACAACAACAGTTGGAGAAAAGACACACCAAAAAACAGAATTGAGAGCTATTGATCTTCTCTTCACCGAAAACTCAACGTTGGCTATAATTTACATTCCTTCCCCTCAGAATTTCCATTAGACTTCTTAGTTTTCCTCCCTTGTTCTGCATTGTTTTAAACTACAAACAAGGCATCCGTAAGTGTGATTTGCTGCTGAACTTTGTATTCGCTGAAACACTGGGGTTTGAAGTACCGCTACACCAGTGTGTAATTCGTTCTATCCCGGGAGGAAATAATCCATAACCTTGGGTACTAGGAGGGGATTAAATTCCTTAAGGAAACACTGTGAATTCAGTGGGCTCGAATTAATTTCTGTTTTACTTATATTTACGTTTATAAGATAACGTTCTAATTTCCAGAATCATTATTTACAAATACAGGCATAACAACAACAAGCTTAAGGAATTTAATAATTTTAATTTCTGTATTTGTGGTATTCTTATTATTCTGGAAACTTAAAACCTTTGTGGTTTTGTGTACTCCCATTTGGAGAGTAAAACCTTCGTGGCATTTTGTTGGAGATTAAAATCTACGTGATTTTTCACTCCAGTTTTAAACGTTTATTAAATGTTTGTTTGTGTCATTTTTTTTTTACAGAAAAAAAAATGGCGAATGACGGAAATCAAGTTGTTCCGATGATGACTGCCAACGCATCGGCAAGTCGAACTCCGGCGTTGACACCGCCAGAGAAACCCGAAAAATTTTCTGGGATGGATTTCAAGCGCTGGCAGCAGAAGATGTTCTTCTACTTGACTACGTTATGTCTACAGAAGTTCATCAAGGAAGATGTTCCTGATCTTCCAGATGAAACTCCAGAGAATGAAAGCTTTCTCGTGATTGAGGCGTGGAAGCATTCTGACTTCTTGTGCAGGAATTATATTCTTAGCGGACTGGAGGATAATCTGTATAATGTATACAGTGGCGTGGAGACGTCAAAAGAATTGTGGAATGCGCTTGAAAAGAAATACAAAACTGAAGATGCCGGGATGAAGAAATTCGTCGCTGCAAAATTTTTGGACTACAAAATGGTAGATAGCAAGTCTGTTATTACCCAAGTCCAGGAATTGCAAGTGATTATTCATGATCTACTTACTGAAGGTATATTTCAAATGAATACTGATGTTGAAAGTAAATTTTTTAGTAATTTTACTAATAGAATTTTCATTGAAGGTCTTGTCATCAATGAAGCATTCCAAGTAGCATCAATAATTGAGAAGTTGCCTCCATTGTGGAAGGATTTCAAAAATTATTTGAAACATAAACGAAAGGAGATGTCCCTTGAAGATCTCATTGTTCGATTGAGAATCGAAGAGGACAATAAAGTTGTTGAAAGGAGAGGCCGTGGAAATTCAACAATAATGGGAACAAATATTGTTGAAGATAACAAAAAGAGAAAGAAGGCTTCTGGTCCGAAATACAACCCAAGCAAGAAGCTGTTCAGTGGAAACTGCTACAACTGTGGGAAAACCGGACACAAATCTATGGAGTGTCGTGCTCGGAAGAAAGACAAGCAAAGGGGTCAAGCAAACATGGTAGAAAAGCATGATGATGTTGATGACTTGTGCGCCATGCTTTCTGAATGCAACCTGGTAGGAAACCCAAAGGAGTGGTGGATTGATTCTGGAGCCACTCGCCATGTTTGTGCTGTGAGGGAAGCATTTTCTACATATGCTTCTGCTGGACCCGAAGAGACGCTCTCTATGGGAAATGCTGCTATAGCAAAAATTGAAGGATACGGTAAGATATTTCTCAAGATGACTTCTGGCAAGGTCATGACTTTGAACAACGTCCTTCATGTTCCCGAGATTAGGAAGAACTTAGTCTCTACTGGACTTCTTGTAAAGCACGGTTTCAAGTGCGTTTTTGTATCTGACAAGGTAGTGATTAGTAAGAATGAAATGTTTGTAGGAAAAGGTTACCTTACTGAGGGCCTTTTCAAGCTGAATGTAATAGTTGTTGAAACTAATAATAAAACTTCAGCTTCTTCTTACTTACTTGAGTCAAATGATTTATGTCATGTACGTTTGGGTCATGTCAATTATAAAACCTTGCGAAAAATGATTAACTTGGAAGTATTGCCTAAGTTTTAATGCGAAAAATCAAAATGTCCAATATGTGTGGAATCTAAGTATGTTAAACATCCTTATAAGTCGGTTGAAAGGAATTCAAATCCTTTAGACTTAATTCACACAGATATTTGTGACATGAAATCAATACCATCTCGCGGTGGAAAGAAGTATTTCATAACTTTTATTGACGACAGTACTCGATATTGCTATATTTACTTACTTAATAGTAAAGATGAAGCAATAGACGCATTTAAGCAATACAAAAATGAAGTTGAAACACAACTTAACAAGAAAATCAAAATGATAAGAAGTGATAGGGGTGGTGAATATGAATCTCCTTTTGAACAAATATGTTTAGAATATGGAATTATTCATCAAACAACAGCCCCTTACACGCCCCAATCCAATGGGATTGCGGAAAGAAAGAATCGTTCATTAAAGGAGATGATGAACGCATTGTTGATAAGTTCTAGATTGCCACAGAACTTGTGGGGGGAAGCTGTTCTTACGGCTAGCCGAATACTAAATCGAGTACCCCATAGCAAAACACAATCCATTCCATATGAAAAATGGAAAGGAAGAAAGCCCAACTTGAATTATTTTAAAGTGTGGGGGTGTCTGGCAAAAGTACAAGTTCCTGAACCCAAAAGGGTAAAAATAGGACCAAAAACAGTTGATTGTGTTTTCATAGGATATGCGACCAATAGTAAAGCATATCGATTTCTGGTTCATAAATCAAAAAATCCTGACATTCATAATAATACGGTTATAGAATTAGATAATGTTGAGTTCTTTGAAAATATATATCCGTATAAAAAGGAATGTGAGTTGTTTGGTGAAGTATCTAAACGACCTCGGGAAGAAACAAAAGAAAGTACATTTTATCAGGAGGATCCAAGACGTAATAAACGTCAAAGAACGTCTACTTCGTTTGGACCAGATTTTGTGACTTTCTTATTGGAAAATGAGCCTCGAACATTTAAAGAAGTTATGTCTTCTTCAGAATCATTGTTCTGGAAAGAGGCAGTCAATAGTGAAATAGAATCCATATTGAACAACCATACATGAGAATTGGTTGATCTTCCTCCTGGAAATAAACCTTTGGGGTGTAAATGGATTTTTAAAAGATAAATGAAAGATGATGGCACTATTGATAAATTTAAAGCAAGACTTGTTGTCAAAGGGTATAGCCAACGAGAAGGTCCTGACTACTTTGATACATATTCTTCAGTGACGAGAATTACGTCCATACGAATGCTAGTAGCTTTAGCTGCAGTTTATGGTCTTGAAATTCATCAAATGGACGTAAAGACAGCCTTTTTAAATGGAGATTTGGAGGAAGAAATTTACATGGAACAACCTGAAGGGTTTGTAGTTCCAAGTAAAGAAAAGAAGGTATGTAGACTTGTTAAGTCCCTCTACGGACTAAAACAAGCACCCAAACAATGGCATGCGAAATTTGACCAAACAATGTTGTTAAATGGTTTTAAGATAAGAATGTGATAAATGTGTGTACATTAAAAATGTTCCAAATCACATAGTCATTGTTTGCCTATATGTGGATGATATGCTGATAATGAGTAATGGCATTGCCAACATAAATGCGACTAAGCGTATGCTAACTAGCAAGTTTGATATGAAGGACTTGGGAGTTGCAGATTTAATTCTGGGGATTAAGATCCAAAAGACTCCTCAAGGTCTGGCATTGTCACAATCTCATTATATTAAGACAGTACTTGAAAAATTCAAGCACTTAGGCTTTAAAGTTGCAAAGACTCCAATTGACGTGAATTTTGCATTAGCAAAGAACAAAGGCCAAAGCATATCACAATTGGATTATGCTCGTGTGTTGGGATGCTTAATGTACATCATGAATTGTACACGATCAGATATAGCTTGTGCTATAAGTAAACTGAGTCGATACACGAGCAATCCAGGTCAATCTCATTGGATGGCAATGAAACGAGTTTTGGGATATTTAGAACATACCCAAAACTTTGATTTGCACTACAGTAAATATCCTGCAGTGATTGAAGGATATTGTGATGCAAATTGGATAACCGGTTCAACTGATTCGAAGTCCACAAGTGGATATGTATTCACTATTGGTGGAGGATCGGTATCTTGGATGTCGTCCAAACAAACATGTATTGCCCGCTCTACAATGAAGGCTGAGTTCATAGCCTTAGATAAACCCGGTGAAAAAGCTGAATGTCTTCGGAATTTCTTGGAAGACATTCCATTTTGGCCCAAACCGTTGGCACCAATATGCATACACTGTGATAGCCAAGCGACAATTGGAAGGGCTGGGAGCGTTATGTATAACGGTAAATCTCGTCATATACGACGAAGACATAAAACCGTTAGGCAACTTCTCTCTAGAGGAATTATCACGATTGACTATGTAAAGTCAAGTGATAATGTGTCGGATCCACTTACAAAAGGCCTAACTAGAGAGGTAGTTGAGAAATCATTGAGGGGAATGAGACTGGCCGAGAACAAGTCATTGTGGCGGTAACTCTACCTAGAAGACTGGAGATCCCAAGATCTAGGTTCAAGGAGATCAAACAAAGTCATTAATGACAGTTCAACGTTGTCAACAAAAATTTTGGTCCATTCTCGTGATGAGACAATGTTCAGTACCAAAGATAAAGCATGAAGGCTTTTTAATGATTTCTAAATTTGATACGGGGGTATATCAAATAGTGTATCTACGGGATGACACGTTTAGAAATCACCTATGTAAGTGTGAAGTGTTAGCCACTTCAAGGAGAATTTTGCAAGGCCAATTTTCTACGCACTTATGAAACTAGGCGGTGTTCATGGCTGAAACGAACACAACAATGAGAACCAAAGACAGTTAAGGGTTGATTGTGTGACTTATGGTTGTCTAAGTATACACTAAAGTTCGACGGTTCAAAGATATCAAATCTATCGATTGACCGAGTATATCCGACATAAGTTCACTACGGAAAGTTCAAAGGGAAACCTACTTATCCAGATGCAATTAATCCTTGCTTGCAAATCACACAAGTTTTTCATGCATACTTCCGTGATATAGCCATTCCCCATTCATGTTGGGGATTGTTGAGTTTCTTTTTAATATAGAAAGGTATTGAAAAGAGGGTGAATGAGAAATGGAGGGAAATGAAAATTTTGAGTAAAATTTTAAGTTTCCCTCTCCTTTTAATGAGACATTGTCCCTCATTGGTAGAGGAAAAGGAGTTTGGTGGGTTTATATACAAATGCACTTCATGTAGCTCTTAAAGAGTTAGGAAGAAGGCAAGCCTCGCGCCGTCGTCGTCGCTCGCTCGCTCGTCGTCGCTCGCTCGCTCGGCTCGGTTTCGGCTTCGGATTTGGTCAAATGATCGATTGATTGATTAATTTTTTGGACCAAATTTATTTGTTAATAGTAGATATTAACGTAATATTATCCGTGTTTGTAACGGATATGTTCCAATCCGTGTATTGTACCACCAGTTGCAATAGCAGCCGCCTAGTGCTCCTCCCACCATGGCTAAGTGCTTGCTCCATAACAAGCTAGTGCATGCTCCACCATGGCTTGCTCCATAACAAGCTAGTGCATGCTCCACCATGGAGAGGGGGCGGGTCTCACAACTGACTGCTATAAATATGAACAACAACAGTTGGAGAAAAGACACACCAAAAAACAGAATTGAGAGCTATTGATCTTCTCTTCACCGAAAACTCAACGTTGGCTATAATTTGCATTCCTTCCCCTCAGAATTTCCATTCGACTTCTTAGTTTTCCTCCCTTGTTCTGCATTGTTTTAAACTACAAACAAAGCATCCGTAAGTGTGATTTGCTGCAGAACTTTGTATTCGCTGAAACACTGGGGTTTGAAGTACCGCTACACCAGTGTGTAATTCGTTCTATCATGGGAGAAAATAATCCATAACCTTGGGTACTAGGAGGAGATTAAATTCCTTAAGGAAACACTGTGAATTCAGTGGGCTCGAATTAATTTCTGTTTTACTTATATTTACGTTTATAAGCTAACGTTCTAATTTTCAGAATCATTATTTACAAATACAGGCATAACAACAACACAAAGTTCATCTTTTTCATGATTAGTGGACTCTTCGTTGTTCAAATGTGGGAACGATGCCTATGTTTTATTGAACTCTCACACGTCTCTTATGTATTTGTTTTGAAGGAGGTGATTGTTGGATCAAAAATTTTTAGTCCAGTTCTTTGTTTTTTCTAGTCTCAATGAATAATTTCTTGATAACCGCTTTGGTTTAGTGAAGAAAAACAGTTCCTTAGTCAACCTGCATATTGTATGAGAATTGCTTTTAGACAGTGACTCGAAACGTTAACCACCAGTCATACAAGGAAGTCTTGGCTCAGCTAGCTTTGATCTTGATCGGGAAACGTGGAAAATTGGACACCGGGCAAGAACCCGGGTTCAGGTTATCTGGGGAACACATTTTGAGAAGGAAGGAGCTCCTAAAGACGTGTTAATGACACTATCTTCCTATTCCCTTTGCCAACAAGGTGTAAGTTGTGTATGTACCGGGTGAGGGATTGAGGTGGATGTGGTAATTCCCTACTCCTTGGAAGGTGGCCTGTGAGCACATGTTGTGAAAAACAAAGAAGTAGTGAGGGGGTAGTGGTCGTTAACACCACCAGCTTACTGACCCATCTATGGTTTAATTAATTGTTTAGAAATGTAGGGAAGATATGTGGAAGTTTTGTTGATGTGGAGTTTATTTTTCTGGATTAAGCTAAAGTTAGGCTTTCAGTAAAAAAAGAGGAAAGTGTGCCACCAATGTCTATAGTAGCGAGGGGTGACATGAGTTTCAGGGTGTGGTTACCACTGGAATTTAATCCCTGAAGCCTAGGAAAGGAGGATACGATTGGGGAAATGAGGAGGGAGCGAAGAGAGACAAAGAGGGGCTGGAAAAGGCTATTATGGAAGGGTAAAATATGAAGAAAATGGTCCTTGCTCCCAACTCAACTCCAAATAATAACTTATAGGTAAGGATTGTTCACTATATAAAGGGACAAGCAGCCAACCGATCAACCAATACATGATACTTAACACACCTCCACACACTCAGAGGAAGAACATTTGGAGCATGGACAATATAACATGGGGACCCAACATTGGGTGAACCAAGAATTTGGATGGATCTTGCTATGATACGGTGTTGAAAAAGTGGATCTTGCACCTAACATAATTGGTCAACCCTAAAAGTTTGCTCATGAGGTGAGGATTATCTAAGACTTTATAAGCAAAACACGTCTTTCAACCAATGCGGGACATTTAACAGAGAGGAGGTTGTGCCAGAGAAAATGATGGTGTAGACAGAAACGACTAAGGAGGAGGGGTTGCTTAACAGATAATTCGACATGGTAGAAAGAAGGAAAAAGATAAGGTGATCAAAAGAATGAATTTGCTCTTGAATTAGTGAACTTGTTAGGAGAAAAAATCAGAATCAATTTAATGATTTGTACATTCCACACACGATCTTGTGGAAAGAACCGTCGGATCAAACCAGCGCTATCGCCTAGGTGATCATGATGTGAGAAAACTCTATCTTTGACACCGGGAAAGGGTTAGAAGGCAATGATGCAACTATCAAAAGGCTCTAACTCGAATCTAGAGCCATATAAGAAAAAATCACATAATATATTGGGGGATGGGGGCAAAGGCTCTTGCTTTCTGCCCTAATGTATCCGATGAACTAGATGGCTGGTAAAACAACTTTTGGCTACCTCCGACTGTTGCTCCCAAACGCACACACAAGTACACGTGGTCGACAAGTAATAAAGAGTGAGTAGAGTATTGTTCCCACGAGAATTTATGATTAATTATTAACTAAATTAAACTCAAACAATTAGTCTATTCAAGTGATTTTTAAAGTGTGATTATTTAACTAAAACTAATCTAGAATAGTAAACTATGAAACTAGAGAAACTACGTCGACAAGCTTAGAGACGAATTTAATGGAAGAAAATATTCCAGAGCTATGGGTTAGCTAACAATCCTGTTGAGTCTTCCACTTAATTGTCTAATTAATTAATCTAGTTTATTGATTGTCAGGGTTAATATTACTCGTAGCAATCTCCCGAAGTATTGGTCGCTTATTCATGCTAACCTAACGCCTATATTCCTATGAAATTAAGATTAACATGAACACATCAATAATTCCCGTATAGTAACCAAGCAACGTGATTAGGTATATCCCTATCCTAACTGCAAATTAAATCTGTTTCCCGTAATTCAGGTTCAAGATATTGCTCTACTCAATCCTATATGTAATCTAAAATTCCCTCTTTCGAGTTCAATCGTAGATTCGTAGATAGTATTCAATTGGTGATCAGACAATCAAATAATTAAGCGCAAGATTGAATAAATAAACCAATACGATAAATTAATAAGAATAATTCAAACTTCAAACTACAACGTTCATGTAGCACCCACAATTCTAGAACTAATAAACTATGAGATTAAAGGAAGAGAAGAGAAGAGAAAAGAAGAGAAGAGAAACTAGTTGAAAGCTTGCTTCAACGTGTTCCCAATGTGAATTCTCCTTCAAAGTGGCGTCTTCCCCTCAAAAATTAGGTTTAAAACCCTTTTTATACAAGTTAGGGGTGTCTAGGATTCGAAAAGATCTTCTCCAAGTTGAAATAGGATAATTCTCGAGATTGTGCGTCCTGGGCAGCGCGTCGCGCTAGCCTGGGCACTGAAAATATTGTTCTTCTATTTCTAGCGCCACAAGTAGTGCGTCACGCTACCTTGGACGCTAGAATTCGGCACTTGTCCATTTTCTTCCTTTTTAGCTCCAACTCATGCGCATTCAATCCATTTCATTCCCAATTGATTCCTATACATATAAACACCAAAAGTTAGCTTAACTCATTGCAATTGTCAATTACACATTAGAACCAACAAGAATAGAGCGAAATGTGAGGTGATTCATATATAAATATACAGACTTTTGGCCAAACATCACCAACCTAAAGGAAACAGGGAGGGTGGGGTCGAACTTGGAAAGGGCCAATACACCTACACTTTAAGCAACTCTTACTGTCAGGGCTCCTTTGCTCGGCCTTCTAGCCACGAAAGAGGGTATACATTCATTCGGAACGATTAGTGTTATCCCAAAAGGCCCATAAACTATAGGAAATGTTCACAAAGGGGACCAAAGTGGTGCCAGGTGCCAGCGATACCAAACTAAAAAGCAAACTAGCAAAAAGATTGTTTTGCCTTGGCACCGAAAAAGGCCATGCCTGTGATTGTTGGCTGCTCCAAACGGGGTCAAAATGTGAAAGTGGAGGAAGATGCCCTAAATTTTAGCAATCATCAAAGGGTGGAGGAGGTTGGAAAAATCAGTAACGCAAAATACTTAGTTTTGGAAGAATATTTCGAAGTTTCTTAGGTGAGAAAGGAAGATAGTTTTATTGAGTTGTTAGCTAACATAGAATCAAAGTTAAAAGGAGTTAGTGGTGATGAGAGAGCCGAGAGATGGGTGGGGTGAGAAAGGAGATAGGGGGAAGCGCAAGAAGGAAGGGGTAAAGTAGTGGTGTATGAGAGAAGGCTTGGTGTAAGGGAGAGGAATGGGTTGAAGAGGCTGAGGGGAAAGGGATAAAGATGTCATCCATGGATGTTAAGATTTTATCTTAGAATGTGAGAGGATGAACGAACCACTCAAAATAGTCATTATGCAGGTGATAATGAATGGGAAGTGGATATAGTGTGTCTTCGGAAACTAAACTGAATATCATAACAAATACAATTGTAAGAAGCGTGTGCGGCGAAGGAGGTGGATTAAAATGATTCCATTCCTGTAATTAGGAATGCGAGAAATCCTACTATTACAAGATGAGAGGAAGATATAGGTAGAGGAGGTAAGAAAATATGAGTTTTCACTTACCACTTGGATTAGAAACCTAGAGGTGGAGAAGAATGAGGTTTTAGGGAAGGATTTGGGTGAAAGACCCTTGAGTATTCGACAAAGTTCTGCTAGGGAAGTTATTATGGAGATTGAGGAAGGCAGAGCAGACTTTATGGAGGGTGATGATAGCGGAAAAGTATGGCTTTGCGGATGGGAGACGGATGACTAGAAATAGAACACTTTCGAGTTTCGTTTAAGCATGGATTATGGAGGAGCATCATGAAGAGCAGTAAAGATTTCGGTGGCCACATTACATTCAGGGTAAGTGAAAGTTGCATAGTTTTTGGAGAGTGTCACACCTCCTTTTTACCTACCCGGGAAGGGGTATAAGGGATTTTTTTCTAATTTAAGTGACAATCGAAACGAGATTATTTATTTAAAATTCAGAGTCGCCACTTGGGATAATTTATGGTATCCCAAGTCACCGGTTCAAATTCCGAATCGAGGAAGTTTGACTCTATTTTACAGTCCGCGAACACTAAAATTCGGGTAAGGAATTCTGTTAACTCGGGAGAAGGTGTTAGGCATTCCCGAGTTTCGTGGTTTTAGCACGGTCGCAAACTATTATAATTGGCCTATTATGTGATTTTAATACATGTTTTAGCCGATGGTATATTTTAACTTATTAACCGCTTTTAATTAATTTTAGGAAGATTCAACGTTGTTTAAAACACGTCTTGAACCACGCCACATGAAATGCACCCGCGATCCACGACACATTTATTTAACGTTGTTGAGAATTGGAGTTGGGTCACATGAAATGCACACCCGAGTTTAGGAAGGTAATTTTTAAAATAGCGCGCCTAAAGCAACTACGCACTTTCAAATTTGCGAGGGCCATGAAAAATTCAACTAAAGGCACACCTCGATTTCTACAGAATTATAATTAATCACACGAGGATCATGGGTTATTTAATGAAATGAATTCTAAAGAACAGGCCGCAAAGCGAAAAAACAAACCTCAAAAAGCAAACATGCATGCTATACAATTCTTCAAAACGAAAGGAAACTTTGAAGTTGCAATTTAATCAATCAAGGCTAAGCTATACTGATTTAGCCTATATACACAATAAGTTACCCGCTATATTCTTGTTATTACTCAATGTGCCAATTCTTGTTATTACTAAGATTTGATTTTCCCCGCTATATACATATGTGTATGACACTGATCTTTCAAACACGATTTGGACCAGACAAAAATTCTTGTTGTATCCACTTGCATTTCACATATATAACAAAGAAATTAATGCATCGTCTAACCTACAGTTGAATAGTTAGCGTGCGCCCATTTCTGATTGTCAATTAAGCCACCAATTTTGATTGAGAAATATTTACTAAAGAGATTATACAAACTATGACAACATTCAGTGATATGAGAAAATGGGTCCCTACTTGGATAAGATCATATAAACACTATATTTTGCAATTATTGTCACTAACATGTAAAAGGGGAATCCAAACGTTTGGGCATAACCTCTTATTTAGACTAATGATGAATTGTAAATGTGAATCAAATTTGACAAATTGCAAGCCGTAGAGTAAAACTAGTACAAATTATCACAATTTTGTCACCAAATTCATTCCATATGAGAATCAAATAACAAGGGGATTGGGTAGATTCAAAACAGAACAAGGACTCAATTTTTAACCATTTACTAAAAATATAATACCAAAAAAATCTTTTAATAGACAAATTAAATAGACAAATTAAAAGTTATTAGATAAAAATATTAACTAGCTAAATAAGAGAAAAGATTTTTTGTAATTTTTATTTTTTGTGATAAAATAAAGCAAATAGAGTTAAAATTAGTTAAAATAACTATACTAGGCCTAAACTAATATCTACACGCTAAAATATATAAAATCTTGGGGAGGGTCAAAAATCACATGTCTACAGTTGCTCCTCTTTGACTGGAAACGCGAAAAGTTTTCAGACAAAGAACGATTAGACAAGTTTTTTTTGACCCGACTTTTATTTGGAGAAACTAAAACTAAGAGAAAAAGGGAATGTGACTGAGCCCTGGTATCTGAGTTGCCTACATATCCTTGGCTATAAAGGAATCAGGCCACATGTAGTTCAGAAGTGAGTGAGATGATAGAGTATGCCGAGGCGGAGAGCCAGTCGAGGTGCCGTTCTGCCGAGGTTCCGGTCCGTGGTCCCGTTATTACATCAAAATCAAAAATGAAAAAGACTAACTAAGCCTATCAGTTACGAGTTACAAGATTCCTATCTATGAGTCTTCTGAAGTTTGATCTTGAGTCTTGGTTGGTTCTTCATGCAGACCCTGATTTGAATCTTGATGCTTGTTAGTCGCAGGTGTTGGTTCAATCTTCTTCAGCTTTTTCAAATCAAGACGGGACATGCAGAGCTTGTGACCTCAGCCATGTCTTGAGCATCATTAACTTCTGCATTTGGATTCACTTCTTGTCTTTCTTTTTTTATTTTTTTTATTTTTTAGATTGTGACTAACTTCTGTTGATCATCTCGGACTGCTGACTCGCATTCTTGACGCGAGCTTCTTTTGTTGCTGACCTGAATTGCATTCTAAATTGAATTCTCTTATTTTCCAGGCGGGCGCCTGATTGCTGAACTTGAACTGCCTTCTCTTGTTACTTGACACTGTTTTCCCTTGTACCTTGAACCATTTCCCCTTGAAACATGAACTGTCTTCCTTCGAAACTACTTTCCCTTGAAACACGAGTTGTCTTCCTTCGAAACTGCTTTCCCTTGAAACTTGAGTTGTCTTCCTTCGAAACTGCTTTCCCTTGAAACTTGAGTTGTCTTCCCTTGTTCTCCAGGTGGGCGCCTGATTACAACAAAACAAACAAAACAAAAGAAATTTTCCTGCCCCAGTTTGATATTGGGAACATCTGTGAGTGTTGACAAAACTATAAATCACCTGCGTTGCTGATGAAGGATGCAATGATGAGAGTAAAATTAATGACAACTAGGATGTGCGTCTTCTAAACGTGATTGAGCTTGCGGAAAACTATAAACTAAGCTTGACTAAAGTAAAAACTCACCCTATTCTCCATGCGGGCCCCCTGATTTTAGGAAAACTAAACATTGATAATCTTACGAAAATTTAAAAAATGACTCCCTTTTTTTTTTCAAATTTAGACTTCCCTTTTAAAAAAAATAAAATTATTATCCTAGGAGAAAATTCATCGGATTAGGTTTTCTATCTTAGGAAAAATATTCATCAGACTAAGATTTTGGTCCTAGGAGAAAATTCATTAGATTAGGTCTATTTTTTTGGTATCTTAGGAGAAAGATTCATCAGACTAGGTCACTTTTTTTTGGTATCTTAGGAGAAAGATTCATCAGACTAAGATTTTGATCCTAGGAGAATGTTCATCAGACTATGTCTTTTTTTGTTATCTTAGGAGAAAGATTTATCAGACTATGTCTTTTTTTGTTATCTTAGGAGAAAGATTCATCAGACTAAGATTTCTATCCTAGGAGAAAATTCATCAGACTAGGTCTTTTTTTTTTGTATCTTAGGAGAAAGATTCATCAGACTAAAATTTTGATCCTAAGAAAAAGTTCATCAGACTAGGTCTTCTATCTTAGGAGAAAAATTCATCAGACTAAGATTTTGATCCTAGGAGAAAGTTCATCAGACTAAGTCCTCTATCTTAGGAAAAAAATTCGTCAGACTAAGATTTCGATCCTAGGAGAAAGTTCATCGGACTAGGTTCCCTTTTTTGTTATCTTAGGAGAAAAATTCATCAGACTAAGATTTTGATCCTAGAAGAAAAGTTCATCAGATTAGGTCTCTTTTTGGTATCTTAGGAGAAAGATTCATCAGACTAAGATTTTGATCCTAGGAGAAAATTCATCAGACTAGGTCACTTTTTTTGGTATCTTAGGAGAAAGATTCATCAGACTAAGATTTTGATCCTAGGAGAAAGTTCATCAGACTAGGTCTTCTATCTTAGGAGAAAAATTCATCAGACTAAGATTTTGATCCTAAGAGAAAGTTGATCAGACTAGGTCCTCTATCTTAGGAGAAAAATTCGTCAGACTAAGATTTCGATCCTAGGAGAAGGTTTATCAGACTAGGTCTTTTTTTTGTTATCTTAGGAGAAAGATTCATCAGACTAAGATTTCTATCCTAGGAGGAAAAATGTGAAGATCAATGGCAAGATTTTATGCACAATAGCAAGACAAATAAAAACAAAGATTTGAGAAACTTCCCTTTGTCGACTCCTCTCGTCTTTCCTTTTTCTTCCTTTTTCATTTTTTTTCTATTTTTGAATCACTTTCCTTGCACCGCTAAGTTCCTGTTTCATACAAAGAAAAATTTGTTAGTTTTGAAAATGGTGATCGGTTTGTGGCCTTGAGTCTTGGGCAGCTTGGCTTCTGCTCAATCAGCTTGAGTCGGCTTCAAGAGACTTTTGCTCTGCATCAACCCTGATTGTTTCACACCCAGTACCATTTGTATTTGTGGCTCAATCAGCCTTATCCCAACTGAGGATCTTTTCTTAGGTGACCTTTTCTGATATCTTGAAACGACTTTCTACTTTTGAGCAATTTGTCCGTCAGAGAGAATCACGAGGTGTCTCTGCTTGTGCCAAGTAGGCTGACGAGAGTCTTTTGGGGGAGACTTTGCATGAATCCTCAAGGCATGTTAACAGTAACAACCGAGTGTGCTGGCCAAATTTACTTTGTGCAATTGAAAAGCTGGTAGCAAATTTTGAAATCTTTTCTTGCTTGCTTTGACAAGGACTGACTCAGAGTGAAAGACACAATGATGCAAAGAAACAAGTATTAACAAGAAATGCCTCTGTCGGAAGGACAGAAGGAAGAGTTTTTTTCTTTTCTTCTTTTTTTTCCTTTTTTTTTCAATAACTAGCCTTAATAGTCATGACATGCATTTGGACTCAACAGCCTGATCTATCAAACTAATCCAAGTTTTCCTTTTGCCATTCTTATGACCTTTGAAGTCGGGCTTGTTCGTGCCAATTCTTTGCATCAACTTCATGACTCACTTTCGACTAGTGGTGCCCCGGGGGTTTTTCACCAACTAGCCTCTCTCATTTATTCATCTCTACTTACCGTCGCCTTACTGTGCCCGTAAAGGTTTTCACTAGTAAGACTCTTTCATTTCTTCTCTATTTTTCTTTTTCTTTTACTTTCTTGTGCGAGCAACTTGATAGTGTTCTATGTCGCGTGACAGTCGTTGCTCATTGCATGCTTCTCTTGGCATTCTTGAAGGTTGATCAGGATGTCTTTATTTGGAAGGCTTTTGGATATGGGTAGGAAGAAAAGACGACATGAAGGCTCAAAGTAGATTCAAAACGAGGTGTTGTGGACTTAGAACTCTTGGAATCGACTCTTTCAAAAGTGAAATAAAATCTCTGTCCCAGTTTCAGATACTGGAGATTTTTGGATTTTTCTATTTTTTTCCATTTTCTTTTTCTTCTAAATTCTTATTTGGTTGGACCGAACCGTGAGGCTGCCTACGTATCCTTATTTTTTAAGGAATCAGATCGAACGTAGTTCAAACATCTGACCTAAACTATTTTTCATCTTTCTTTCTGTTTCTCTTTTTTCTTTTTTCTTTTTTCTTTTTTTCTCTTTTATTTTCCTTTTCTTTTTCCTTTTTTTTTGTTTGCCCCAGCTTCTATTTTTGAGGGCATGGACCTTTGATAATTCTTTTTTTTTTCCTGAACTTTCTAAGAATTGCCCCAGTTTGTACTCTTGGGACATGGATTTTTTTTTTGACTCTAAACTTGATTCCAAAAGAGGTTAGTCAAAGAAAAATAACACAGGCTCAAAAGGGGTAGCAAAGGATATAAAGTATTTGGGTAGTAGAAAAAGGGCTTCCCAACCTCAAGAACGTCAAACATGGTATCTTTTCGCGATCACAGCATTGACGAACATGTTTGTCTTCTTGGTGTGCTGTGGTTACAAGACATTTTTTCATCCCTTAGTGACAAACTTTCCAACAAACATCAATTGATTAAACATCCTCAAGCCCGATCTTCACAATGATTTAAAGGTGAATTTTACTCGACCTTAGTTCCAAAGTATTCCAACTCTTTATTAATCCTCAAAAGTATTTTTTTTAGTTATCGAATTCCAGATTAAATCAGTTCCTAAGATCTGGCCAAAATTTCCGCATGCATGTCATGTCATTAGAACTAGCGAGATAAGAACTAGGAACAGAATGACACAAAAGGACAAACTGTATTTTATTGAGTAAAGGATGAAAGGGTTTTACAACTAGACAAGCAACCTAAAATACGAGTTACAAGCCTAAAATAACCCGAATAATGAAAATGGCAACAGAACAGACAGACAAGACTCACACAAGCAGAATGGAGGGATAGAAGGATTTGACTCAATAAAACAAATAAAATCTGGATCACAATCCTGAAATAACCCAGATAATAGAAAAACATCAAAAAACAAGCTACCAAGATTCCTTCCTAGTGAGGAGGGAATGACTTTCCAATTGCTAGGCTTGGCATTTAGCCACAAATTTGCTCATCAGAATCAGTAGAGCCTTCTCCAATTTCAAAATCATTAACTTTAGTTAGCAAATTCCCGAGAGGATTCTCATACTCCTGTCACCACGCATCATCCCCACAAAGTGTGCATCATCATGTGCAGGTAAAGGATTCTGTGCGATATTCTGGATGTCACTGCTTTGGATCACAATCAGGTTTTCCTGGATCATCCTTTCTATTTCTCTTTTCAAATCCTGACAGCTTTCAACATTGTGCCCCTGGGCGTTGGAATGATATTCACACCTTTTAGAAGGGTCAAAGCTTCTCGCACGTGGGTCCACATGATTTGGAGGAATAGGTGCAATCATGTCATAATGCTTTAACTTCTCAAATAAGCTTGCATAGGACTCTCCTATTGGTGTAAAATTATCTTTCAACCTTTATGCTCGTGCTCGCCTTCTGGGGTGTTTTGGTGGCTGGACAACATACTGAGGTGGAGCGACAGAGTATTGAAGGTTCTGAGGTGGATAATACTGCTCAGGGGAGTCATGGAAAACTTGAGGAGGCTGCTCATACCTTCGAGATGTTCTCCTGGGACCTCTTCTCGACCCTGATGTCATCATGATTTCTTCAACCTTCTCATTTGTGTCACTAAAATTATCAGACTCAACCCGGACAGCCTGAGTTACAGCTTTAAAAATTGCTTGACTTATAATTTTGCCTGTCTTAAGACCATTCTCTACCATTTCTCCCATTTTGATTGCTTCCGAGAAGGATTTACCAACTGCGTACATCATGTTTTGAAAATAATCTGGCTCTTGAGCATGAAGGAAGACAGTGATTAGCTCGTGGTCGTCCATGGGTGGCTTAACTCTAGCTGCTTGCTCTCTCCATTTAATGACATATTCCCTTAAACTTTCAGTTGGTTTCTTCTTCAAGTTTGAAAGAGAATTGCGGTCTGGGACAATGTCAATGTTGTATTGGAACAGTTTGATAAAGGCCTGTGCCATGTCATCCCAGACATACCAGCAAGATGTGTCTTGATCCATAAACCATTCGGAGGCTACTTCCGTAAGGCTTTTCCCAAAATAAGCCATCAAAAATTCTTCATTTCTTCCCGCACCTCTTAGTTGATTGCAATACCTTTTCAGGTGGGCTATGGGATATCCATGTCCATCATACTTTTCAAATTTGAGAGTCTTGAAACCAGGCCGCAATTGGCCATCGGGGAACATACATAGATCTTTGAAGGCAACACTCTTTTGACCTGCCAACCCTTGCATGTTTTTCAACCGTTGTTCTAAGCTTTTCACTCTTTGGGTCATTTCTTCCTGTACCATCTTTCGGGCAGGCTTCTCAATGTTTGCAGGAAGATCAAACGAGTACGAGTGGTACTGCTCTTGCTGTGTAGCAAATTGTGACTCATGGCGAGGCTGTCCTTGACCACTGGCCCATGCTTGACACATTTCGGTCATTTGCTGTTTCAGTATTCTATTTTCCTCAACCATAGCAGACTCTTGTTGAACCCTCTGACCCTGAGTCTCTTGAGCATTTGTAACGGCTTCGATGTCAGTTGTCAATGACATTTTTCCCTTGGATCTTGTGTTGTCAGCTTACCACAAACCAACCACCTCAATTTTCTTCATAATTCAAAACAAAAACATGTTAGAATGGACTCAGTCGATCCTTATTATTATCATTCTTCCACTCTTTTTTTTTCTTTTTTTTCCAAAGTCATTTGATCGAACCTGATGTGGGTTGCCTACGTATCATGAGAGAACATGAATTAGATCTTGCGTAGTTCGAGAAGATCATGAATAAAGGAAATAAACTAAATTTATGTTTTTCTGGCTTTTGAATTTCTTTTCTTTTTCACTTTTTTTTCAAAAGAAAGACTTATAAAGAAGAAAGAGAATATTTTTGGATTTTGATTTTTCTTCAAAATTTTTGCAAAGAAGGACTTCTAAAGAAAAGAGATATTTTTTTTGAATATTGACCTTTTTTTTGGAATTTCGAAGAAAAACTTCTAAAAAAGAAAGAAAATATTTTTGAATTTTTGGACTTTTATTTTAAAATTATGAAAGAAAGACTTCTAAAGAAAATATTTTTGAATCTTGAATTTTCTTTTCAATTTTTTGAAAGAAGAATGAAAATATTTTTGGATTTTGAGAAGAAATTAATAAAAAAATATTTTTGGATTTTTTTTTAAAATTGGGGTCTTAAAGAAAGACTTTTCTAAAGAAGGAAGTAAAGGAAAATATTTTTGGATGTTTTTGAAAATGGCGGGCCGGAACCGATGAGGTTTGCCTGCGTATCTCACATCCGGTGAGAATCAGACCCGCGTAGTTCGCCCAGTTTTGACGGAACAGGAAAATATGGCACTTGGAAATTTTGGCTCGTTTTGAAATGACTTTTTTTTTTCCAGAATTTTGGCAGATTTTCAGAATTTTCTAAATACCTACCTCTCACTTTTTGTTTCTTTTTTTTTCTTCTTTCTCCTTTTTTTTTGATTTTCTTTTTTTCTCTTTTTTTTTTTTTCATTTTCTTTCCCTATTCTAGAAGTCGGTCAACATGCAAGCCGAAACAAACAGATGCACGATTAGCACGTAAGATGCATCAGGATGGTCTTTTTAATTTGGGTACACCTGTCCTAGACGGACCCAACCCCTGTGTTGGGTCCCCAAAGTCAAATGCACGTGATGCAAGCAAGCGTGCCTACTAGAGATCCGGCATGAGGCTGTGTTATACTAGGTTTAAAAACTTGGGTGTATTGTTCTAGACCTGGCTTACCCGAGCGGACCGCCCGAGCCGAGGGGGGGCAGCGTACCTGGAATACAGAAGCTTCACCGGCTTTGCAACTTGTCCGAACTTCGTTCTAAAATTGGGATATGACTCTAACAGAAGAGAAGTCACACGAAGTGCACACTTCCTAGATGATTTAGAAGACTTAGAGATAGGAGGGTTTCGTAACAATTTATATACAGTTCACCAATATCAAAGCGGTAAAAAGCAACACTTAGCACATTAGGCCCGAGCATGTAAATAAAACCAGGTAATAAATAAAGAATATAACAATTATCCTAAGCTCGAATTCTCGAACCCTGAACTAGAGATTCTGGGTTATTTTCCCCAGCAGAGTCGCCAGAGCTGTCACACCTCCTTTTTACCTACTCCGGGAAGGGGTATAAGGGAGTTTTTTCCAATTTAAGTGACAATCGAAACGAGATTATTTATTTAAAATTTAGAGTCGCCACTTGGGATAATTTATGGTATCCCAAGTCACCGGTTCAAATCCCGAATCGAGGAAGTTTGACTCTGTTTTACAGTCCGCGAACACAGAAATCTGGATAAGGAATTCTGTTAACTCGGGAGAAGGTGTTGACATTCCCGAGTTCCGTGGTTTTAGTACGGTCGCTCAAACTATTATAATTGGCCTATTATCTGATTTTAATACATGTTTTAGCCGATGATATATTTTAACTTATTAACCGCTTTTAATTAATTTTAGGAAGATTCAACGTTATTTAAAATATGTTTTGAACCACGCTACATGAAATGCATCCGCGATCCACGACACATTTATTTAACGTTGTTGAGAATTGGAGTTGGGTCACATGAAATGCACACCCGAGTTTAGGAAGGTAATTTTTAAAATAGCGCGCAACTACGCACTTTCAAATTTGCGAGGGCCATGGAAAATTCAACTAAAGGCACACTTCGATTTCTAAAGAATTAAAATTAATCACATGAGGATCATGGGTTATTTAATGAAATGAATTCTAAAGAACAGGCCGCAAAGAGAAAGAAAACCCTCAAAAAGCAAACATGCCTGCTATACAATTCTTCAAAACGAAAGGAAACTTTGAAATTGCAATTTAATCAATCAAGGCTAAGCTATACTGATTTAGCGTATATACACAATAAGTTACCCGCTATATTCTTGTTATTACTCAATGTGCCAATTCTTGTTATTACTAAGATTTGATTTTCCCCGCTATATACATATGTGCATGGCACTGATCTTTCAAACACGATTTGGACCAGACAAAAATTCTTGTTGTATCCACTTGCATTTCACATATATAACAAAGAAATTCTTGTTGACTCCTAGAATTATTTTTGTATTTTTGAATTTAATAGACAAATTAAAAGTAATTAGATAAAAATATTAACTAGCTAAATAAGAACAAATATTTTTTGTAATTTTTATTTTTTTGTGATAAAATAAAGCAAGTAGAGTCAAAATTAGCTGAAATAACTATACTAGGCGTAAACTAAATATCTACATGCTAAAATATATAAAATATTGGGGAGGGTCAAAAATCACATGTCATGTCTACAGAGAGTGGTGCGGCGAGAATACATGGAGGCTTGCCCTCTATAGCATAAAAAGTGTTTTGAGCCGCAGAGAGATGACAATACAACAAATCTGAATGAGATAAAATGCAGGAGACCATTGGGACTTGAGGTTTAGTAGGAGTCTATAGGATTAGGAGATGGATGACTTCCAAGACCTGGTTTACCTACTTACAAGCAGAACTTATTGCATGCAGGACTCATTGAGATGGAGGACGAGGAGAGATAGTTTGCTCTAGGTTAAATCATACTGCCAAAAACTATTATATTAGGGAATAGTTAGATTTTTTGAGCTTATATGTTTGGATCCCAGGGCGCCGTGGAATATATGCTTCTTTGAACTTATAGGCTGATGTTCTGCATTCACCTTAAGTGAAATTAGTTACTACCAAATCTTCTTTTTCTCCAGGTACTGATTGACTTTGGTCTGAGCATTACTTCAAGATTTCCAGAAGATGAAGCAGTGGATTTATATGTACAGGAACTGCTTTGCTTCCTATTCACTCTTCTTGCCGAAATCTGGTGATCTGAGTAATTTATCATCTGTTATGTGTTTTGGACATGTTCAAGAATGAACATCTCCTTCCGTGTTTTCTTCTGCTTTAATCTATACTTTTTACTGATAGGTAATATTTACATTAGTGGGAAGTTTTTTCAAAAAAAATTTCCTATACATCCAAGTTCTCACATCATTCAAGTCATATTAAATTTACCTCAAGAAACATGCATTCTAAGCAATATTTCTAGTGGCATTAATGGTTTTCTACTTCTCCGATAGTGCTCTTTTCTGGAATGTGCTTCTGATGAGTGTTTCTCTGATATAAGTCAAAGCCTTCTTAAGGATTAGGCTGCTTTTCAATTAGGATCTATAACTTATTTTCCTTGCAGTTGAGTATATAGGCTCTATTGCGATGACATTTCACAGTGGCGTATTGCCACTGAGTTATACAATTCTCTTATCTTTTCAATTTCTGCAAGAAACACATTGATAACAGTTAGTATATTTTTAGTATTTTCCTGCTTGTTTAACGGTGAGCAAATGGACGAGTTACTTGCTGCATACAAGAAATCCTCAAAGCAGTTGTCGTCAACATTGGATAAGCCAAGGAGCAGCCTCTAGTCCTATATGTCCCTATTTATTTACTACCTTATTTTCCCCAGAGAAAAAAGATAAATGTAGTCAAATACCAAATATCTCTTCCTCTGTTTCTTCTTTGGATTTTGTAACATTTCATTGAGGATAAGATGTAGAAAGCACAGTATGATTTGTTAGCTTTCCGTTTTGCAGTCAGCATTGAGGTTTGACTTAAACTTTGTGTCTAGCTGTGCATCCTTTACTTTTTATTTTATTTTTCAAGATCCTAAAGATTATACTCGTATGTTCTCTTCCGAAGGCTAAGTGCCTCGCCTTTCACTCTGCCTTTCTAGCAGTGGCCTATATATGCAGTATATTTCTCTATATACATTGTATAATTTTCCGACGAAGGGTGTTCAATTGACCACTGTTCACTCTGCCTCTGAACTCACAAATTTGTTTTCAGTTTCAGGGTGTGGTTCTCCTTCCTCTATTGAACAGTGTACTTGGAAATCTTCAGATGTATTAATACATGGCCATCTTCTCTAAGGCATAGCAGTCAAGTTAAGGAATTTGGTGGATCATTTTGAATATGGACCAGCAAAGCTATCCTTTTCAGAAATAAAGGCCAGAGAGATTAGAAAAGTTGCAATTTTATGTTGTGGGAATTTCTTTTTCCTCTCTAGTGGAGATCATGACTTAATATGTAGACATGGATTCAGGGCCAGGCTTGCCTCACAGATCCTGGAACCAAAGGATGGACGTGGTTTCTCCATTTATCAGAACAATTGGGCACAACTGGAGCCGATAATGTTTTGCATTTTTACCATACAGTTGTTTATTAGGAATATTCTATAAATTGTCTATTAGGAATATCAACGTTAGAGGCAGTAGAAACAGACGCCTTTCCCACTGACCAATATTTGTCCTTTACAACTTTAAGGTTTTATTGTGATTCTGACTCGTTATATAGTTGCAAAGAGTTACTGCCATTTTCAGCGTTCTTATTCAATTTGGTGATCAGTGTGCAATTCTTTTTTTGTTGGTAACATATATACATTTTATGAATCCAGGAGGCAATACATAATACAAACAACCTTTTCAATGCCATGTGACTGCATGTGAAAAAGCAGTAAATCTACAACTGTGGTCCTTATATTGCAAATAAATGTTGCAATGCTACTGTGTGATTATACTTCCAAAACACAGGTTCTGATTTCATGCTGGATTAATTCATGGCTGGGCCATTTGAGAAGGTACAATGTTTTTCTCATAAAAGATTCCTTTTTCTTCTCAATATTTCACTTATTTTATTTACAAACCAATTCCAGGAAAGAAAAAAGAGCTCATTCTTGATATAGTGTTAGAATATGCAGGAAATCAAGAAAAGGAAAAAGAGCCAAAGAAGTTGGATTTTCTTCTTGTCCTATATTGTTTCTCACTCCGTGGGGGTTGGGGGGGGACCCAGTATTCACGAGTCCGGAACCAAAGTGTAGTTTATTTAGACTCAAGCGATCATAATAAGTGGCAAAAAAGGTTGGGCACCATAATATATATAGCGCGGTTATTCACCGCGCTATACCTTAACGACACGTTTGTCCGTTAAGGTATAGTGCGGTGAATAACCGGGCTATATAAAAAAGTTGGGCCCACCAATAATTCTTCTGGACTTAACTGACACACCAATAATTTATAGGGGTATAGCGCGCATATTTAAGGCGCTATACATGAAATAATTGTATCCCCGGACTGGTTTTTTCCTTATTTAAGGAGTTTCAGGTTTTGTAAAAATCCATCCAGGATCCTTCAAGTCTTCCGAAATATTTGTTCGTTAAATATTTGTTCGTTAAGTTATTTTGCATTTTGTCATAATGTTCGAAGAGCGAAAAATTAGGGTTTCATTATATTGGAGGATGAAGTTGTGGTGGCGAATAACTCAGTAAGCTATGGTTGTTCTCCACAGTGTCATGTTAAGTTGCTACTTATAATGGAATACGATACATTAGTATCGTTGTTATGTAAAAAAATGAGTTTGAGCAAACGTTCCGTGAATATTAAAGTAACCGAAAGATATTCATATTCTGTCACTCCGCAAGAGGTTGCTTGTTATGCTGAGTTTAACATCGAAGACAATGAAACTATGAGAGATTTTTTGAGGACTCCGGATAAACACCGGGAACTTCTTGTGATAAAATTGTTGGAAATGTACGTCAAGGCCGAAGACGTTCGCAATAATGAGGTTCTGCAAAGTAGGGATATCCCTGAATCATCGGGTGGTTATTTTGGAGCAATTTTAGCCGAACAAGTTCCGGGTGAAAGAGTTTGGCTTGATCTAAACTTATCTCTATGAGTGACTGAGGAGCGAGGAAATAATTTCTGCCCTAGTTTACATAATCCACAAGCCGAGTGGAAAACTTCAATTTTCCTTTGTGTTACGATGTTTATTTTTAAGTATTAAATTTGTATTAACACTCATATATTCCACATGGGGTACCAACCAGATATGAATTTTACAAGTTATGAACCAACAGCCAGTTGGAATATGCCTAGTTTTGGTGTGTTGGATCATGATGGTCCATCCGGGAGTCATCATCAACAGGATAATGTGCGTCATGGGATATCCACACATTATGATTTGTAAGTGAAGTGATAAAGTTTATATGTAAAGTTTGGATCAATTTGAGAAACTCATTATGTTTATTGGTTGTGCAGTAAAAACGAGCAACTTGAAAGTCATGTCCTTACTCAATTGTCCGAAGACGACATATTTAATCGGGATCTGGCAGATGCGCATGGTCAGAAAAAGAATAGTGATTATGACAACAATGTTGATGAGTCTGGAGATGACACACCCTTCCCTGATGAGGGTGATGATGACGAGGACGAGAATGCTGAACCTGATTTGACGAGGTAGCATGCTCCACCTCCCATTAGATCAAGAGTGTACGAGTCCCACGTGTCATTTCATTCAAGGGAGATTCCCTACCTTGATCATTTGCCAAGTATGCTGGATGTGGATGCCCTCACAATGGATCTCGGAAGCAATGTGGGATGAATCTAGAGCAACGGTGCTGTCAAAGAGCATGCTTTTTGCTGCTAAAGCGCGCCTAAGCAGGGCGGTGCGAATGTACAACATAAAAGTGTGTCATGAGATTGTAGTTCTTGAGTCATCTACAGATGTATACAAGGTTATTTGTCGTAGATGGTTTCAAGGTTGTAATTGGATGTTGTGTTCGAGAAAGTTGAAAATAAATATGTGGATTGTGGGTAAATACATTGGCACTCACAATTGTGAAATGGACACATTTAGTAGGAATCATTTTAACTTAAATGTTGACTTGATTTCTCTTGTGTTGATTTCACACATTGAAGCGTCCATAAAGTACAAGATCAAAAAGTGTATAACATATGTCCACCAGGTATATAGGTGTACCATTACCAAAAGAAAGGCATTTTTCGGGTGCAAGCGTGCGTTTGAAATTGTTTATGATAACTTAGATAAGTCTTTTGCATCTCTACCCAGGTACATGGCCACATTGCAACACTTTAATGCCGGGATTATTGTTAAATGGAAGCTTGAGCAGAGTTCGGGAATACCAGAACACATAGGGCATTTAAACCAGCCATTGATGCTTTTGTGCATTGTCGGCCAGTAATATCCATAGACTGCACTCACATCTATGGAAAGTATGATATTAAGTTGTTAATCGTCGTTGCAGTAGATGCTAATGGAAGTATATTTCCCCTAGCATTTGCTATTTGTGACAATAAAAGCAAAGAGACGTGGACATTATTTTTGAACCACTTGAAGGAGCATGTTGTCAGACAACGTTCATGTATTTGTCTAATATCTGATCGTCATGGTGGTATTTTAAGTTCTGTACAGAATTTGCGTGCATGGCAGGAACCGTATGCCTACCACCGTTACTGTGTGAGGCACTTGAAGGCCAATTTCCAGAGGGCTTATCCGAATAAGGACTTGCATGATTTAATGTGGATAGCTGCAACAGATCACCAAGAGTATAAATTCAGGAGGCAAATGGAATTGATCAGGCAGGAAGACCAATGAGCCTATAGTTGGTTGATGCGACATGAGCTTGACAAGTGGACTTTGCATGCGGATGGTGGCAGAAGATGGAGAATTCTGACTACAAATGTGTCAAAGTCTTTCAATAGATTATTGAAGTCTGCACGTGGATTGTCTGTCACTGACATGGTGCGGATGTCATTCAAGCAAATGGCGAAGAGGTTTGTTGAAATATCTAGAGGTGCATCGTCATTGATGGAAAGGGGTGTTGAATTTATGCCAATACCAATGAAAAGATTTGAGAATTATAGAAAGCGAGCACAGTGGCATTCATTTTTGCAGTATTGCAACGGGCAAAATATTTTTGAAGCTCGCACTGCTATCCATCACATCCGGGGGAATAATACACATACCGTCAATGAAACCAGAAGGTTATGCTCTTGTGGGAAATCGTCCATCTATCACATTCTGTGCTCACATGCCATGAAGTGCTTTTAACATACATGTTTCGCGGCAATGGGGTACGTTGATAAAAAATATAGTGTTGCTACATACTTAAACACCTATAGTGGACAGTTGCAGCCAGTGGGTGCTGAGCATTATTGGCCGCCGAAACCATTTAAAATGGTGTATAACAAGGATTATGTGCGTCAATGACAAGTGCAAAAACGAACGCGTATACAGAACCAAATAGATGTTGGTGATACAGTTTATGCGCGTAAATGTGGCATATGTTCGCAAATAGGACACGACCGACGTAAATGTCCTTCAGCTGATTTTGGTAGCGGTGGTAAATCAACTCCCGATGGAAGTTCATCCAATGTGCCAAATTATCAAAGATACACATAGTGTTTTGTTGCAGTAATTTGTTGTAATAAATGTATTTAAATGCTCAGCTTGCAAAATATATTAAATAAAATTATGTTTCTATTAGGGTTAAATCTAATTGATATTTAGCATTAATTCTTCAGTACAATAATTTAACATACACCCCAAGGAAAAAAAAATAATTGTCATTCGCCATTATCGTCACTGTCCGGCACTATTTCATTGTCTTCATTGTCATTCTCTTCTTCTTCATCATCAACATCATGTACGTATCCTTCGGGTAATCTAGGCCCCAGTTGACACACATTTCTTGTATTTCATTGCTATCATCAATAAGACCACTTGCTTGATATCTACAATAATATGGGACTCCTACGTCCAACGTCTGTGGTAGAAACTTAGCTAGTTCCCCCCACAACAGGATAATCATTATCTCTATGCAATTTTTCTTTTTCTAGTAAATCGCAGTCTGATCCTCCATTCTTCCCAGGTAGTTAAGACCACTTGCTTGTTTTCGTTCGGTGGCATGATGCTCGACAATATCGATACACATCAATGGGACGGAAGAGCTCCACATAACTCGATCGCGGGAGAAATAATCGGGCAAACCAACTATTAGCTCGTTGATGTATGGCCTCCATATGAACTATTAAGTAAACACAGGAATCGTGAGTAAACGCAACACATATAAATCCAGGCCAATTAAACTTAAGTATAAATGTACCTGCGCGCCTTTGAGAAAATCCAACAAATCCCTGTAATAGGAGAGATGATGTCGAGCCTCGACCTCGCATCCGTAGCCTCGCCTATCAACCCACCTCCTAGCTAAAGGGAGAAACGGTGGAGGTGGTGCATCCGGAAAAATGGGTGGTAGAGGTGGCTAGAACTGCAAGAAGCGCTCCTAGGCCCAAATCTAATATACATTGTGGATGTAAAATTTAATGTATATTTTTGCTATGTATGTTATAATCATGAAAATAATTGACTATGTTTTTCACCTGCAACAACGACAAAAATCTGACAATGTCTCTCTGGTTCCCATGCACGCCCGGTGCTTCTGCCTATACAGGTAACCTTGTAACCAGGTAAATCATCTACCGCTCAAGATGATGAAGAAATTTCAAGCTGACTAGGTTTCCCGAAGTGTTCGGGAACAATAACCCACCAAACATAAGCAACATCAACAATATCGTGTATCGGTCGATAAGAAGATCCGGTGAATAATCCGTAATGTCCGCATCCATCGCCTCCAGATGCTGCCGAACGGGCGTCAACTACAAATGGTTGAACCCACTCAATGCAGTCTCCTCCGCTGTCTGGAAATCGGTGAGCCACTGCAATTTCGTATATTCTCTAAGAGCATGCGAGTAAGCTACAGGTAATCCATCAACCGATAGCCCAAAAAGAACCTCCACGTCCTGAAGCGTGATGGTAGCCTCGCCGATGGGTAGATGAAACGTGTGCGTCTCCGGTCGCCACCGCTCTATCATAGCCGTGATCAATGCCTAGTCGAACTGCAACCAGCCGATCTCTATGATCCGGTAGAAACCCGCATCCTGAAGGTGTCTAACTATACGGGGATAGAGTGGGTGGGCCCTAATGAACTCCCACATATTGTCTATACGTCTAGCGCAGAATGTCTGGGACAAACACTGCCCATCCCATATGTATGAAGACCTATGCTCGGCTTGTAGCAATAGTAGCTCTAGCGATGCAGACCCGAGATGCACATGCGGAACCTCCATGACGACTACTGTAAATTGAATAATATTAATTAAAGTATTTTTCTTTTTAATTTCTTAACATCTTTAAATATATTACAATATCTTTAATATTAAAATTTATTCGATATTTTTACTATATTGTTAATTAGGTTGATACATTTTCTATATTATAATTTTATATTTTATATGTTAGTTTATTATTTTATATGTTACTTTATTATTTTATATGTTTGTTTATTATTTAACATGTTAGTTTCTTATTTTATATGTTTGTTTCTTATTATATGTTAGTTTATTATTTTATATATTACTTTATTATTTTATATGTTAGTTTATATTTTATATGTTTGTTCATCATTTTAAATGATTTAATTATTAAATATTCATATAAAAATACTTAGTTTGACAAATATTGTTGTTTTTTAATGTTATTTTCTTACGTTTGTTGACTAGAATTCGAGAGAGTTTGTGTTTGAACTATCATCTTTTTTCAGATATTTTTGGGGCTAACAGATAATTAAATGATTAATTTCAATAACTATAAAGATACTACGCAAAATGGTACTACATTTTACTACATTAAAGGGCGCTACATTACAATTACGGGCACTACATTAAAACGACTCAAACCTGGGGAGGCGTGGCTGGCACCCAGTGCCATATTTAGCTCAAGCGTACCATTCTGTAACTGTGAACTTTGGAGGGGTAATGATAAGGTCCAAGCATGCACTACTATTGAGTAGAGAGGATGCCGATGCAATTTTAACGCAACTAGGCTGGGATTGAATCCACAGGGAGTTAATAATTGGAATTAGGTTTATATCCAAGTCTAGATGCAAGTTTTGCTCTTAATTACACTTCCACACATGTTTGGTTTGATTCCTACTTCTAACTCTATTCTATTGATTGCAATAATTGAATCTAAGTACAATGTTTTTGTTGTTGATTTTCAAGGGTTTAGGGACTAGGGTAGTGACTTCCACCTAGGTGGATATCTAACGGGTAGAAAGAATCTAAGGCAATCGTGTGATTAATTAGGGTCGTAATATAGCGATCACACCCGGGTACTCACTCTATACCTCTCGGTAGCTTGAGTGATTTTGCCCAATTTGGCTTTCTCAAGTCCAAATGGGTATTCATGCAATTCCAGTTATTTAAGCTCAAGTCGATAATACTATCTCTAGATTTAACCCTTTAATTGGGGCTATCAATTTCTTGAGTTCACCCTAGTTCCTTGTTAGCCTAGCTTTCCTAGACTTAGTCCCCCTTTCTCAAGTAGAGACTAAGTCATAAAGGCATGAATCAGTGTTTACCACTAATTCTAAAGTTCTAGCAAGAACTAGGCTAAATATTACTAACCCATACACATTCAAGCCCTAAAATTTAATACCCATCAAATACCCACACTAGGATTGGGTCACAACCCTAGCTATGGGTTTAGCTACTCATGGAAATAACAGAAATCTAAGATGAAATAAAAATAAAACTCATAATACTAGGTTAAAATATGAAAAATATAATGTTGAGAGATAATTCTAGTACAAAATTTCCCAAAACGGAATATCCAGCCGTCTCACGTGCTCAGCTAAAACATAACTTAACCTAAAAATGTCAAAAAGATCTATTTATACTAAGATGAAATTTTCGGACAAAAATACCCATGCGGAGGTTTCGCGGCCGCGTAATTCTTACTGCGACCGCACTCTTGCTTTCGCGGCCACGTAATTCTGACCGCGGACCTCATTCTTCAATTCTTGATCTGGGCTGAGGTGAGTTTTGCAGGCCGCATAATTTCCATTGCGGCCGCGTAATGGACCTCCGCGACCACGTAATTCTAACAGGGACCACACTTCTTGTTTTAGCTTGAAATGTGAACTCTCTGAACCTCAGCAACCGCGGTCCACATAATTTTCATTGCGACCACACATTTCTGATGCGGACCTCGCTTCATTTGGCCTGAAAATGCACTTTCTGAATTACCCTTTCGCGGACCGCGTATTTGTGATCGCGACAGTGTAGTGGCTTCCATGGTCGCACAATATTTGTACGGTCTGCGTTTCAGGTCTCTTGGCCCAGTTTCTGTTTTTGTTCCCGTTTTTGACTCATTTATGAGTTGATTATGCCTTCTTTGGCTCATTTTGATCAATTCCTGCAAGCAAGTATATTGCATTAGTTTCCGGGAATACCTTTATGCATTTTGGCCTATAACGCAAGTAAAAGAGATCAAATCATAGGTTAAAATCCCCACTTATAGGTAACCCTCAACTTAGGCCGATGAGGCCATATTCTGAATTATCTGAAAATATCGTCTCTCTCATCTGATGGGTAAACATAACCAAAAGCTCATATATACATATATATAACTGTGTAGGTTGATGAGGCCGCCATAAACATCTATTGATATACAAAATATACAAGAATCGTCTACAAGCCTCTAGCGATAGTTGAACGTATCATGGTCGGGATAGGGCCTCGACCTACCCATCAAACTTGTATACTCCCTCCGTTCTAATTTATATGAACCTGTTTGACTGGGCACAGAGTTTAAGAAAAAAATGAAGACTTTTGGAATTTGTGGTCCTAAACAAGTCCAAATGGGGCCCAGAGTATTTGTGTGGTTATAAAAGCTTCTCATTAAGGGTAGAGTTGTAACTTTAAGCTAAATTGTTACCAAATTTAGAAAGGGTTCATTCTTTTTGGAATGGACCAAAAAAGAAATAGGTTCACATAAACTGGAACAGAAGGAGTATATAAAATGGACACCAAGGTTTAGACCTGGTAACTCCGAGGAAGTAGAGCTTACCAACCTAGATAATGTTTGACTATGTCTACTGGAAGGTCTATCCAGCTATCTATTAGGACCTGTAGGCATGAAATGCAGCATCCCCAACAAAAGAAACATCAGTACGAAATAATGTACCGAGTATGTAAGGCAACGAAATAATTGAAAGCTGAAACTGATATGATAATATAACAACTAAAAGTACCTGTGCGTCAAATATAATTTGAAGATATGCTTACCTGCTGATACTGACTCATCTCTCTCAATAAAGTAAGTAAAATAGTTGTC